>NW_026652285.1:23738634-23750722 GCF_009828535.3 Hylobates moloch | reverse complement strand
GGGACCCCCGCCAGAGGCCCGGCCGCCCCTCGGCCGCCTCTGCCCCGCCCCGCTCGGACTCGCCCTCCCCAGCCCGGGCGGCTCCCGCAGGAGTGGGTACTTGGTGACATATTTTGGAAAAGATGTCATTAAAAAATAGCCTTTGCTTGCCGGGAGAATTGGGGGGTTTTCGGGTATGCACCGTGAGGGTGGAGGAGGAAGTATGGACGAACCGCCTGCACCTTATACATTGGGGAGAAAGTCTAAACACCAAACGCTTGCAGGTGTAGAGTTTGTTTGGGAGTTCGGGTCCCTTCTCCGCCAGTAACTCACTGTGTGACCTTGACAAATCGCCACTGCTGTCGGGGGCAGAGCTTCCTCAAGCTTCAGCTGCGAGGGCTGGGCAGGTGACCCCTGATGTCCTTTTAACTTCAATCATCTTAGGTTTTTAATCCTTATGGGGGTTCATTCCCCGTTACCTCCCTCCCCTCTCATTTCTAACATCAATACCGATCCACTGCCTCCCCTTTCCAACGTCACCCTTCTCCATATAGGCTCTTTCTATTCTCTGTCACCAGCCATTTCCCCAACAATCTGCTCCCTCTCCTGAGCTCGAGGAGGAGACAAGATCTGCCATACCCCCCTCAATTCCTAGCTCCCAGGTGGTGGTATTTCCCCCCATGTTTGCTCCCACAAAAATCCAAATGGTACCAGAGTCAATCTAAGGAAGACAGTGGGCTGCATACAAATGGACCCCCTAACCCAACCCAAAGGAGAGGTCTCCACCACGCCAGCCCCACCCCCAGAACACACATACACACACCACACACCTGCATTCATGGACATAAAACCAACCCAGTGACGCCAGAGCACCTTTCATCTCAGGATCTCCTAGCGCCAGGCCGAGCCCTAATTACCCCAGCACCCCCCCCAGCCCCGCCGGTTCCCCTGCTGTTATTAGCCCAGTTTTACCAGCAGGGGCCACAGCCTTCCCACGGCTCTCAGGGTGGGGCCCTGGCTACATAGTCTGCTCTTGGGGAGGGGTGTGTGTGTGTGTGTAAGTGTGTGTGTGTTAGGGGGAGCTGCTCGGCTAATCGCCCAGTTTATACTGGGTAGAGTCACTTGGCGAGTGTGGGATTCTGACCCACAGCTTACCCAAGTTGGGCTGCCCTTGCTCATGTCTTAGTCTCAGCCACCTGCATCCTCAGTGCTGTTGGAACCACTTCTTTCACAGGGGGTACTGGAGTTTGTAATGCTTGGCAGAGGGGAAGGCACCTCTCTTGGGGTCCCTGGAACCATGGAGATGAGAAAAGCAGCTGGGATGAAACCTATGGCGTGCAGAGTGCAGTGGTGGTGTTGAGGGCATGCCATGGGTGAAGGGAGCCTGTGGTGTGCAGTGGCAGCTGTAATGAGGAATTGAGGCTGCAGCGTACGGAGCCTCCATGCAGTAAGCGAACCTGTGTTCGGTCTGGGCTCACAGGAGACAAGCAACAGCTGCAGTGTGGGGCAGGAGGCTGCAGTGTGCAGTCAGTGCAGTGAGCGGAATGAAGTGCACTGAGGGTGGCTGTCTGCCAGTCGATGCCAGCTCCTCGGTGATCAGGTTTGGTTGGAACCCTGGGGAGCAAGGCTGCAGTATGTAGTGCTCAGGGTCTGTACTCTACCCTGTATGGAACTAGTCCCTTGGGATTGGGCTGCTCAAAGAGCTGGGAGGGAATCCCAGTGCATGAGATACATTTATACTCTGCATCACAAAGGCAGAACTAGGAGGCAGTGGGGAGGACCAGCAGTAATCTGGATCAGGGCAGGAGTGATGGTGTCCAGAGGGGGAGGAGGAAGGTGCTACAGTTTTGTCTCCCTTCCATTCTGGCTTTCCCCACCATATCTCTCTTTGATGCAAGGCCCTATAATGTTGGGTGGGGAAGACTTTCTGAAATCCTAAACCCAGAGCCATAGAAAATGAAGTGCCTCCTGATCCACTTTTTTTTTTTTTTTCCTGAGGGGCAGAGTGGGGCACTCAAAGACAAGGTTTACCAGTCCCATCTTCTCCTTTTTAAAATTTATTATTATTGTTATTATTATTATTATTATTATTATTATTTGAGACAGAGTCTTGCTCTTTTGCCCAGGCTGGGGTGCAGTGGCACAATCTTGGCTCACTGCAGCCTCCGTCTCCTGGGTTCAAGGGATTTTCATGTCCCAGCCTCCCAAGTAGCTGGGATTGTAGGCATGTGCTAGCATGCCCAGCTGATTTTCGTTTCTTTGCTTTGTTTTGTTTTGGTTTTTTTTTTGGTAGAGACGGGGTTTCACCATGTTGGCCAGGCTAGTCTTGAACTCCTGGCCTCAAATGCTCCTCCTGCCTTGGCCTCCCAAAGTGCTGGGATTACAGGCATGAGCCACTGTCCCTGGCCACCCCCATCTTCTCTTTACCTCCCTCTTTTTCTTGGGCTCCCAGTAAGGACTAGTGACAGGTCTGGGCAGGACAAAGTGAAGGGCACACTGCCTTCAAAGCAGGCCTCTCCCCAGGTGCCAGGATCCACCCCAGGTCTGGGCTTATAGCCACTGTCCCTGTGTTGCCTCATCTGTCCTCCCACCCCACTCACCCTGCCCACTCATTTCTTGAAGCTGCTAGCTCTTCTCAGATTGAGTTCATCCTCAGCTCCTTTTCCGTCCTTGTCATGAAACCCCCGCCCCCCGCACCAGGGCTGTCCCCTCCCATTCCCCACCTCTGCTTCAGAGCATTCCCCCAATCTATGAGGAGGGTAGGGGTGGCATGAATCAGGCTGGATAGACCCTCCAAGGGGATATGTCTGATGGCCCCTCCAGCTGAGATTTCCGTTGCTAAGGAGGTAGCAGGAACAGCCTGTTCTCTGGGCTCCCATCAGAACAGCCATGCCCAGGCCCCTCCCTCTCTCCCTCCGTCTCTCCCTCCCTTCCTTCCAGACTGTTGCTAGGAAGCACCCTAAGATTTCCTGAGGATACGACCCCTAGGAACCAAGGTATCCAGATATCTTTCTGAAGAGGTTTTTTTCAAAGTCTGGCAGCTAAAACTCCACACAGCATCCTCTACCCCTGCTCAAAGCCTTACACATCTCTAGCAGTTTGGGGAAACAGGAGACAGACCCCTCTACCAGCCACCATGGAACAAGCTCTGTGGCCTGGGCCTCAGTAAATCCCTTCCTCTATCTCATCTTGACCTCCTGGACCCTAGGTCAGCAAGTGATGACATGTCCAGCATATACCTCTAGACTCTGCAGACAGAGCTGAACTTATTGGGGGTGCTCTGGAAAGATAGCAGAGGAAACTGAGGTACTACCAGCCAAGAGAACTCAAAGCTCAGATGTTTCTCCCTCCTAGGGGTTTCCCAATCAAAAAAGAGTGGTGCAAATGGAGGAAAGAAAGTTGGAGAGCAGGCTGGGCAAGGTGGCTGACATCACCAGTATTTTGGGAGGCTGAGGTAGGAGGATCTCTTCAGGTCATGAGTTCAAGACCATCCTGGGCAACATAGTGAGACCTCCATCTCAAAAAAAAAAAAACCCACAAATTATCCAGGTGTTGTGGTGCAGACCTTCAGTTCTGGCTACTTGGGAGGCTGACGCAGGAGATGAGAGATTGGCAAATTAGCAATTACCCTGGTAAGAGAAAGTGGCCACTTAATTCTCCCCTTTGTCCCATCAGGCCCTATTGCTATGGGTCACGAAAGAGGGAGCCAGGGAAGGGACTAGGCCTGGCTGAGCCTTGCTTTTGGTAGCTGAGGTGAGAAATGAAGGTGACACCTTTTCCAGGCTGTCTTTCAGGGTTTCTCCTACTTTTATTCATTAATCCGACATTTTGTTGTTGTTGTTGTTGTTTGTTTTTTTTTTTCTGATGGAGTCTTGCTCTGTCACCCAGGCTGGAGTGCAGTGGTGCGATCTTGGCTCACTGAAAGCTCGCCTCCCGGGTTAACGCCATTCTCCTGCCTAAGCCTCCCGAGTAGTGGGGACTACAGGCGCCCACCACAACGCCTGGCTAATTTTTGTATTTTTAGTAGAGACGGGCTTACACTGTGTTAGTCAGGATGGTCTCGATCTCCTGACCTCATGATCCGCCTGCCTCGGCCTCCCAAAATGCTGGAATTACAGGCGTGAGCCACCGCACCCAGCCTGACACTTTTTTTTTTAAGCATTTAATATATGCCAAGTATTAGATTCCCCAAATGCTCCCAGCTTCTGGTTTCACTTTCCCTTAGAGTCTTCTCATCCTATCTTTGCCAGCAGGAGAGAGGAGAGGAGGGGGAGCAGGGAAGTCTCCTTTACCATCAGTTTGGGGCTTACCTTTCTGCAGCTCTCCCACTCCAGTTAAAGGAGGGGATAGGGCAGTATGATATGGAAGCCAAAAGTATAAAGCAGAGCAGCTCTCAAGGCCTGGAGGGAGGGGCCATCCAAAGGAAATGGCAGGCTGCCCTCCCTTCCCAGCCACTGTCCGGTCCAGGCCTCAGGATCACATCACTTCTCTTCTCTGTGCTGGGAGTATGGAGAGGGAAGGCGTCCTCCAGGGTGTTAGAGGGGAAGCTATTCCAAGAGCTGATTCAAATTCTGCCTTTCACTCTCCTGGGGCAGCGGGAAGATAGAGACAGGCAACTGTGGGGGATCCAGGGGTTGTCCCTGAGTTCCTGAGGTGCAGCCACCTTGCAAGCCTCTTTCCCATCATTCCCTCCCCCAGATAGACAGAAAGCAGGGATTTTGATTTGGTGACTGGTATGAGGAGGAAACTGGTTTGGAGCCAGCTGTGTATAAGTGTGTGGGAGTGACTGTCTTTCTTTTCCCATCCACCTGCTGCCCATAGTGGGGGGACCCAGGCAAGCTTCCAGAGGAAAATGTTCCACTTAGGGAAAGGGAATGACTCAGTTTCCCTATGGAGAGAAGGGAAGCTGACACCCTCTGTGCCTTGTATGCTTTACCAACGATTTCAGTGTTTCTGGGTTTTTGGGTCTGGACTCTTGCCACTTTTCTTTATACTGTTTTCTAGCCTAGATAGATAAGGAATGTTCCCTTCCCCTTGGGTACCCAGAACTCTGTTCCTCGCCACCTCTTACCCCACTCTGGCCTAGCTGATTTTCTGACACTTCTCCAGGGTTGCCATGTCACTCTGACTGGTTGACTTCCACCTTCCCCCCTTCTCTCTCTAGCCAAGGTAGCCAACAAGGTGAAGAAAGAGGTTGCGGCTTGGGACTAGGAGGGCAGAGGTGGGAGCTCAGCCCCTGTCCCTGTTGAGAGGAAATGAACAGCAAAAGAAAGTGGGGTAAGTAGGACGGGGCTTTGAGATGGGCTGGGGGGCTATTTTTTTTTTTTTTTCTTTTGAGACGGAGTTTCGCTCTTGTTGCCCAGGCTGGAGTGCAATGGCACAATCTCAGCTTACCGCAACCTCCGCCTCCTGGGTTCAAGCAATTCTCCTACCTCCATCTCCTGAGCAGCTGGGATTACAGGCATGCGCCACCATGCCCGTCTAATTTTGTATTTTTAGTAGAGACGGGGTTTCTCCATGTTGGTCAGGCTGGTCTCTAACTCCCAACCCCAGGTGATCCACCTGCCTTGGCCTCCCAAAGTGCTGAGATTACAGGTGTGAGGCACTGTGCCCAGCTGGGGGGCTATTTTTTTGTACACCCAAAGGAAATGTTAGCATCTCTCTTCGCCCTTTGGAGGATTATCCTGGGGTCCCGTGCTTGCAGTGAGCCAGAGAGCCCAAGGTGGTCCCTAGGAAGATATTGTGGTATGGAAGGAAGAGGTGGTATAGGAAAGGCTGCCTCTGATGTTTACAGACTAGAGAGGCAGGGAGGTCAAAGTGGATAAATTAAAAATGGTCCTTGCCCAGAGCTAAGGGAGCCCTTGTACATAGGAGTCCAGCCTTTGGGGAAAGCTTGCCAAGCCTAGAGAAAGGGCTGCTGGTGGGAGGTGGGGAGACAGAGAAGGCAGATGGCCTGACTACAAAAGCCGCCTCCCTGTCACTGCGAAGTGGGGAGGAGGCACCTCCCTAGAAATCTGCCAGGCTCCCTGCCAGAGGGAATGGTTTGAGCTCAAAATATCACCATCCTCAGGGCCCAAATAGTCCCCAGTCCTGTGTGGACTGGACACACAGTTGACAGCTTCTCTCCAAGAGAGGCAGTTTGGGCTCTGAGGTATGCGACAGGGGCTCCAGGATGATCCAGGAATGGCTCCAGGTGGAGGGCCTTAGGCTGCGGCAACAGGCACAGAATGACAGCAGGGGAGCAGGCAAAGGTTGAGTGAGGGGCCTGGGAGAAGAGGGGAAGACAGATACGTGAGAGACTGAGGAGAAGCAGGGTTTGTGGCAGTCTCAAGTGTGAGTGGAGTGGCCGGGGGTCATCTGGAAGGTGAGGTGAGGAATCCGTATTCTCCCTCCTTCCTGCTTCAGAAGCTTTGGCAACATATATTTGGCAGCTGTTTTGTAGACACACTATTCCCCAGTGGTGTCACTTGGGCAGGCACAAAGGGAGCCTAAGGGAGGGGTATGGATTGAATGTATGGGGAGGAAGAAAGGCCATAGGCAGTACCAACCACAGGGGGACATGATCTGACCCTCCTTCAGCCACACTCTCCCCTTTGGAACAGAAGTCCTTGACTCCCAGTTTAGACCATTCTCCAGACACCCAGGGCGCCGTAATTCTCTGCCCAAATGGCCACAGTTTTGCTTCCAGAGCCTTAAGTGGGCTGCTCTCCCAGATTTATCCTCCCGAGGACTGATTTTGCCACTCAAAGGGTGAGCAAAGAATGGTTGTTGGAGGCTGTGCACGGTGCCTCACACCTATAATCCTAGCATTCTGGGAGGCCCAGGCGGGTGGATCACCTGAGGTCAGGATTTTGAGACCAGCCTGGCCGACGTGGCGAAACCCCGTCTCTACTAAAAATACAAAAATTAGTCAGATGTGGTGGCACTTGCCTGTAATCCCAGCTACTTGAGAGGCTGAGGCAGGAGAATTGCTTGAACCTGGGAGGCAGAGGTTGCAGTGAGCCGAGACTGCACCATTGCACTCCAGCCTGGGCAACAGAGCAAGCCTCCATCTCAAAACAAACAAACAAAAAAGAATCGTTGTTGTGGAATATGGATTGAGATTGAACTTGTAAACTAGGATATTGGGCCCTGGCTAAAGGCCTCCATGTTTATTTATTTATTTATTTTGGTAGAGCTGAGAGTCTCATTATGTTGCCCAGGCTGGATTTGAACTCCTGAGCTCAAGTGATCCTCCTGCCTCAGCCTCCTGGGTAATTTACTCTTATTCCTGGTTGTAAATGTTAGGGATGACCAGTCCACAGCATGGGGAGGGATGAGGGCTATGCATAAGAAGGCTCAGACATTGGAGCCTCTAGAGGTGGGTTACATTTGCTTTTGGGTTTCTCGCTGGGGGAAGGAAAGGCTATGACCAAGGCCCTGGGCATAATAATTTATATATGGATCTTTGGGATAAGCAAGATTTAAACAACGACAACAACAAGAAATTAAAAAAAAAAAGTTTTTAATTTACAGGAAAAAAATGGAAGGTAATAAGAGGGTCCCCACATATTCTGCACCCAATTTCCCTTTTTATTGACATCTTAGCATTAGTATGATGCATTTGTAACAACTAATGAACTAATATTGATACATTATTATTAATTAAAGTCCATGCTTTATTTAGATTTCCTTAGTTTTTACACAGTATTCTTTTTCTCTTCCATGATCGCATTCAGAAAACCACATTACATTTAGTCATCAGGTCTCCTTAGGCCTCTTAGTTGTGACAGTTTCTCAGAATTCCTTTGATTTTGATCACCTTCACCTTAGTTTCCTCTTTACTTTCCCTTGTATCCAAGCTGTATGGAGGGCCTGGAGATTCTGATAGGACTGTAAGATTAGGGGGCGGTGATAGGTGTGCAACTAAGGCACCTCAGTGTCGCTTTTAGAATATAGTTGTGGACATGAGAATAGCTCTGGTAGCTCCAGGGGCTTAGGAGAAGAGAAAGGGCCCAGGAAAAGAGAAAGACCTTATTGCTGAACGCCACACCCTTGCCCCCACGCCACACCCTTGCCGCACCTACTAACTAGGGGCTAACGAACGAAAGGGTGTCGGAATATGATGGAGAAGCCCGGTCGACAGTGACGTCGTGGGCGAAGCCGGGTTGTGAGCGGCCTTTCGAGCTCCCTCGAGTCCCTGAATCTCTGTAGTGCCTCAGCTCCTGGATGTCCTCCCTTAAAGGAGAAGAACAATGCGGGTCGACTAGACCAGTCCCTTAGTTTCCTCGCCAGCGCAGACAAATACGGTTTCAGTCCAAGGAACTACCATTCCCAGAAGACAGCGGGGCGTTCCTTGCTGCACTCCTATTGGTTTGCGTTTGTTACTCCCAGCCAATAGAAAGTGAGCTTCTTGACAAGTGCCAAAATGGCGATGCCTACAACCTAGAACTGGCTTGTGCGGTAGGGTTAAATTTGAGGAGGTGGTGGATGAAAAGGAAATTGGGAGGTATAGTTACAGGGCTGGAGAAGGTGGAGGAAATGAGGGAGCAAATCTGGACTTGGAGTGGTGGTGGGCGAGGGACGCTTTTAGAGCTAAGGGCGTAATTAGGCAACCAGGACTGCCTTAACTCCTTGATGCCCTCTTTAATCTATTAGTCCCTTTGATACTTCTTTATTTATTTGAGAGACGGAGTTTTGCTCTTTTTGCCCAGGCTGGAGTGCAATGGTGCGATCTCGGCTCACTCCAACAACCTCCGCCTCCCAGGTTCAAGAGATTCTCCTGCCTCAGCCTCCCCAGTAGCTGGGATTACAGGCATGCACCACCAAGCCCGGCTAATTTTGTATTTTTAGTAGAGACGAGGTTTCTCCATGTTGGTCAGGCTAGTCTCGAACTCCTGACCTCCGGTGATTCGCCCGTCTCGGCCTCCCAAAGTGCTGGGATTACAGGTGCGAGCCACTGCGCTCGGCCGATACTTCTTTGTGCCCCAGTTTAAGGAAGGGCGGTTCAGGAGAAGAGAGCCTGACAGGATCTTACCTTATCCCTTTAGCTCTTTTTCTTTCAAATTCCTCTGCCTCGCTTAAATCTTCCCGCATCTTCTCCTTTCTATTTAATTCTGCCTTCCCCGGTTCTCCTTAGAACCTCATGTCTTTTTCTTTAGCTCCATTTCTTTCACCTCAAAGCTGGCCGCCACCGCTGCCACCTGCTCAGAGTGAAATCATGAAGGTGGTCAACCTAAAGCAAGCCATTTTGCAAGCCTGGAAGGAGCGTTGGAGTGACTACCAATGGGCAATCAACATGAAGAAGTTCTTTCCTAAAGGAGCCACCTGGGACATTCTCAACCTGGCAGGTCTCAAGTGAACTGGGAAAGAAAGATGGGAGGGATAAACCCAGAGAAGTTGTAATCACTCAGGCGTGTTTTGTTATTCCTCTTGCAGATGCATTACTAGAGCAGGCCATGATTGGACCATCCCCCAATCCTCTCATCTTGTCCTACCTGAAGTATGCCATTAGTTCCCAGGTAAGCTTCCCCCAAACCCCCACCAAGAAGTGAGAGTTTTGGGGGTAAAAAACTTGGAATGCTTTTGGGCCCCGGTGGTTCATGGCGGTAATCCCAGCATTGTGGGAGACTGAGGCAGGCGGATTGCTTGAGCCCAGGAATTCGAGACCAGCCAGGGTAACATGGCAAAACCCAGTCTCTACCCAGAAATACAAAGAGTTATCCCTGCGTGGTGGTGCCCCTGTAGTCCCAGCTACTTGGAAGGCTGAGGTGGGAGGATCACCTGAGCCCTGGGAGGGCGAGGCTGCAATGAGCCATGATCCTGCCACTGAACTCCAGCCAGAGCAACAGAGTGAGACCCTGTCTCAGGAAACAAGCAAACACAATTTGGGGTGCAGTTGTACAATTGTCAGCTTACTCTTTCTAGATGAAAGAGTAAGATTCTAGATTGATCTGTTTGAACAGATCATTTCACTGAGTTTCAGTGTTCTCATAAACATAATAATACTTCATCTGTTGTGATGAATATTACATTCACTTATTCTGCTGGGAGTGGTAGCAGGTAGCACAGGCCTGTGGCCCCACCTACTCAGAAGGTGGAGGTAGGAGGCTTGCTTGAGCCCAGGAGTTTGAGGCTACAGTGAGCACTGATTGTGCCACTGCACTCTAGCCTGGGCAACAGAACAAGACTCCATCTGTTAAAAACAACAACAACCAAAAGAAAAAAAGAGGATTACATTCACTTGTTCTATCAACAAATACTCATGAATGCTTTTATGTGCCAGACAGTGCTAGCCCCTGGGGAATATAGCTGTGAACAAAACCTGATGCCAGTACACAGAGAATTTAGTGGGTAATATAGACATGTAAATAAGCAGTCACTAGATGGGTTTATGATAAAGGTTAGGATAGAGTACAGATGCTCCTCAACTTACAATGGGGTGATGTGCTGATATAACACTCATAAGTTGAAAATGTACTTAATACACATAACTTGCCAAAGGTCATCTACCTACCTTTTTTTTCAGACACGAGTCTTGCTCTGTCACCCAGGCTGGAGTGCAGTGGCGTGACCTTGGCTCACTGCAACCTCTGTCTCCCGGGTTCAAGCGATTCTCCTGCCTCAGCCTCCCAAGTAGCTGGGACTACAGGTGCCTGCCACCACGCCTGGCTAATTTTTGTATTTTTAGTAGACACAGGGTTTCACTATATTGGCCAGGCTGGTCTTGAACTCCTGACCTTGTGATCCACCCACCTCGGCCTCCCAAAGTGCTGGGATTACAGGCGTGAGCCACCATGCCTGGCATATTCAGTGAGTTTTAGCAATTGTATATACCCATGTCACCAGCATCCAAAGTAAGATACAGAACATTTCTATTCTCTCAAAGTTCCCTTTTACCGCTTTCTAGTCCACTCCCCTCTCCCACAATTGCCTTTATTTGGATTTCTTAGTAATGTAGTCAGATGGGATATAGTTTGTATATTGTCTTTTGTTTAACATAAATGTTTTTGAGATTTATTTATGTTGTATATGTTAGTAGTACATTCTTTTTATTTATTTTTTTAAATTTGAAACCGAGTCTTGCTCCGTTACCCAGGCTGGAGTGTGCAGTGGCAGGATCACAGCTTCCTATAGCCTCATCCTGCTGGGCTCAAGTAATCCTCCTACCTCACGTTCCCAAGGATTTGGGACTACAGTCATGCACCACCATGACTGGCTAATTTTTAAATTTTTTTGTAAAGATGAGATCTTCCTATGTTGCCCGGGCTGGTAATTTTTACATTTTTGTAGAGATGGGGTCTCATTTTGTTGCCCAGGCTGGTCTCAAACTCCTGGGCTCAAACGATCCTCCTGCCTTGGCCTCCCAAAGTGCTGGGAATACAGGTGTGATCCACCCATGCCTGGCCCCATTCTTCTTCTTCTTATTTTTTAATTGCTGAATAATATTTCTCAGTTGACACTAGATTTTTTTTTTATTAAAAGTTTTTTTAGAGGCTGGGTGTGATGGCTCACGCCTGTAATCCCAGCACTTTGGGAGGCCGAGGCAGGTGGATCACGAGGTCAGGAGATCGAGACCATCCTGGCCAACATGGTGAAATCCCATCTCTACTAAAAATACAAAAAATTACCTGGGCGTGGTGGCATGCACCTGTAGTCCCAGCTACTTGGGAGGCTGAGGCAGGAGAATCACTTGAACCCAGGAGGTGGAGGTTGCAGTGGGCCAAGATCCAACCACTATACTCCAGCCTGGTTGACAGAGCGAGACTGTGTCTCAGAAAAAAAAAAAAAAAAATGTTTAGAGTCAGGATCCTTGCTTTGTTGCCCAGGCTGGAGTGCAGTGGCACAATAGTGGCTCACTGCAGCTTTGACCTCCCTGGCTCAAGCCATCCTCCTGCCTCAGCCCCCCAGGTAGCTTGGACTACAGGTGCGCATCAAAACGCCCAGCCAATTTTTGCATTTTTTGTAGAGACACGGTTTCGCCATGTTGCTCAGGCTTATCCTGAACTCCTGAGCTCAATCTACCCACCTTGGCCTCCCAGAGTGTTAGGATTATAGGTGTGAGCCATGGAGCTCACCCCTAAACCAAACCACTGCTACATAATATTCCATATGTTGGGGGGCTGAGGCA
>NW_026652285.1:23372515-23733774 GCF_009828535.3 Hylobates moloch | reverse complement strand
TTACAAGCGTGAGCCACCGCGCCCGGCCATATCTTAAATTTTAAATTCTCTTGTACACAAGGGTCCATTTTTTGACACCCTAGTATATTTCACTGGTATCTGTCTCTCTTTTTTTTGAGACGGAGTCTCACTCTGTCTTCCAGGCTGGAGTGCAGTGGCACGATCTCGGCTCACTGCAACCTCCTCCTTCTGGGTTCAAGCATCAAGCAATTCTCTGCCTCAGCCTTCCAAGTAGCTGGGATTATAGATGCCTACCACCACACCCAGCTAATTTTTGTATTTTTAGTAGAGACGGGGTTTCACCATCTTGGCCAGGCTGGTCTCCAACTCCCGACCTCGTGGTCCATCTGCCTTGGCCTCCGAAAGTGCTGGGATTACAGGCGTGAGCCACTGTGCCCGGCCTCTTTCTCTTTTGTTGCACCAGAACTTTATTATAGCTTTATAGTATGTTTTGATACCTTGGTGGACAAATCTTCCCTTAGTTTCTTTATTTTTCAAAAGATTTTTTGGCTGTTTTCAGACATTTCGTTTCCAGACAAATTTTAGAATCAATTCATTAAGTTACCATAAAAATCCTATTATATTTTAATCAAGATTTTCTTGACTTTGTAGGTTAATTAGGGAAATTTGTGGATTAATTTTAGAAAGATCACTCTGGTTATAGTTTGAAGAACGAGTTGGAGGGAGGTAAGACAGAAGACAGGGATATCATTGAGTCTGGCATAGTTTGTCTTTAAAGGACCCAGATAGTAAGTATTTTCAGCTTTGCAGACTGAATGGTCTCTCTCATCACTATTCTGTCATTACAGCTCAAAAATAGGTATAGCCCATCTGTAAATAAATGAGTATAGCTGTGTTCTAATAAGATTTGTTAAGAAAAACAGTGATGAGCCAAATTGGACTTGCAGGCTGTAGTTTTCCAACCTGATTTAGGATCTTGCTGTAATTCAGGTGAGAGATGATACTAGCACAAAATTGGGAAGTGGCAGCAGAAAAAAATGATGAATTCAAGAACAGTTTAGGAAGTGGCATTGAAACAATTTGATTAATGGGACCAGCAGAGTGAGAGAGGAGAAGGGGTCAAGGATAACGCTTAGGTTTCTGGTTTGGACACTAGATAGCTGATGGGTCATGAGACAGTGGAAGAGCAGAGTAGGGTTGGGATGTGGGTGAGGATAACATGTTTGATCTTGGCCTTTTAAATTTAAGAAGACTGTGGGGTATCAAAAAGAGGATACTTGGTAGGCAGTTGAACATAGGTGCCTGGTACTCAAAAGGAGAGTTCTAGACTGGAGCTTTTTGGTTTAGAAGTCACCAGCTACTGATGGTAATGAAAGCTATGGGCATGGATGAGATTGTGCAGAGAGAGCAGGGAGAGTGAGCAAAGAAGTGACTAAACCCAACTTCCTGAGGAACCAATCTCATTTAAGAAATACACTTAGGAGGATAATTCCTCATAGGAGTCTGAAGAGAAGGGGCCAGAGAGTAGGGAAGAAAAGTGAGAGTGTTATCAAGAAAAGCCAAGAGAGGATTGAGGGATGAGGGAGGGTTTCAAGGGGTCAGATGCTGCTGGGAAGTCAGGTAAGATCAGAACAGAGAAGGATCCATTGGGTTTAACATGAAGAGTTTGTCGATGACCTTAACGAGAAGATTCATAGAGTGGTCAGGACAGAAGTGATTGGAGTGGGTTGAATAGTCAATGGAAGGTGTGCAGGTAGAGCCAGGGAGTGTAGAAAACTTTTATGTTGTCCGGGCGTGGTGGCTCACACCTGTAATCCCAGCACTTTTTGAGGCCGAGGTAGGAGGATCACTTGAGGCCAGGAGTTCGAGCCCAGCCTAGACAACATAGACCCCATCTCTACTAAAAAAGTAAAATTAAAAAGGCCGGGTTCAGTGGCTCACACCTGTAATCCCAGCACTTTGGGAGGCCGAGGGAGCGGATCATGAGGTCAGGAGTTCAAGACCAGCCTGGCCAACATGGTGAAACCCTGTCTCTACTAATACAAAAATAAGCCGGATGTGGTGGCGCATGCCTGTAATCCCAGCTACCCAGGAGGGTGAGGCAGGAGAATCACTTGAACCTGGGAGGCGGAGGTTGCAGTGAGCTGAGATCACGCTACTGCACTCCAGCCTGGGCAACACAGTGAGACTCTGTCTCAAAAAAAAAAAAAGTAAAATTAAAAAAAATAATAACTTTTATATGTGTGAAGAGCAGCAGAGATGGGGTGGTGGTTAAATGGAAGTGTGGGGTCTATAGGAAGCTCTTTTAAAAATAGAAGAATCTAGGCCAGGCTCATATCTGTAATCCCAGGACTATGGGAGGCCAGGGTGGGTGGGCAACTCACTTGACCAGGAATTTGAAACCAGCCTTGACAACATGGCAAAACCCCATCTCTGCAAAAAATACGAAAGTCAGGCAGCTGGGCACGGTGGCTCACGCCTGTAATCCCAGCGCTTTGGGAGGCCGAGGTGGGTGGATCATGAGGTCAGGAGTTCGAGACCAGCCTGGCCAACATAGTGAAACCCCATCTCTACTAAAAATACCAAAATTAGCCAGGCATGGTGGCACATCCCTGTAGTCCCAGCTACTCGGGAGGCTGAGGCAGAAAAATCGCTTGAACCCGGGAGGCAGAGGTTGCAGTGAGCCAAGATTGTGCCACTGCACTCCAGCCTGGGCAACAGAGTGAGACTCTGTCTCAAAAAAAAAAAAAAAAAAATAGCCTAGCACGGTGGCTCACACCTGTAATCTCAGCACTTTGGGAGGCCGAGGTGGGCAGATCATGAGGTCAGGAGATCGTGACCATCCTGGCTAACACAGTGAAACCCCGCTTCTACTAAGAATACAAAAAATTAGCTGGGCGTGGTGGCGGGCGCCTGTAGTCCCAGCTACTCGGGAGGCTGAGGCAGGAGAATGGTGTGAACCCGGGAGGCGGAGCCTGCAGTGAGCCACGATCTCACCACTGCACTCCAGCCTGGGCGAGAGAGCGAGACTCTGTCTCAAAAAAGAAAAAAAAAAAAATTAAGCATGGTGGTGTGCGCCTGTAGTCCCAGCTACTTAGGAGGCCGAGGTGGGAGGATTGCTTGAACCCGGGAGCACCACTGCACTGTAGCCTGCGTGACAGAGTGAAACCCTGTCTCAAACAACAAACAGACCAATAGAAGAGTCTTGAGATATGTAAACACTGATGGGAAAGGGAAGAAAGAGAAAGAGGCTGAAGTAATAGAAGTAAATAGATATGAAAGACCTTTGTGACCTCTCAAGTACTGTGCAAAATTAGTAATTTATTCTTCCTTCAGAGTCAAGAGGCTCTTTGGCCCAATGTTATGCGAGTAGAGGGCACTTAGGAGTAGTTGGGGTGTTGAATATTCAGAAGAGCAGAGAGGATTTGAGAGCAGCTGCAGGGTCAGGCGGGGCTAGCCACAAGTATGGTGGCCACACAGAGGGTCTCCTGCCCTGGGGGCCTGTGGTGGTTCAGAGCTTCTACTGCGATAGAATGATTAAGACTGGAATAGGCCAGATTCTGCTGTGTAAAACAGTTCGTCATGTAGAAAGCATTTTTGGGTCTCTGAAGTAGCCGTGCTTTATTGATACAGTTAGCAGAAATCTACTGAACAGAATTCAGAATTTGAAGACCATAAATTCATTTTGACGAATGGCATCCCTCGGAACATGCATAACTAGGGGTTTCTCTCCCGGCATTTGAGGGTCAGTGTTTAGTGGGGACATCCAGCTCCCCCTGCAGGTTGGTATCCAGCAAGGTTCAGTTCTTTGCCAAGCACTCGCTATGGGGACATCAGTTATAAATAAACAAAACACTCGCCGGAACGTTATGGTCATCCTGCCCAGGCAGGCTCCCAGCTTTCTGATGGATATCAGACACTAGCTCTGGCCTCACAGTATGGTGGTTCTGAACACTGATGGTATTTAAGCCCTCTGTGTTTTGCTCCTGTTCACCCAGGAGTACTAGTGAAAGATGGCTGAACAGAGCAGTGTATTTTGGTGAGAGGGAAATTGCACATGGACGGAAAGTTTGCCATACCCAGGTGATTGAGCAGATGGCTTTCTTCCTCTCCTTTTTTTTTTTTTTTTTTTTGAGATGGAGTCTCGCTCTGTCGTCAGGCTGGAGTGCAGTGGTGCGATCTTGGCTCTCTGCAACCGCTGCCTCCTGGGTTCAAGCGATTCTCCTGCCTCAGCCTCCTGAGTAGCTGGGATTACAGGCATGTGCCACCACACCCGGCTAGTTTTTGTATTTTTAGTAGAGACGGGGTTTCACCATGTTGGCCAGGATGGTCTTGATCTCTTGACCTTGTGATCCACCCGCCTTGGCCTCCCAAAGTGCTGGGATTACAGGTGTGAGCCACTGCACCCCGCCGACAGCTTTCTTTTTTTTTTTTTTTTTTTCGACGGAGTTTCGCCTGTCGCCCAGGCTGGAGTGCAGTGGCGCGATCTCGGCTCACTGCAAGCTCTGCCTCCCGGGTTCCCGCCATTCTCCTGCCTCAGCCTCTCCGAGTAGCTGGGACTACAGGCGCCCGCCAACACGCCCGGCTAATTTTGTTGTATTTTTTTTTTAGTAGAGACGGGGTTTCACTGTGGTCTCGATCTCCTGACCTCGTGATCTGCCCGCCTCGGCCTCCCAAAGTGCTGGGATTACAAGCGTGAGCCACCGCGCCCGGCCTCAGCTTTCTTCTTAAATCTTTGGAGGCTTCCACTCCTTTAGCAGAGACAGCCTAGGAGGTGATTGTCCTGATAGTTTCTGTCATTGTATCCTGCTTTTGTATTTTGGTATACTTTGCCACTGATTTTGAGTATACCACTGTAACTGTTTTTTATGGTATTATTTATATTTTATCAGCATGCTGTAATTATTTTTTTTAATATGACAAGATTTTTTTTATGTAGGATTTAATTTCAGTTAGGAGAAATTATTTCTTTTGAACTAGATCTCCAGTCTTATGGTGGTGATGAATAAGTTTTACTAACAGAAATTTATTTAAAGGTAAGATTTTTCCAGAAGGCAACTAGTTAGTAGAATTCATCTATTCAAAGCAATAAAAACTTCCTGAGGACCTGTTGTATACCAGTTCTTGGGCTACATGCTAGAGAAACAGATATAAATTCAATACCATCTCTGTCGTCTGGGAACTTACTGTTCAGGTAGAATTTCCCAAAATGTATTTTGCAAATACTAGGTACATGAGATTCCTTGGTCAAGTAAGTTTAAAGGATATTGCTTTATCATCAGTCTTCTTAGAGATTCTCATTGTATACGAGTATATCATGGTTCTGAGAAGTTCTGTGGCAACGTTCTCATTATATGTTTAATCCAGTGTTTCTCAAATTTACGTCACACACAAGCTCAGGGTGTGTGTGTGACATTTCTTTTTTTTTTTTTTTGAGACAGAGTCTAGCTCTGTCACCCAGGCTGGAGTGCAATGGTGTGATCTCAGCTCACTGCAAGCTCTGCCTCCTGGGTTCACGCCATTCTCCTGCCTCAGCCTCCCTAGTAGCTGGGACTACAGGCGCCCGCCACCACGCCCGGCTAATTTTTTGTATTCTTAGTAGAGACGGGGTTTCACCGTGTTAGCCAGGATGGTCTTCATCTCCTGACCTCATGATCCTCCCGCCTTGGCCTCCCAAAGTGCTGGGATTACAGGCGTGAGCCACCACGCCCAGCCAAATTTTATTTAACTTTAATTAATTTAAATAGCCACATGGGGCTAGTGACTTCTGTATTGGATAGGGCAGCTTTGGAAGCTACTTTGAGACATGCTGAGCTAAAGGTGTGTTTTTATTTATTCATTCTACAAACATCAAGTTTGTGGTGGTCACTGAGTAAAAGCATCCTTGTCCTCAAGGAGCTTCTAATTTAGTGGGGACTGCAGGCACCCGCCGTGTAATGATGAGCCTTAGGTGATTACTTGGAGCACAGAGGAAGGGTTTCAGCTTTGTAGGGGAGGTTGGGGTTGATCAGGGAAGGTGTCTTGGATGGGTCCTAGGGAGTAAGTTCTGGAGAACAAATAAGAGTTTGTACAGTAAAACTTACTCTTTTCTTCTTTCCTTTTCTTTCTTTCTTTCCTTCCTTCCTTCTTTCCTTCCTTCCTTCCTTCCTTCCTTCCTTCCTTCCCTCCTTCCCTCCTTCCTTCCTTCCTTCCCTCTCTCTCTCTCTCCCTCTCTTTCTTTTCTTTTGACAGAGTCTCATTCTGTCACCCAGGTTAGGGCGCAGTGGCACGATTTCGGCTCACTGCAACCTCCATCTCCCAGGTTCAAGCAACTCTCCTGCCTCAGCCTCCCAAGTAGCTGAGATTACAGGCGTAGGCCACCATGCCCAGCTAATTTTTGTATTTTTAGTAGAGACAGGGTTTCACCATGTTGGCCAGGCTGGTCTTGAACTCCTGACCTCAGGTAATCCTGCCTCAGCCTCCCAAAGTGCTGGGATTACAGACGTGAGCCACCACGCCCAGTCACTTCCTGTTTCAAGGTGCAGGTACTACCTGCTCAGTGCAGCAAATGTTTGTTTGTCTCTAGTTCTTACCCATTAAAGCCCCTGTTCTTGCTGGAAGCTGTAGGAATACAGTGACATGGCTTCACTCTTGCCCATGCTTCCGCCCACTAGCCGTCAGTTAACCCATGCTTATTGAGGACAGTGAGTAGCAGGCGCTTTTTTTTTTTTTGAGACAGTCTCGCTCTGCTCCCAGTCTGGAGTGCAGTGGCACGATCTCGGATCACTGCAACCTCCAACTCCCTGATTCAAGCGATTCTCCTGCCTCAGCCTCCTGAGTAGCTGGGATTACAGGCACGCACCACCACACCCAGCTAATTTTTACATTTTTAGTAGAGATGGGGTTTCACCATGTTGGGCGGGATGGTCTCAAACTCCTGACCTCGTGATCCGCCCGCCTCAGCCTCCCAAAGTTTTGGAATTACAGGCGTGAGCCACCGCACCCGGCCTGAAACATGGAGCCTTTGAGTATCCCCAAAATCATCTTCTTGATGGGCTTATGCTGATACCATTTGTAGTGAGTCTGACAGAGGCAGGAATAGGGCAGTGCACAGTGACACTGCCTCTCCTTCCTTGGGTTGAAGAGGGCCTCTGGAAGGGGTTGAGGTTCAGGAGAGCTGCAGCAACTTGAAGCATCAGTGTTTGTTCCTCTCAACTGTGGGAGACTAGTTGTCTAAAGGTTATCTTTCTTCCTTCTCTTCAGATGGTGTCCTACTCTTCTGTCCTCACAGCCATCAGTAAGGTATGACCGTAGACACTCAGGAGCTAGGTTGGGGATGACAGACAAGGCCCCACCTCCTTGACGGCCCTAATGCTGTGACTTGTGAGGCTGGATAGGCAGCACATGATGCCTCTGGCTGGCATTGCTGGCCTTCCATGGGAGGGGGATCCTGGCAAGTAGGGGCTGGTGCTTGGGAGCCAATGTCCACTGCTGAGGATACTGAGTCTGGAACCCAAGGTTGGAGGAGAGAGGAGCAGGGGTCCTGAACGCACCGTCTGCCTCGTGTGAGACCTGGGGGTGGACGGGGGCATTCCGTAGCATCTCCACTGTCCTTTCCACAGTTTGATGACTTTTCTCGGGACTTGTGTGTCCAGGCGTTGCTGGACATCATGGACATGTTTTGTGACCGTCTGAGGTAAGGGCAGGGGTAAGGGGGCTCAGAGTACAATGTTCCAGCCTTGTCTTAGTGCAGAGGTGCAGCTCCTAGCACACAGACCGAGACCAACTCCGGGTTCTCACATTTTTTCTTCCCACCTGCCCATCTACACTCACTTGTCCCCTCCTTTTTTTACTGTCTTAGGACAGAGTGCCTCCTCTCTGTCTGGAGTAGCTCATTTGAAATCTTGTCCAGTAGAAGCCAAAGGGGCTAAGCATCTTACCCAGGACTTTGCTAGCTTCTCAGCCCTAGTCCCTAGTAGGGGAGTGCCAGGGACTCTGGGGAACATTGATGTGGGTCGGATTTCAGCCATTGGAAGAACAGAGGCTGATTTTGCATCCTTGCCTGTAGCTGTCACGGGAAAGCAGAGGAGTGCATCGGACTGTGCCGAGCCCTTCTTAGCGCCATCCACTGGCTGCTGCGCTGCACGGCAGCCTCTGCAGAGCGGCTCCGGGAGGGGCTGGAGGCCGGCACTCCAGCCGCTGGGGAGAAGCAGCTTGCCATGTGCCTTCAGCGCCTGGAGAAAACCCTCAGCAGTACCAAGAACCGGGCCCTGCTGCACATCGCCAAACTAGAGGAGGCCTGTATGTCCCTTGATTCCCCTGAGCCCCACCTGCCGCTGCTCCCATAGCCGGTCCTTTAATTGAGAAGGGAGAGGCAGGATGCCATCCCACCTCTTTCCAGGAGGATCTGAAACCATCCCACTTCCTTTTTTTTCTCCCCATAAGCATTGCACACATCCCAGGGACTTGGGCAGGGTGGCACCCGAGCCAATCAACCAACAGGTATTTACTGAGCATTGTCGTACGCCCAGCACTGTGCTAGGTGCTGGGGGCGGGGGGTGGGGGGCTACCAAAGGAGCATGTGGCAGGGTCCCTGCCCTCATCAAGCATAGCTGCTAGTGGGGAGCAAGACTAGTGCGTCACAGACGAGGAAAAAACTAGAGGACAAGACAAGCACAGTGTCCATTATTGTATTTGTCTCCATGTTACTCATCGCCTGGAAGCAAATGACTCTTGTATTTGAATGTTACCTAAAATGCCCCTTTTAACACAGTGCCTGTTTGCTGTTGGGCCTGTTGTACCATATGCCTCTTGACTCAAGTTCAGATGTTAAGTTTTGGTACTTTCCAGAGCCTGAGAACAGACAGATCACCTGGCGGGAGGGAAGATGCCGGTATTTCCAGCAACAGGGTCCTAAGGCCATAGTCTTGCTCCTTGAAGCCCAAGTGGCTTGGGACCACCTACAGATCTCTTATTCTCCAGGAACAAGAATGCTAGAATGGGCTACTCCCGAGGCTTCAGGACCTGGTTGGAGAGCTTGTTTTAGGACTAGTATATTTATTTCTTCCCTAAGTATGTTTTACCACCTGTGAGAAGTCCAAAAAGACAATCTTTATATAAAAATGGACTGTGTTGATGCCTCTTCCCTACCTTGAGCCCTTGATAAATGTTTATTGGCTGAAAATCGGATGAATACTGAATTTTAATGGATCTCAGGTCTTGTCTTTTTTTTCCCCTTTTATGCTCCATGGAGGTTAATGGGCTAGTTGGTGCCATTATTCATCATTTGACCCTCTGGAGTTGTAACTAGGATAAGTAACTTATAATTCAGTGCTAACCGATATGGCTTAGACCATGAGTGTGGGCATTAAGGAAGGAAGTGAGTTAGACCAGTTGGGTGAGTTGCTAAAGGAACTGGGGCTTGAACAGAAGCTTAGAGTGTGGTGGGAGTTTGAGAGAGAGTGAGAGGCCTTCAGCAGGGGAGGGCAGCAAAGGCAATGCCTAGATGAGGGAGTGGTTGAGAATGAGAAGGCCATTTAGGGACCCAGCTCCCCCAGAGGAGAGTGACAGCCTCTGCAAGACTGGACTTTGGGATCCGCCCACTCCTCGAGTGATTTGTGACTGCCCTCCCTGTTCCAGCCACTGGATTCTGGCCTCCCTCTGCCTCTCTCTCCTGAGCCTGTGTGATGCCATGCCTTCTGAAGTCAGCTGGCTGTGTCCCCTGGAAGTCAGGCCTTTGGGAATGGTCTCTGGGGTTTCCAGCTCTAGGTGCCCACCCCGCTTCTGGAAACAGTGCATGCTGCCCTCAGGCCCCTCCCTCCCTGTCATCCTCAGGGGAAGCCTTCCTGTGTGGTTTCATGTGCCGGAGGGGGTGCCAAAATCGAGGAGTTCAGGGCCAGGCGCTCCTTCTCCCCTGTTTCCCATCACGTTTCTGTACTTCCTTCCCTCTGCCAGCTTCTTGGACTGCCATCGAGCATTCTCTCTTGAAACTTGGAGAGATCCTGGCCAATCTCAGCAACCCGCAGCTCCGGAGCCAGGCTGAGCAGTGCGGCACCCTCATTAGGAGGTGCTGGCTCCCTGGGGGATGGTGGTGGAGGGTGGTGGAGGGAGAGGGAGGACACGCCCTGGGGTGGGAAGTTGTGGCCCCTGGTGCCATCCTCTCTGCCTTCACCTTTGGCCCCTCAAACACTGTCCCCTGTGTTTGTGACCCCTCAGCATCCCCACGATGCTGTCTGTGCATGCGGAGCAGATGCACAAGACCGGCTTCCCCACTGTCCATGCCGTGATCCTGCTTGAGGGCACCATGAACCTGACAGGCGAGACGCAGTCCCTGGTGGAGCAGCTGACGATGGTGAAGCGCATGCAGGTGGGAGGGGCCGAGTGGCTCTCCCTTCTCCAAGGCGGGCCAGCCTGTTGGGGGCAGGAGGGAGGATTCTTCTGGTCCTCCCTGGGAGAAATGGGGTTTCTCCTGCTCCATGACGGAAAGTGGGTGCCAGTCGTGCACACTTCTGTCATTGGACCTTACGCCCCTGGTTCTCAGCACACAGCTGGGCAGTGACTCTGCCATGCAGTCCCTGACCCAGCCAAATCCTCGGAGTCCACAGAAGGGTGACGGGGTACGGGCACCCTCTTAGGCCTCATCCTTGGCTCTTCCCACAGCATATCCCAACCCCACTTTTTGTCCTGGAGATCTGGAAAGCTTGCTTCGTGGGGCTCATTGAGTCTCCCGAGGGCACGGAGGAGCTCAAGTGGACAGCTTTCACTTTCCTCAAGGTACTGGGGATGTGGGAGGTGCAGAGCCAGTCTAGGAATGGTTCTTAGCAAGAGCAGTGGCACCCTGGACCTTTGCCCTGTGTTCCTCCCTGTGGGCACTGGGCCCAGCCTGCCAGGTATCCCAGCGCAAGTTCCCATTGATCATTTTCTCTGAAAGTGCCAGGGCTATATTTAGCCCATTTGGCAGACTCCATTGTTTCTTACCACAGAGGTGCAGTTTAGCTTGGTCATCAGACAGATTGGTGCAGGACAGTGAAGGGAGCCAGGGAAAGGGGCCCCAGTCCTCCTTGAAGCTGGGGATCCACTTTTGCTTATGGCATTTTTTTCTGTTGAGCTAGCAGAGGTGCAGGGTGCTTGTGTCCTGTGCCTAGGCCTGGGGGCATCAGGGGCCTGGGCACCTATTGGCTTTCTCATTTAGCACTAAATGTGCTCTCACTCCCAGGGTAGGACTGTTCCTGTCTCTCTTCCTGGAGCAGGGGGTCGGGGGGATGCCTTCAGGGGTAGATGAAAGAGAAAAGAAATGGATCTTCCTGTTTTTCCCCCTGCCTCACCCCCTAGATTCCACAGGTTTTGGTGAAGTTGAAGAAGTACTCTCATGGAGACAAGGTGAGTTGGGGATTGAGATGGAGGCATGGGAGCAGAAACAAGGGCAAAGGGGAGGGTCCTTCAGGCCCCATCTGGGCAGTGTTCTCATGCCTGGAAGAGAGCCGGATGCGAGTGTACACCTCGGTGTGCACGTGCTTCACAATGTGCATGCTTCAGCATGTGCATGTGCTTCAGTGCGTGCGTGCTTCAGTGTGTGTGTGTGCTTCAGTGTGTGTGTTTCAGCCTGTGTGCTTCAGCGTGTGTGCGCTTCAGCGTGTGCATGTGCTTCAGCCAGTGTGTGTGCTTCAGCATCTGCCTGCACCCACAACATACACCCAGGCTCCAGGCAGAAAGCAGCCAGGCAGCTCAGGCCGATGCCTCCAGCAGACAAGGTTGCCTGAGATGATCAGGGCCTGGTGGCCCTGGAAACCAGATGGACACTTCTGCCTCTTTCTAGGACTTCACTGAGGATGTGAACTGTGCTTTTGAGTTCCTGCTGAAGCTCACACCCTTGTTGGACAAAGCTGACCAGCGCTGCAAGTATGAGCTCCCCTGGTCACCCCCGCCCTACTGGAAGGCGTTCTGGGCTCTTCCCCTGATCGCTGTGCCAGAGAAGCCTCAGGGGACTCTGTCTCCTTGTTCACTCCCCTTGGCAGGGGCAGGAAGCAGCAGCCCATAGTTGCCAAGTCCCCAGAGCCCCTCTACCATCCCTCAGGCACTCCAGATTGTCCTCATCCTGAAAGAGGGAGGATGCTGCTCAGGGACCTGCCACTCCCACCCCTCACCGTCCTAGCCAGGTGCCCAGTTCCCTCAGCATCTTTTTCCCTCACAGTTGTGACTGTACAAACTTCCTGCTCCAAGAATGTGGCAAGCAGGGGCTTCTGTCTGAGGCCAGCGTCAACAACCTTATGGCTAAGCGGTAAGTGGGAGCGCACCTGTGCTACCCCAAGAGCCCCTTAACTTCTCTCTTGTTATGGCGGGGCTGCTGAGTGCCTTTCAACCTCCTGTCGAAAGTCTGGGCTGCAAGTGACTGGGACCGTGCCTGGGGGTACAGGGAACAGGAAGGAAAAGAAAGCACGGGTGTCTTCAGACCAGAGTTTTACACTCTTAGTCACTGCTCTTTAACTCATACCCATCTTTGTGATAAAAGTAAAAATCCTAGGCTGGAGGCGGGTGGATTACTTGGAGGCCAGGAGTTCAAGACCAGCCTGCCCAACATGGCAAAACCCCATGTCTACTAAAAATACAAAAATCAGCCGGGCATGGTGGTGTGTGCCTGTAATCTCTCAGCTACTCTGGAGGCTGAGGCACAAGAATTGCTTGAATCCAGGAGGTGGAGATTGTGGTGAGGCGAAATCATGCCACTGCACCCCAGCCTGGGCAATAGAGTGAGACCTTGTCTCAAAAAAAAAAAAATAAATAAAAATCCTGAATCTTCCTTTAATCTTAAATGTGCTTTCAGAGCATTTTTTTTTTTTTTTTTGAGAAGGAGTCTCGCTCTTTCACCCAGGCTAGAGTGCAGTGGCGCGATCTCGGCTCACTGCAGGCTCCGCCCCCCGGGGTTCACACCATTCTCCTGCCTCAGCCTCCCGCGTAGCTGGGACTACAGGCGCCCACCACCTCGCCCGGCTAATTTTTTGTATTTTTAGTAGAGATGGGGTTTCACTGTGTTAGCCAGGATGGTCTCGATCTCCTGACCTCGTGATCCGCCTGCCTCGGCCTCCCAAAGTGCTGGGATTACAGGCGTGAGCCACTGCGCCCGGCCCTGCTTTCAGAGCATTTAAGACTAATGATAGGCCAGGTGCGGTGGCTCACACCTGTAATCCCAGCATTTGGGAGGCCAAGGCGGGCGGATCATGAGGTCAGGAGTTCAAGACCAGCCTGGCCAACGTGGTGAAACCCCATCTCTACTAAAAATATAAAAATTAGCCGGGCACGATGGTATGCACTTGTAATTCCAGCTACTCAGGAGGCTGAGGCAGGAGAATCACTTGAACCCGGAAGGCGGAGGTTGTACTGAGCTGAGATCGCGCCACTGCATTCCAGCATGGGTGACAGAGCGAGACTCTGTCTCAAAAAAAAAAAAAAAGACTAATGATAAATTGCCAGGCATGCTGGCTTACCTGTAATCCCAGGACTTTGGGAGGCCAAGGTGGGCGGATCACCTGAGGTCAGGAGTTTGAGACCAGTAGAACATGGTGAAACCCCATCTCTACTAAATACAAAAAAGTAGCCAGGTGTGATGGTGAGTGCCCAGCTACTCTGGAGGCAGAGGCTGCAGTGAGCCGCGATCGCACCACTGTACTCCAGCCCGGGCAACAGAGTGAGATCTGTCTCAAAAAAAAAAAAAAAGACTAATGATAAATCAGTGATTGCAACATTGACTATGCTTCCATAAACTTCACCCCAACCTCGGAGGTTCTTACATGCTTCCCACCTCCTCTGCACATTTCCTTCCGGGCTTGAACGAGGGAACGTGTCAAGAATTTCTCTTCATTCCTCTTCCCTTCCTTGGCCAACTGGTGATGTCCACAGCAAAGCGGACCGAGAGCACGCACCCCAGCAGAAATCGGGAGAGAATGCCAACATCCAGCCCAACATCCAGCTGATCCTCCGGGCGGAGCCCACTGTCACAAACATCCTCAAGGTGAGTGTGCCCTTCCCTGGCCACCACAGTCTTCTCTTTCTTCTTCCCAGTGCTCCATCTGCTTGCAGATAAATAAACAAAGGCCACAGACTTCTGTCTCCTTTAGCTTTTTTTTTTTTTTTGAGATGGAGTTTCACTGTGTCGCCCAGGCTGGAGTGCAGTGGCGCGATCTCGGCTTGCTGCAAGCTCCACCTCCCAGGTTCACGCCATTTTCCTGCCTCAGCCTGGTGAGTAGCTGGGACTACAGGTGCCCGCCACCAAGCCCAGCTAATTTTTTGTATTTTTAGTAGAGACGGTTTCACCGTGTTAGCCAGGATGGTCTCGATCTCCTGACCTTGTGATCTGCCTGCCTTGGCCTCCCAAAGTGCTGGGATTACAGGCGTGAGCCACTGCGCCTGGCCCCCTTTAGCTTTTATACATAGTTGCTTTGGAGGTAGTGAAAGGGGAGGCAAGGGCAGCTACCACTGAATGCTAACCAGTGGGTGCTTCATTTGTACACCAGGCACTGCAGTAGGCGCTTTCACTTAGGCCGTCTCACGTGGAAACAACAGAGACGTGGATGCGGTGGCTTACGCCTGTAATCCCAGCATTTTGGGAGGCTGAGGTGGGAAGATCACTTGAGGTCAGGAGTTTGAGACCAGCTTGGCCAACGTGGTGAAACCCAGTCTCTACTAAAAACACAAAATTCACTGGGCGTGGTGGTGCATGCCTGTAATCCCAGTTACTTGGGAGGCTGAGGCAGGAGAATCGCTGAACCTGAGGGGGCAGAGGTTGCAGTGAGCCGAGATCGCGCCACTGCACTCCAGCCTGGGCGATAGAGCGAGACTCCGTCTAAAAAAGGAAAGGACAGAGAAGATCCTAGCCATGACCTTGCCCACTCCAACCTCACCACCTGCATGCCAGTGTAGATGAGAGGGATGGATCGGAGAGCAAGGGTGGGTTTTAGGAATGATTTTCCAGATTGAAGTCAGAAAGATGTAGATTACATTCCAGGTTGTGAAAGAGAGAAAATGTGGCTAGGCTGTATCTTGGGTGGGGGGTCTTCAGTGTTCTTCAGGACTTGATTTCCTGTCCTGTCCCCAGACGATGGATGCAGACCACTCTAAGTCACCAGAGGGACTGCTAGGAGTCCTGGGCCACATGCTGTCCGGGAAGAGTCTGGACTTGCTGCTGGCTGCCGCCGCCGCCACTGGAAAGCTGAAATCCTTCGCCCGGAAATTCATCAAGTGAGGAAGGCCAAGCCCCTGACCCCAGGGCGTGCGGGGAGGCTGCACGTTGGGAGGAGGTAGCAGGGTAGGAGTCAGGTGCCTGGGTCTGGGTCTCATCCAGACACCCACGAGCCTAGGCAGAGCATCCTGGCTGGAGATCTTGGAGGAAGGGCCTGTTCTTGCGACCTAAGTGTTCCTTTCTCTTCAGCTGAGGATGGAGTGGACATGTTTGGTAAAGAGATGAGGGTAAGGGTTGAGGTGTTGAACATTGGGCACGGAGGAATTCCGAGTATGCCCAGTTATTAATAAGGGGCTCTCAAATTCTGTTGCCTTTTTTGGTTGCCCTGGAATTTGACATATATAGAACGGTTCCATTCAGTGAGCCATTCTCTAGGCCTTGGAAATCTAATAATAAAAATCCTTCTGGCCAGGTGCAGTGGCTCACGCCTGTAATCCTAGCACTTAGGGAGGCCGAGGTGGGCGGATCACCTGAGGTCAGGAGTTCAAGACCAGCCTGGCCAACTTGGTGAAACCCTGTCTCTACTAAAAATACAAAAAATTAGCCGGGTGTGGTGGCGGGCACCTGTAATCCCAGCTATTTGGGAGACTGAGGCAGAAGAATTGCTTGAACGGAGGCGGAGGTTGCAGTGAGCTGAGATTGTGCCACTGCACTCCAGCCTGGGTGACAGAGCGAGACTCCGTCTCAAAAAAAAACCAAAACAAAACCAAAAAAACCTTTTTTCTGTAGCAATGTGTCTCATTTTAAGTTTAACCAGTAACTCATACTCTAGCGACCGCTCTCTGAGCATGTGTAGCCCCAGCGCCCAGCTACTGCTCAGCTCATGCCCTGGTCAATGCAACCTGTCTCCATTCCTTTCAGTTTGAATGAATTCACAACCTATGGCAGTGAAGAAAGCAGTAAGTCAGCCCTGTGCATCCGCAGGCCCAGTGGGCCCTCAGGAGGGGTGTGGCGGGAGAGTGTGGGAGGGAGGAGGGCTCCCGGGCTCAACACGGGGAGGCTGTGCTCCCTCCTCAGAGCCATGACCAATGGAAGCTTCCACAGAGCTTGAAAGTGGATAATGCTGGGAAAGGATTCTTCCCAGACCATCCGTGTGTCTCCTTCCCCCCTCATCCCTTTATGACTTAGTTGGGTATGCCAGGAGAGGGTGCTGGGGGTCTTTGGTCTCAAGGAAGGGATGATGTTCCAGTTGAGACTCAAGAAAAGGATTCTGAGCCTCAGAGCTTTGAAGGAGCCACTTGGTCCCTGACCTTCCTAGAGGCAAATCCCGATCCCTGTGGACCCATACACGGGCTCCCCACTGCCCTCATCTGGGAGCTCAGCCTTCCTGTCCTTCCACAGCCAAACCGGCCTCCGTGCGGGCCCTGCTGTTTGACATCTCCTTCCTCATGCTGTGCCATGTGGCCCAGACCTATGGTTCAGAGGTGAGAGAGGGGAGCGACCTGGACGGGGGCTCAGGGGAAGGAGGTAAACCGGAACTCTCCCCACCTCACCGCCTGCGCCCCCACAGCCTCTCAGCCAGTTAGTTCTGTGGGCCTCAGAAACCAGGTGCCCACCCAGGCTGGAGTCCGTAGAGGCCCCTTCAGCCCCATGTTCACATTGACCACTAGGTGGCAGCATTGCCTCTCGTCTGGTTCCCTTAGACCGGTTCGCCCCGTCCCCAGTCTTTGGGTTGGGCTAGGCTGGAGCAGCAGCCTGGCGGGAAACAGTGCAGCCCCAGGTCCAGCGCTGGCAGGCGCCACGCCCTCCCCACTCGGCTGGTGCCCCTCTTCCCCTTTCCCAGGTGATTCTGTCCGAGTCGCGCACAGGAGCTGAGGTGCCCTTCTTCGAGACCTGGATGCAGACCTGCATGCCTGAGGAGGGCAAGATCCTGAACCCCGACCACCCCTGCTTCCGCCCCGACTCCACCAAAGTGGAGTCCCTGGTGGCCCTGCTCAACAATTCCTCGGAGATGAAGCTGGTGTCAGTGGCCCGGGCGCCCACTCCAAGGGTGGCGGTAGGGGCAGGGTCAAGACCCGCTCCCTGAGCCCGTCCCCTGCTCCCCTGTGCTGACTTCTCTGCACACCCGCAGGCAGATGAAGTGGCATGAGGCCTGTCTCAGCATCTCAGCCGCCATCTTGGAAATCCTCAATGCCTGGGAGAATGGGGTCCTGGCCTTCGAGTCCATCCAGGTAGCCCTGCCTTCCCAGCAGCCTTTGCTCCCCTGAGATACAGAGCCAGCCAGTGATGACTTGTTATATTTCGTAAGGGCAAGAAGACCTTTAATCCAGGAGCTCATATTTTGATATTGATATTTTGTGTAATCGTTGTCTTAGCCACTCCCTCTGGCCCAGGTAGCTCTGGGAAGATCAAACTTGTGGAGAGAGGTGTGGAATGTGGCCCGGGACTCCACCCGCTGCACTTAGCTGCCCGCAGAGGCTGAGAAGGTGATGTTGGCTCAAGAAAGGGAGATAGATGGTAGCCCATCACCTTTCCGTCTCCCCTAGAAAATCACTGATAACATCAAAGGGAAGGTATGCAGTCTGGCGGTGTGTGCTGTGGCTTGGCTTGTGGCCCACGTCCGGATGCTGGGGCTGGATGAGCGTGAGAAGTCGCTGCAGATGATCCGCCAGCTGGCAGGGCCACTGTTTAGTGAGAACACCCTGCAGTTCTACAATGAGAGGTCAGTAACCCGCCTTCCCTTCTCAGACCCTTCAAGTGTGTTGTGAGAAGTCAGCACATCCAATAACAAGCACCCCTCTCTTTTCTGACCTTTGCAAACATGCTACTTGCTCACTCACTCACTCACTTTCCTATTCATGTGTTCACTCACCTGACTCGGCAAACATGTGCTGTGTCTCTGTGGCAGAAGCATTTAAATATGCCAGCACCTGCGGTGTTGTCAGAAATGCAGACCCCAAACAGGGTCTGCCCGCAGAGACTCAAGTTCAAGACAACTGGCTCCCAAAAGAACAAAGCTGTATGACTGTCTAGGAGCTAGGAACCTGTCTGTAGATTTTACAGGCCATCCCCCACCCTCAGTTATCTCTTAGGACAGTTTCCTGCCCTGGCTCCTCAGAGGTTTGGAGGACTTCCCTGGTGACCAGCTACATTGAGTTCATTCACCCAACCAATAAATTGTTTGCTTTTTTTAATTGTAAAAAACACATAAGATTTGCCATCTTAGCCATGTTTAAGTGTACTGTTCAGTAGTGTTAAGTGTATTCACACTGTTGTGTAACAGGTCTCCAGAACTTTCTTGCATCTCTGAAACTCCATACCCACCGAACAACAGCTTCCCATTTTCCCCTCCCTCCAGCTCCTGGTAACTAACATTTTACTTTGTGTGTCTAGGAATTTGACTACTTTATACTTTTTTTTTTTTTTTTTGAGACAAGGTCTTACTCTTGCCCATATCAGAGTGAGTCTCACTGCAACCTCAAACTCCTGGGCTCAAGTGATCCTCTCGCCTCAGCCTCCCAAGTAGCTGGGACTGCAGGCCCACAGCCGGCTAATTTTTCTAGTCTTTGTAGAGACAGGGTCTCACTATATTGCCAGGTCTTGAACTCCTGGCCTCGAGTGATCCTCTCACTGTGGACTCCCAAAGTGCTGGGATTACAGGCGTGACCCACCGTGCCCTGCTGAATTTGACTACTTTTTAGATGCCTCATTTAACTGGAATCATACAGTCCTTGCCTTTTCGTGACTGGCTGACTTCACTCAGCATGATGTCCTCAAAGCTCATCCATGTAGTAGCACGTGACAGGAATTCTTTCCTTTTGAAGGCTGAATAATACTCTGTTGTGGGCCGGGCGTGGTGGCTCACGCCTGCAATCCTAGCACTTTGGGAGGCTGAGGCTCAGTTGAGGTCAGGAGTTTAAGGCCAGCCTGACCAACATGGTGAAACCTTGGCTTTACTAAAAGTACAAAAATGAGCAGGGAGTGGTGGCAGGCGCCTGTAATCCCAGCTACTTGGGAGGCTGAGACAGGAGAATCGCTTGAACCCAGGAAGCGGAGGTTGCAGTGAGCCAAGATCGCGCCACTGCACTCCAGCCTGGGTGAAAGAGTGAGACTCTGTCTCAAAAAACAAAACAAAAACAAAAAAAACCTCTGTTGTGTGGCTATACCACATCTCGATCCCTCTTCTGTCAGTGAACACTTCAGTTGCTTCCACCTTTGAGCTGTAGTGAATAGTGCTGCTGTGAACATGGGTGTTTACCAGCCAATACGTTTGGGGTGTTGCCATGTCTTTATGGCAACGTTGAGGATGTCTTTATTTTATTTATTTATTTATTTATTTTTGAGATGGTGTTTCGCTCTGTCGCCCAGGCTGGAGTGCTGTGGCATGATCTCGGCTCACTGCAACCTCCACCTCTTGGGTTCGAGAGATTCTCCTGTCTCAGCCTCCTGAGTAGCCGGGATTACAGGCATGCGCCACCACACCCGGCTAATTTTTGTATTTTTAGTAGAGGTGGGGTTTCACCATGTTGGCCAGGCTGGTCTCGAACTCCTGACTTCAGGTGATCTTCCTGCCTCAGCCTCCCAAAGTGCTGGGATTATAGGCGTGAGCCGCCACACCGGGCCTGAGGATGTCTTAATAGGGAGAAGGGGAAGCATTGAGCTGAATGAGGTTTGGACGGTCTAGAAAAGCACATCTCGTTTTCCCCTTGCTTCCTTCTTTTTTCCTTTCTTCTCTCATTTCTCCGCCACGTCCCCCCACGCCCCGCCCTGCCAAATAGGGAGTTTTTGCTCTGGTGTAACCCATTCTAAGCACCCTAAGTCCTATCTGGGTAAGGGGTAGTGGGAAGTCTGTGGCTCCATTGTGCAGGTGGGAAAAGTGGCTCTAAAAGTCATAGCAACTTTCCCAGAGCCACCCTGCATTCCAGGAACAGTCAGCACTCGCCCGGGTCTGTATTCACTTCTGAAGCCTCTTTCCATGAGGAAATTCCTGGATACACACTTCTGTCTGCCCAGCTACCAGGGGCCGGGAAGAGTCCTGTGGGGCAGCCCTTGGGCCTCTCCTGGAAGGAACAGTTTACTTTGGGAGGAGGCCAGGGCTGGGCGGGGACCCCCAAGCACTCAGCCTAGGGGGAAGTGATTGTGTTTATTTATGTGGCAGGTTGGCAGGGCCCAGGCCTGGGGGATGGGGGAAGTTGGAGAATAAAAGAAAATGTGAATATCAGGCTGGAATGGCCAGGGGGAGGAAAGCCCCTCCCCAGTCCCTATTTATAGGCTTTGTGTCCTGCAGGTGAGAGACCTGCCAGGAGCAGAGCAGGGGCCAGGTCGCCCCGGGGTGTACCCTCCCCCAGCGCAAAACTGGGTTAATGCCTCAGGGAGATTTTCGTAACCCAAGTCCAGGGGAAAGTCTGGCATGGGTGTTCCCTCCTCTCCCTCCCCACCCTACAGTGGCACCTGAGCCTCAGGTCCTCTTGGCCCTCCCCCAGGGTGGTGATCATGAACTCGATCCTGGAGCGCATGTGTGCTGACGTGCTGCAGCAGACAGCCACGCAGATCAAGTTTCCCTCCACTGGGGTGGACACGATGCCCTACTGGAACTTGCTGCCCCCCAAGCGGCCCATCAAGGAGGTGCTGACGGACATCTTTGCCAAGGTGCTGGAGAAGGGCTGGGTGGACAGCCGCTCCATCCACATCTTTGACACCCTGCTGCACATGGGCGGTGTCTACTGGTTCTGCAACAACCTGATTAAGGTACTTAGGCTGGAGTGGCTGTGGGCCGACATGGGTCCTGTCTGCTGGCTCCCCACACCTGGCCTGGTCTGCCAGGCTTCCCTGAGAGGCTGCCGTGAGCCGGGTGGCCTCCCCGGGATGCCTCGCCTCAGAGTTGCCTCGTTGGGGAGCTCTGGCCAGAGACTGGGATTCAGCCTGAGGGGCGGAGCAACATCTGGGGCCCCCTCTGTGGGCCTTACCTGGATAGCCATGCTGGGGCGGCAGGGTGTAGGAGCCCCAGATCCCGGGCCCCCAGCTCCTAAACTGCTCCCCTTCCTGCACACCAGTGCTGGAGTGGCAGGGTGTCAGAACCCCAGATCCCGGGCCTCCGGCTCCTGAACTGCCCCCCTTCCTGCGCACTAGGAGCTGCTGAAGGAGACGCGGAAGGAGCACACGCTGCGAGCAGTGGAGTTGCTCTACTCCATCTTCTGCCTGGACATGCAGCAAGTGACCCTGGTCCTGCTGGGCCACATCCTGCCTGGCCTGCTCACTGACTCCTCCAAGTGGCACAGCCTCATGGACCCCCCGGGCACTGCTCTTGCCAAGTAAGATTCTCTTCAGAGCTTACCCTGCTCCGGCCACCCAGGGTCAGGCACCCCTCGCCTGGTGCCATCCTGGGAGACTGGGCTTTGGGGAGCCCAGTCAGACACAGAAAGCTCTTGGGGCACCTCTCACTGTCCCCCTTTTTCTGGAACCCTTTGCCAGGCTGGCCGTGTGGTGTGCCCTCAGTTCCTACTCCTCCCACAAGGGACAGGCGTCCACCCGCCAGAAGAAGAGACACCGCGAAGACATTGAGGTAGGCCCCCAACAGCCGCCCTCCCTGGCTTCACTTGTTCACCAGTTTGTTACAGCATTTCCTGAGGATTCCCCAGGCAAAGGGAAGCAAATGTGGCCCCTGCCCTTGGGGCAGCCATGCCCGGGCATGATTGGTCAGGAATCTGCATGGGTGATTTGTGTGGCCGCAGCCTGCCCATGGGCACAAGGGGCCTGTCAGATTGTGGGAGGGGTTGAGCAGAGAGGGGCTGAGGCCTTGCTGGCCGTGCTGACCTCACTCAAATCGGAGCTCAAGCTCTTTTCCCTGACAGCTGGAAACGGGGGGGTTTAGGGGTGTATAACAGTGACTTTCACACCCTCTAGGATTATATCAGCCTCTTCCCCCTGGACGATGTGCAGCCTTCAAAGTTGATGCGACTGCTGAGCTCCAATGAGGACGATGCCAACATCCTTTCGAGCCCCAGTGAGTGTGTGGGCTGGCGGCACGCCGCTCCCTTTCCTGGGAATTCACTCTCCGATGCTGCCACTCTGCCGCTGCTCCAGCTGCAGGCATCTTTGCAGCTGGTCAGAGAGGGTGTGGCAGGGACCTGCTGTTCTAGCCTCCAAGGGGGTGCTCTGTGTCCTGTCCCTGGAGAAGAGGTTGCTGTTCTCACTCCCTGAGGGTTAAAGCTCCTCTGCCCAGGTCCAGCCCAGCCCACAGTTGTTCCCCCGCAGCCCTCCTGCCCCCTCCCTTACCCCAGGGTTGAGGGGATGACAAGCTACCCAAGTGAGTTCACCGCCTCAGGCACAGCCTGTGCCGTTGACTCACCAGCTCTGACCTTCCTTCCTTCCCCCAAAACATGTCCTGAGAGGCCCGGGCTGGGGCATCCATCCCCACCTTCCTGCCTAAAGAGCACACCCCCCCTGCCCCACCACTTCCCTGGAGGTCATCCTTTTCACTGTCCTCTCCTCCCTGCCAGGCTTACTGCCAAGGGCTCCTTCTGTGGCATTTTTCCTGTTTCCAGAGATTTCTCCTGAGCCTGAACTTTTCTCTGAAGCCTTTTAGGAACTAGGGGACCAACTATACACTTGATCAGAAGAAAGATACTAGGTCTGCCAGCTATAAGCGCTGTGACCTTTAGCTAGCGACTGAGCCAGCCCCCGTCTGGGTCTCCTCATCTGTAAATGGGGTGTTGTGAGGAGTAAGCAGCTTAGGAAGTACCAAGATCGGCCCCTGGCCCTGTGTGCTCGCCACACGTTAATTTTTCTCTCATTCCATTGGGATCTCTGTATCTGAGGCCCCTCTGTGCCCTTTTTTTGTTTTGTTTTTTTGTTTTTTTGAGTTGGAGTCTCCCTCTGTTGCCCAGGCTGGAGTGCAGTGGCGTGATCTCAGCTCACTGCAACCTCCGCCTCCTGGGTTTAAGTAATTTTCCTGTCTCAGCCTCCTGAGTCGCTGGGACTACAGGCGCCTGCCACAATATCTGGCTAATTTTTGTATTTTTAGTAGAGACGGGGTTTCACCATATTGGTCAGGCTGGTCTTGAACTCCTGAATTCAGATGATCCACCCGCCTTGGCCTCCCAAAGTGCTGGGATTACAGTCGTGAGCCACCATGCCCGGCCTGTTTTTTTGAGACACGGTTTCGCTCTGTTGCTCAGGCTGGAGTGCAGTGGCACCATCTCGGCTCACTGCAGCCTTATTCTCCTAGGCTCAAGCAGTCTGCCTTAGCCTCCCAAGGAGCTGGGACTGCAGGCTTTGGCACCACACCCAGCGAATTTTTGTGTTTTTTGTAGAGATGAGGTCTCGCTAGTTGCCAAGGCTGGTCTCGAACTCCTGGACTCAAGCGATCCTCCTGTCTCCGCCTCCCAAAATGCTGGGATTACAGGTGTGAGCCACCGCACCCGGCCTCCCTTTGTGCTCTTGATCTCAGGGTCTTCTCTGGGCTCTCCATGTACCAGTTACCTCCGATGGGTGAAGGTCGGGTGGGGGCATCCCTGGGGGGCACCACTTTTGCACTCAGCAGGCTGTTTCCCAGCGCTCCGTCTGCTCCGTCCCACAGCAGACCGATCCATGAGCAGCTCCCTGTCAGCCTCTCAGCTCCACACGGTCAACATGCGGGACCCTCTGAACCGAGTCCTAGGTGAGTTCCCCACCCCTGCTGCTGAACCTGGGGCTAAGCTGGACGAGTCCCTGGCCTCATGGAGGCCGGGAGACCTTGTCAGCTGGAAGGGGCCTTGCGGCACCCCTCCCTTCCCCCTCCATGCCCCTCATTGTTGGCTGTCTTGGCCCCCAGGCTCCTGTCTAGTTCCCCCTCCTCCCCTCCCCTCTTGCTTTTTATGTTTTCTCTCTCTGACACCCCATTTTGGGGACATGCTCAGCATGTGTTTCTTTTCCCTTTTCAGTCCCACCTTCTCCCAGAGTGTGACCTCACCCTCTCTCATGGAACTCCCTCCTGTCACTCTCCCCCCACTCTCCACAGCCAACCTGTTCCTGCTCATCTCCTCCATCCTGGGGTCTCGCACCGCTGGCCCTCACACCCAGTTCGTGCAGTGGTTCATGGAGGAGTGTGTGGACTGCCTGGAGCAGGGCGGCCGTGGCAGTGTCCTGCAGTTCATGCCCTTCACCACTGTGAGTACCACCTTCCCGGCTCTCCCACTGGTGCTGGGGCCTCAGGGCAGCCCTTGGAGCAGGGAGGGGCCTCCTTCCCCCTGGGACAGCACACCCGCCACCAGCTGTCCTGCAAGCAGCATCTGTCTGTCTGTGGCAGGTGTCGGAACTGGTGAAGGTGTCAGCCATGTCCAGCCCCAAGGTAGTTCTGGCCATCACGGACCTCAGCCTCCCCCTGGGCCGCCAGGTGGCTGCTAAAGCCATTGCTGCACTCTGAGGGGCTTGGCATGGCCGCAGTGGGGGCTGGGGACTGGCGCAGCCCCAGGCGCCTCCAAGGGAAGCAGTGAGGAAAGATGAGGCATCGTGGCTCACATCCGCTCCGCATGGTGCAAGAGCCTCTGGTGGCTTCCAGTTCCCCGCTCCTGACTCCTGACCTCCAGGATATCTCCCGGTTTCTTCTTTTGAAATTTCCTTTCCATCTGCTGGCACCTGAGGAGTGTGAGCAGCCTGGACCACAAGCCCGTGGTCACCCCTGTGTGCGCCCGCCCCGGCCCAGCAGTAGTCTTACCTCTGAGGAACTTTCTAGACACAGAGTATGTGTGTGTGTGTGTGTGTGTGTGTGTGTGTATATATATATATATATATTTTGTAATATGTGAGGGAAATCTCCCTTCGTTCATGTGTAAATAAAGCTCCTCATGGATCCCTTTGTGACTGTGTGTGCTGTTGGTGTTGGTGCCACCCGGGGCAGGGCACAGTGTCCTCTCCCTGGACTCCCTGTGCTGTGGCTGGGGAAGGCTCACTCCCGTGGTGAGGAGGAGGAAGAGGTACAGAGGTGGCAGGGCTCAGGGTCCTATGTGGGCTTGCTCAGCTGGAGAAGGGCCAGGGGAAACCAGCTTCCCTTCCTTGGAGCCAAGTTGGCCTGCCTGCTGCCCCCTCCCCCAAAGCCAGCTGTACCCTGAAAGGGGAGAGGCTTTGGCTCAGGGCCCCACAGTGCTGGGGCAGGGTGGCCTGCCCTGCTGTCTCCCGAACCTGGTCCAACCCCACCCACACTCTGACTAGTCTGGGATTTGATCTGTTGCCTCCAAAAAAGGACTGGGGGATGGGAGGCGGGGGGGGGGGGGATGAGGGGCTGGACCTTTCTTTAACCCTTCCTTGCCTGCCTCACACATCTCTGAGCCCCTAGATGGATGACTGTGAGCTGGCAGTGGGCACTTCCGACCCTGCTTTCTGAGGAGCCATGGGCCGGGGAGGTGGGAGGGACGGAGGAGCTGAGGAGGAGAAGGCTTGGGCAGATAGTGGACTGGGGACTGGTGGGGGTACCCCAAAGCCACACAGGAGTCTTTGGCTGCAGGCAGGCCTCACACCTGTGGTGTGGTCCCTGGCCCCCCTACTTGACACAGCTCCCCACCCTCCTGGGCTGTGAGCTTAGTGCTCTTCAGCCCAGGGCTGCCACAAGCAGGAAGTGACCAGCTGGGGTGAGTGCAGAGACCAAGTCTGAGGAAAGAAGCTCTGACCCCAGTGGTCACCTTGAACTTGGCTTCCACTTTGTGGGCAACTTGATGGATGGGCTCAAGTTTATGGAAGATGGTAAATGACAAGCCTGGTGCAGATGCTCAGCACTCCCTGGCTTCATCTTGTCTGGCTGTGTCTGGCCTGTTAAGCCCACCCAGACCCCACGCCCTCTCCTTTCCGGTTCCCGTGGTCCCCATGCCTCTGTCTTCCGTGCCAGGCTGTGGCTGCTCGAGTGCAGACCATGTCTGCCTTGTTTCCTGCTGTGTCCCCAGCACTTAGCCCAGCATCTGCACAGAGTAGGTGCTCAGATAAATATGTGCTAACTGAATGAATGTCAGGCGAACTTGAGAACCTTCCTCCTCCTCCCTGGACCTCCTCCCCGACCTCCGTCTGGCCTCTCCCACCCTCAGCCACCTCCCCAGCCCCTGGCCAGGCACCAGCTGGACTCAAGAAGGAGGAAGGACATGACTGGAGGCAAACACTTTATTATCCTGAAGTTCAGTTACAATGTGACAGTGGAGGGGACACTGGTGAGTGGGTGGTGAAGAGGTGGAGGGTGACAGTCAAGCTTCCTTTCACACACACGCCTGACATGATTCCTCCTGTCTGCTCCCTCCCACATCCCCAGTCCCCGTCCAGCAAGGCAAATGTCCAGGCACCTGCCCGGCCCTAAAAAGAGTCACAGTCCTGACCCTCGTTGGGGCAGGGCAGGTGTCCTGAGGGCACCCAGAAAAACAGAAGACACATTGGTGATGTTCGGGAGTCAAACCATGTCCTGAAAGTCTTATGAAGAAAAACGAGATTCCCCAGCAAATTCGTGGGACCCCAGGGCCATGCCTCCCAGCTCTGGCTGCCTCTGCTTGTCCGGGGACCTCACACCCAAGGGGATGCAGGGGCCGCTGTGCAGTCGGCTGAGGCCAGAGTGAGGGGTGCAAGGACCCAGATGGGGAACACTGCTGTTTAAATATTAAACAGGGATTTCTTGTCTCCCACGTGGGAGACCTGATACTCTCAAGGGTCCCAGGTGGGGACCCTCGGGACCAGGGGCTCACTGCGGCTTATCCCAGTGCCCACTGCAGAGCCAGGGCTGGGGAGCAGTCACAGTAATAAATACTTGGTATTTACCTATCTACCTCCCAGTCCAGGGGATGGGAGGACAGGAGCTTTTTCTCACTGCTACAGGCAGGAGAATGAAACTCAGAAATGCAGGGAAGGACACACAGGCCTGGGGCTCCGTTCTGCTCTTCCCTGTCTTTAAATATGAGGCTTAAATAGGCATAAATATTAAATAGAGATAAATACATGGGATGGGGAGGGCTTGGCTCAGGGCTGGGCAACGTGGCGTAGAACGCGGTACACCAGCTCCAGGAAGCTCTGCAGATGGGAGGCAACCAGGACGCCTCCCGCCCGGCGCTGGAAGGCAGAGGCGAAGGCTGGCATGGCACCCTGGGTGGGCTGCAGGGCAGGGGCCATTCCCAGTTCTTCCACCTGTGGGGGAAAGCTGTGATCAGTGGTTGGGCCCTTCTGAGTGGGCGTTATTACAAATGAGGAAATGCTGGGGGCTGACAGCATGGACAAGGCCCACACACAGGCTCGGCTGCAGTGCCCAGAATGCCAGCATGACCTTGGCCACCCTGCCCAACAAGGCTCACCTGCTGCCAGATGGTGGTGGCAAAGTCAGCGACGTCCAGCTGCAGTGTGTCCAAGGTGGGGCCCAACTCCGGGGAGATCCCTTCCAGGGCCTGCAGGAGCCCCTGGTAGAGGAAGAGGCCGCTATGGAGTTGGCTCAAGCAGCCTGTCTGTGAGACAGAGTGGAAGAGTTAGAGGGTGCTGCCTGAGACACGTCAGGCCCCCAGCTTGGAACCTGGAGACCTGGGGGAGCCCATGGGTGTCCCTCCTCTCCTTCCCCCTCCTCATCAGCCTTATCCTTTCCTGACACTCACCAGCTGCAGGGCCTGGCTGGAGCAGCTGCTCAGGGGAGCCCAGGGGATGCCCAGAGAGTGTCCGAGCAGCACCAGCTCCTCGGGGTGGCACAGCTTGTAGGTGGCACACTGGGGATGGAAGGATGCTGAGTGAGACTCGCCGTGGCCGGGTCGCTGCTCCTTCCCGGGTCCTCCCCGACTCTCTGGTCTTTCCCCTCCCTCCATGTCTTGCCAGGCTCTTCAGTTCCTCTCTGCCCTGCACCCCCACTCTCTGATCTCACAGGAGCACTTGCCCTTTCTCCTGAATGTGATGCCTCCACTCCCATCCCAGCCAGCCCTCCTGAGCACCGTCCCCACCAAGGTCCTCCTCCCCAAGTCCCTTCCCAGCCTTCCCCAGCTCCACTGCTCCTAATATTCTCCCATGTTCCTTCCCGAGGATGTCGGCCCTGCAGTTCCATCCCCCTTAGCTCTCCCCACCGGGCTTCCCTCCACAGCCCTCTTGCCCGCCTCACTCACCAGCTTCTCCTGGAGCGCCGCGCCATCGCCCTGGATCTTTCTCACTTGCTCTAAGCACTTGAGCAGGAAGCTCTGGGGCAGGGAGCTGGCAGGGCCCAGGGGGGTGGCTTCCTGCACTGTCCAGAGTGCGCTGTGCCACAGCAGCAGCTGCAGGGCTGGGGACAGAGCGGGCTCAGGAGACATGCTGTTCCCTATCACCTGAGGCCCTCTCAGGGACACTGGGTGCCTTTAATCCCCATTCTCAGAACGGGGATCCCCAGCCCCTCTGTCACACCAGCCTCCCTCCCATGCCAGGGCAGGCGGCTCTCCCATCCTGGGCCAAGACACTCACCCATCAGCTTCATGGGGCTCTGGGCGGCAGGTCCAGCCATGGGTCTGGGTGGGGCTGGGCTGCAGGCTCCGGGCTGTTTTGGGGCCCAGCTCTAGGGGGGCCTTTATACATAACCCCATGGAGGCCTGGGAGGAAATTACCTGGGGCCACGACTAAAGCTTAGTAATAACTTCCCAGGATTTATGCAAATTTGGTGTCCAAGACAATGCAGGGGAGTTGGCACAAAAAGCTGTTTGCGAAAGTTTTGTGAAATTGTGGAATCTCTGATCCTCCTTTGACGTCGCCTTGCCCCCCTCAAACTCCCTTCCTCCAGCTGCCCCACCCAGGCCTGAATGGCCCCAGGGTGTTTGAACAGAACAGCCGAACAAAGGCTGAGCCGCTGATAGACGCCTGGAGGCGGCAGCAGCCTGTGGGGAAGTGGCAGCTGAGTCGGAGTCTCCCTCTCTGCTCTGGCAGACTTGCGGGGGCAGTATCCTTTGCCCCTCTCCTTTGGGATTCTCAAGCCTGTCTCCCAAGCCCCCAAATTCTAAGAGAGAAGAAAGAAGCTGGTTGCCCCCATTCTTACCCCCAAACTCTCCGGAGGCTGCCTGTCTGGGAGACCTCCTGAGGGCCCCTACCTGAGATAAGGACATTGGGTCTTGGCTGCTGTGCCCACCCCACACTTGGATAGGCACCATCGAAAGTTCCAGGCTGTCCTGTCCCAAGCTGATTAGCTGGGAACTCCCCCAGAAACCCCCCCCACCCACCATGACTCATTTGGCTAAGCCCCTAGAATCCCGGTAGAGCCCAGAGGAAACCGGATGTCTGTCCCGAATGAGGCAAGACCCTTCGAGGCGATTGGCTCACCTGACCTTCACCTCCTCGTGCACGACCCTGACAGTAGGGTCCCCAAGAGCTTTGGAACTGGGGTATTGGGACACGTGACTTCCCTGGCCATTCACCTTGAAGTGGACACGGGCTGGGGTGAGACAGGGGAAACTGCTCCATCTTCTCATCCTAGAACCATGCAGCGTTAATGCTGGAAGGGACCTTGGAGTCGATTCCAACACTGTGAACTAGGCCAGGGAAGGAAGTGCCTTGCCCAAGGTCATGGTGAGTGACAGAATTACAGCCTGGGCCTCTGGCTCAGGCCTGAACGTTTTCTTTTTCTTTTTCTTTTTCTTTTTTCCAGACAGAGTCTCGGTCTGTCGCCCAGGCTGGAGTGCAGTGGTGCGATCTCTGCTCACTGCAAGCTCCGCCTCCCGGGTTCACGCCATTCTCTTGCCTCAGCCTCCCGAGTAGCCGGAACTACAGGCGCCCACCACCACGCCTGGCTAATTTTTTGTATTTTTAGTAGAGATGGGGTTTCACCATGTTAGCCAGGATGGTCTCGATCTCCTGACCTTGTGATCCACCCGCCTCGGCCTCCCAAAGTGCTGGGATTACAGGCGTGAGCCACTGCTCCCGGCCTAGGCCTGAACGTTTTCTACAGGCCACAGGGCCTGCCTGGGGCAGTCTGACTGACCACACCCAAGACTGTCACCTTCTGTCCTAATTTACCCCAGTGTGCCAAGAAACAGACATCGCTGGATGAGAAGTGGGCGCGGTGACTGGGTGGGGCCATCTCTGGTGCTTGGGGGCCCCCTGGTGGTCACCAATGGCAGGGACGTCACCTGCTGATCTTAACACAGTGTTATCTGGTCCCCGGTCCTGCAGCTCCGCCTCAGCTCCGTGGCTCAGCACCTTGCACTGATGGGGCCCAGCTCTGGGCCCAGCTCCCTGGGAGTAGAGGGTGGGTTTTTGTTGTTGTTGTTGTTTTTGTTTTTTTGAGATGGAGTTTTGCTTGTTGCTCAGGCTAGAGTGCAATGGCACGATCTCGGCTCACTACAACCTCCGCCTCCCTGGTTCAAGTGATTTTCCTGCCTCAGCCTCCCAAGTAGTTGGGATTACAGGTATGCATCACCATGCTCATCTAATTTTGTATTTTTAGTAGAGGTGGGATTTCACCATGTTGGTGGTCAGGCTGGTCTCGAACTCCTGACCTCAGGTGATCCACCTGCCTCGGCCTCCCAAAGTGCTGGGATTACAGGCATGAGCCACTGCACCTGGTCTTGAGGGTGGGTTTTTAACAGGACCATGGAAGGCAGGAGCTCCACATTCTTAAACACGTTGCCTGGCAACTATTGCATTGCATACCTCTTATACATCAGGCACTTTTTTTTTTTTTTTTCAGACAGAGTTTGGCTCTTGTTGCCCAGACTGGAGTGGCTGGAGTGCAATGGCACAATCTCGGCTCACTGCAACCTCTGCCTCCTGGGTTCAAGCGATTCTCCTGCCTCAGCCTCCTGAGTAGCTGGGATTACAGGCATGTGCCACCACTGCCACCACAGCCGGCTAATTTTGTATTTTTAGTAGAGACAGGATTTCTCCATGTTGGCCAGGCTGGTCTCAAACTCCTGACCTTAGGTGATCCGCCTGCCTCAGCCTCCCAAAGTGCTGGGATTACAGGCATGAGCCACTGCGCCTGGCCACATCAGGCACCTTTTATTACACTTTTGTCATTTTTTTTTGCGGGGGGAAACAGGGTCTCACTCTGTCCCCCAGCCTGGAGTGCCGTGGTACAATCACAGCTCACTGCAGTCTCTACCTCCCAGGCTCAAGCGATCCTCCCACTTTAACCTCCCGAGTAGCTGGGACCACAGGCGTGGACCATCAAGCTCAGCTAATTTTTGTATTTTTTTTGCAGAGAGGGGGTTTCACCATGTTGCCCAGGCTGGTCTCGAACTCCTGGGCTCAAGCCATCCACCCACCTTGGCCTCCCAAAGTGCTGGGATTACAGGTGTGAGACACTTTCGTCATTTCATCCTGTCAACCAACTGGTGTGTTGTAGCCAAGAGAGGGCCTCAGAGAAGTGAAAAAACTTGTTCAAGATCACAGAACTAGCTGGTGGCTGAGCCAGGTAGGATTTGCAGTTAGATCATATTCCTAAGCCCCTGCTGTTTCTGTGACACTACTTTCCTGTCAATAAAGCTGTACATCTTGAATAACGGCTCAATCCAGACTTCAGAGAATAAAGACCAAACAGAGAGTGAGGGCTCATTACCACCTGCCATGACACATGGGGCTGAGCTGGACTGTAGGCTCAGAAGCCACAGTGATCTGACAGGGGGCAGGCTCCAGAGACCCCCGTTATTCATCCTTCCAGCATCCAGAAGGCTCTCCCAGGTATTTCTTCATGGTTAGAAGTGGCTGGCACCTTCCCCTCCCGCTTCCTGTTTTCATCTGGTACTGGGCTTAGAGCATCTTTGTACAGGATCTGGAGTAACTCTCATTTGTTGCAGGGGGGAGCGTAGATTGTAAAAAACCCTCCTTGGATGGCAACTTGGTAGTGTCTAGTTAATGTGGAAATGTGTATGTCCCCTGACCAAGCAACTCTACTTTTCCAGTATGCCTCAGAGCATGAGTACGCAGACCTGAGTATGTATACTGATGTACACTGAGTTAGGAATGGCTTTTACACTTTTTTTTTTCTTTGAGACCAAGTCTCGCTCTGTCACCCAGGCTGGAGTGCAGTGGAATGATCTTGGCTCACTGCAACCTCCGCCTCCTTGGTTCAAGCGATTCTCCTGCCTCAGCCTCCCAAGTAGCTGGGATTACAGGTGTGCACCACCATGCCTGGCTAATTTTTTTATTTTTAGTAGAGACGGGGTTTTGCTATGTTGGCCAGGCTGGTCTCGAACTGTTGATCTCAAGTGATCTGCCTGCCTCAGCCTCCCAAAGTGCTGGGATTACAGGTGTGAGCCGTGGCACCCGGCCGGCTTTTACACTTTTAAAGGGTTAGAGGAAAATTTTTAAAAAGATTATTTTATAAAATGTAAAAATCATATGAAATTCAAATCTCAATGTCTATAAAAAATTCATGTATGTATTGTTTATAGCTGCTTTTGTGCTAGAAAGATAGGGCAGAGTAGTTGTGACAGAGACCATATGGCCCACAAGCCTAAAAAATTGACTATCTGGATCTTTGAGTTTGCAAACTATATACATAGTATATATGTACCAGGAGACATATACAGAGCTGCTTTTTTCTTCATTATTATTTTTTTAGAGACAGGGTCTCTCTCTGTTGCCCAGGCTGGAGTGCAGTGGCATGATCTTGGCTCATTGCAGCCTCGACTGCCCAGGCTCAAGCGATCCTCCCACCTCAGCCTCCTGAGTAGCTGAGACTAGAGGTGTGCACCACCATGCCTGGCTAATTTTTTTATTTTTTATTTTTTTTGAGATGGAGTCTCGCTCTGTCACCCAGGCTGGAGTGCAGTGATGTGATCTCAGCTCACTGCAACCTCCGCCTCCTGGGTTCAAGAGATTCTTCTGCCTCAGCCTCCTGAGTAGCCGGGATTACAGGCGCCTGCCACCATGCCTGGCTAATTTTTGTATTTTTAGTAGAGATGGGGTTTCACCATGTTGGCCAGGCTAGTCTCAAACTCCTGACCTTAAGTGATCCACTTGCCTCGATGTCCCAAAGTGCAGGGATTACAGGCGTGAGTCACCATGCCTGGCCGTAATTTTTTGATTTTTCGTAGACACAGTCTCCCTATGTTGCCCAGGCTGGTCTTGAACTACTGGCCTCAAGTGATCCTCCTGCCTTGGCCTCCTAAAAAGTGTTAGGATTACAGGCGGGAGCCACTGCACCTGGCCAGAGATGTTCTTTTGAACATTGTTATAGTAAACCAATGGAAATGCATTTGCAATGCCCGTCAGCATGGGAATAGCTAGATAGATACTGGTCCCTTCATACTATGTATGCCTCCCAACCTGTCCAGAGTGAAGACTCTGAGAGGAAAGGGACTTTGTTTGTTTGTTTGTTTGTTTATTTATTTTTGAGATGGAGTCTCACTCTTTTTGCCCAGGCCAGAGTGCAGTGGCGCTATCTCGGCTCACTGCAAGCTCCGCCTTCTGGATTCACGCCATTCTCCTGCCTCAGCCTCCCGAGTAGCTGGGACTACAGGCGCCCACCACCATGCCCAGCTAATTGTTTGTATTTTTAGTAGAGATGGGGTTTCACCGTGTTAGCCAGGATGGTCTCAATCTCCTGACCTCATGATCCGCCCGCCTCGGCCTCCCAAAGTGCTGGGATTACATGCGTGAGCCACCACGCCTGGCCGGGACTTTGTTTTATTCAGTTGTATTCTCAGTGCCCAGAACAGTGCTTGGCATGGACATCAACATGATTTGGTCTCAAAAATGATATTGAGCGAAAACAGAGCAAATTACAGTTCTGTAATACATCAGTTACAAGAATTTTAAAACTCAATACTGGCCGGGCCTGGTGATTCATGCCTGTAATCCCAGCACGTAGGGAGCCTGAGATAGGAGGATTGCTTGTGAGCCCAAGAGTTTAAGATCAGCGTGGGCAACATAAGGAGACCCTGTCTCTACAAAAAAATTAAAAAATTAGCCGGGCATGGTGGTGCAAGCCTGTAGTTCTAGCTACCTGGGAGGTTGAGGTGGGGGGATCGCTTGAGTCAGGGAGGTTGAGGCTGCAGTGAGCTCTGATCACCCCACTGCAGTCCAGCCTGGATGACAGAGTGAGACCCTGTCCTTGAAAAATAAATAAATAAAATTGATGTGGTTTGGCTCTGTCTGCTCACCCAAATCTCATGTTGAATTGTGATTCTGAGTGTTAGAGGTGGGGCCTGGTGGGAGGTAAGTGTGTAGCACCTTCCCTTTTGCCTTGTGTTTTTCTCCTCCTGCTCCCGCCATGGAAACGTGATTACTTCCCCTTTGTCTTCCACCCCTTAGTCTTATAAGTTTCCTGAGGCCTCCCGAGAAGCAGAAGCCTGTACAGCCCGCAGAACCATGAGCCGATGAAGCCTCTTTTCTTTATAAATCACCCTGTCTCAGGTATGTCTTTATAGCAGTGTGAGAACAGACTAATTCAATAATAAAATGAATAAAAGCTCAATATTATTCTTGTTTTTTTTGAGACAGGGTCTCACTCTGTCACTTAGGCTGGAAAGCAGTGGCGTAATCTTGGCTCACTGCAATCTCCGCCCCCAGGGCTCAAGGGATCCTTCCACCTGCTCCCAAGTAGCTGGGACTGCAGGTGCGCACCACCGTGCCTGCCTAATTTTTTTTTTTTTTTTTTTTTTTTTTGAGATGGAGTCTCTCTCTGTCGCCAGGCTGGAGTGTTATGGCGAAATCTCTGCTCACTGCAACCTCTGACTCTCGGGTTCAAGCAATTCTTCTGTCTCAGCCTCCCGAGTAGCTGAGATTACAGGCACGCACCACCATGCACAGCTAAGTTTTGTATTTTTAGTAGAGACGAGGTTTCACCATGTTGGTCAAGGATGGTCTCGATCTCCTGACCATGTGATCTGCCCACCTCGGCCTCCCAAAGTGCTGGGATTACAGGCGTGAGCCAACACACCCGGCCCCTTTTAGACATTAAAAAAAAAAAGTGACACTGAATTTCTTCAGGAAATTAGAAGCCACGCCAACAAGGTTCATCCAGACAGTGGATGAAGAAGCCTCCAGACAGGGAGCAGACGGAAAAATGGCCCATAGACCTTACGTGGGCAAGAACCAGGGAATCATGGCGAATGACCCCAGCTCTCTGGAAGAGGGTGATAAACTCTCTCCGGTCACTTACAACCAAGGCTGAAGATTGATAACCTCTTGTGAGGCTGGGCTCCTCAGGAAGGATGCTCATTACAGCTACAAACATTGAACAGGCTGGAAAGGGCCTCAGGCAGCTGTGCCTGCCATATGTATGTCTCCGGATCACAGGAGGCTGAGGCAGGAGAATTGCTTGAACCCGGAGGCAGAAGTTGCAGTGAGCCAAGACTGCATCATTGCACTCCGGCCTAGGAGACAGAGCAAGACTCTGCCTCAAAAAACAAAGCAAAACAAAACAAAACAAAAACCTTTATTGCTAAAAATGCTAACAATCATCTGTGCCTTCAGCAAGTCCTAACCTTTTTGCTAGTGAAGGGTCTTGCCTCATGTTGATGACCACTCACTGATTAGGGTGGTCGCTGCTGAAGTTTGGGGTGACTGTAGCAATTTCTTTCTTTTTTTTTTTCTTATTTTTGTTTTTATTTTTCCTAGTGCCTTCAGGTGAAAACAATTTCTTAAAATAAGAAAATAATGAAATTTTCTGCACCAATTGACTTTTCTTTTTTCATTTTTGTTTGTTTTGTTTTGTTTTGAGATGGAGTCTCCCTCTGTTGCCCAGGCTGGAGTGCAGTGGCATGATCCCAGCTCACTGCAAGCTCCACCTCCCGGGTTCAAGCAATTTTCCTGCCTCAGCCTCCCAAGTAGCTGGGATTACAGGCTCCCACCACCATGCCCGTCTCATTTTTGTATTTTTAGTAGGGGCGAGATTTTACCACGTTGGCCAGGCTGGTCTCAAACTCTTGACCTCAGGTGATCCGCACAACTTGGCCTCCCAAAGTGCTGGGATTACAGGCGTGAGCCACCGCACCCGGCCGACTCTTCATTTCTAGAAAGGTTTCTCTGTAGCATATGATGCTGTTTGACATCGTTCTATCCACAGTAGAACTTCTTTCAAAAGTCAATCCTGGCCCACAGCACCTTGTGAGGCTGAGGTGGGTGGATCACCTGAAGTCAGGAGTCTGAGACCAGCCTGGCCAACATGGTGAAACCCTGTGTCTTCCAAAAATACAAAAAAATTAGCTGGGCGTGGTGGCGTGCACCTGTAGTCCCAGCTACTGGGGAGGCTGAGGTGGGAGAACCTCTTGGACCTGGGAGGTGGAGGTTGCAGTGAGCCAAGATCATGCCACTGCACTGCACTCCAGCCTGGGTGACAGAGCAAGACTCCATCTCAAAAAAAAAAAGAAAGAAAAATGGAGTCAATCCTCTCAAACTGCTGCTGCTTTATCAACTAAGTATATGTAATATCCTAAATCTTTGTTGCCATTTCAGCAATGTTCACAGCATCTTCACCAGGAGTAGTTTCCATCTCAAGAAACCACTTTCCTTGCTCATCCATAGAAGCAATTCCTCATCTGTTCAAATGTTATCATGGGATAGCAGCAATTCAGTCCCATCTTCAGGCTCCAATTTTTTTTTTTTTTTTTTGTAGAGACGAGGTCTTGCTATGTTACCCAGGTTGGTTTGGAACTTCTGAGCTCAAGTTATCCTCCTGTCCTGGCCTCCCAAATTGCTGAGATTGCAGGTGTGAGCCACTGGGCCTGGCCTCAGGGTCCACTTCTAATTCTAGTTCTTTTGCTATTTCTACATCTGCAGTTTTTTCCTCCACTGAAGTATGTCTTCAGCGCCTCAAAGTCACCCATGAAGGTTGTAATCAACTTCTCTTAAACTCCTGCTAATGTTAATTTTTTGAGATGGAGCCTTGCTTTTGTTGCCCAGGCTGGAGTGCAATGGCATGATCTCGGCTCACTGCAACCTCTGCCTCCCAGGTTCAAGCGATTCTCCTGCCTCAGCTTCCCAAATAGCTGGGGTTACAGGAAAGCGCCACCATGCCCAGCTAATTTTGTATTTTTAGTAGAGATGGGGTTTCACCATGTTGGTCAGGCTGGTCTTGAACTCCTGTCCTCAAGTGATCCACCCGCTTCATCTTCCCAAAGTGCTGGAGTTACAGGTGTGAGCCACTGCGCTCGGCCTAATTTTTTAATTTTTTTTTTTTATACAGACGGGGTCTCACTTTGTTATTCAGGCTGCTCTTGGCCTCCTGGGCTCAAGCGGTCTTCTTGCCTCAGCCTCCCAAAGTGCTGGAATTATAGGCGTGAGCCACTGCTCCCGGCCTAATCATGAATATTCTTTTTTTGTTTTTTGAGAGAGTCTCACTCTGTCACCCAGGCTGAAGTGCAGTGGCACGATCTCAGCTCACTGCAACCTCCGTCTCCTGGATTTAAGCGATTCTCATGCCTCAGCCTCCTGAGTAGCTGGGACTACAGGTGCGTGTCACCATGCCTGACTAATTTTTGTATTTTTTTTTTTTTAGTGGAGACAGAGTTTCACCATGTTGGCCAGCTTGGTCTCAAACTCCTGACCTCAGTTTATCCACCCGCCTGAGCCTCCCAAAGTGCTGGGATTACAGGCATGAGCCGCCACGTCTGGCCCTAATCATGAATATTCTTAATGGCATCTAGAATGATGAATGCTTTCTAGGTTTTCAGTTTACCCAGATCCATCAGGGGAATCACTATGGCAGCTCTAGCCTTACAAAATGTATTTCTTAAAAAAGACTTGAAAGTTGAAATTACTTCTTCATCCATGGGCTGCAGAATGGATGTGTTGGCAGGAATGAAAACAATATTATTTCCCTGGTACCCCTCCATCAGATCCCTTGGGTAATCAGGTGCATTGTCAATCAGCAGTAATAACTTCAAAAAAAATCTTTTATTTGGCCGAGCGTGGTGGCTCACGCCTGTAATTCCAGCTACTTAGGAGGCTGAGGCAGGAGAATCGCTTGAACCTAGAAGGCAGAGGTTGCAGTGAGCTGAGATCGTGCCACTGCACTCCAGCCTGGCCGACAGAGCCAGCTAAGGAGTTGGTCTCAACAGTGGCTTAAAATGTTCAGTAAACCATGCTGAGAACAGATGGGCTGTCATCCAGGCTTTGTTGTTCCATCCATAGAGCACAGACAGAATAGATTTAGCATCATTCTTAAGAGCCCTGGGATTTTCAGAATGGTAAGTGAGCACTGGCTTCAACTTAAAGTCACCAGATACATTAGCCCTAACAAGAGAGTCAGCCTGTACTTTGAAGCTTTGAAGCCAGGGATTGACTTCTCTTCTCTAGCTGTGAAAGTCCTAGGTGGCATCTTCTTCCAATAGAAGGCTGTTTGTCTACATTGAAAGTCTGTTTTTGAGTGTAGCCACCTTGGTCAGTGAGATTAGCTAGATCTGATGGATAACTTACTGCAGCTTCTCCATCAGCACGTGCTGCTTCACTTTGCACTTTTATGTTACAGAGATGGCTTCTTTCTTTCAACCTCACAAACCAACCTCTGTTAGCTTCTAACTTTTCTTCTGCAACTTTCTTTTTTTTTTTTTTTTTGAGACGGAGTCTCGCTTTTTCACCTAGGCTGGAGTGCAGTGGCGCAATCTTGGCTCACTGCAAGCTCCGCTTCCTGGGTTCACGCCATTCTCCTGCCTCAGCCTCTCCGAGTAGCTGGGACTACAGGTGCCCGCCACCACGCCCGGCTAATTTTTTTGTATTTTTAGTAGAGACGGGGTTTCACCATGGTCTCTCCTGACCTCGTGATCCGCCTGCCTCGGCCTCCCAAAGTGCTGGGATTACAAGCGTGAGCCACTGCGCCCGGCCTCTTCTGCAACTTTCTCACCTCTGTCTACCTTCAAAGGATTGAAGAGAGTGAGGGCCTTTCTCCGGACTAGGCTTTGGCTTAAAGGAATGTTGTGGCTGATTTGATCTTCTTTCCAGACTCAAACTTTCTCTGTATCAGCAGTAATGCTGTTCTGCTTTCGTATCATTCGTGTGTCCACTAGAGCAGCACTTTTATTATTTTTATTTTTTATTGTTTTGAGACAGAATTTCGCTCTGTCACCCAGGTTGGAGTGCAGTGGTGCGATCTTGACTCATTGTAACCTCCGCCTCCCCACTTCAAGCGATTCTCCTGCCTCAGCCTCCTAAGTAGCTGGGAATACAAGCGTGCACCACCATGCCCAGCTAATTTTTTGTATTTTTAACAGAGATGGGGTTTTACCATGTTGGCCAGGCTGGTCTTGAACTCTTTTTAAAAAATTTTTTTTGAGACAGAGTTTCACTTTTGTTACCCAGGCTGAAGTGCACAGAACACAAAGCAGCTAAATCGCGGGGCAGCAAGTGTCATGGGAGGCAGCCTGTTACCCAGGCTGAAGTGCAGTGGCGCGATCTCGGCTCACTGCAACCTCTGCCTTCTGGTTTCAAGCGTTCTCCTATCTCAGCCTCCCGAGCAGCTGGGATTACAGGCGCCCACTGCCATGCTTGGCTAATTTTTGTATTTGTAGTAGAGACGGGGTTTCACCATGTTGGCCAGGCTGGTCTCGAACTCCTGACCTTGTGATCCACCCGCCTCAGCCTCCCAAAGTGCTGAGATTACAGGTGTGAGCCACCGCGCCCAACCTGGAGCAGCACTTTTAATTTTCTTAAAGAACTCCTCCTTCACAACTTGGCTACCTGTTTTGTGCAGGAGACCTGCCTGGCTTTTGGCCTCTCTCGGCTTTCAACATGCCTTCCTCACTAAAAGCATAATCATTTTGACCTTTTGATTTAAAGTGGGAGATGTATGATTCTTTCTCCCTTTTTCTGTTTTCTTGTTTTGAGACAGGGTCTCACTGTCGCCCAGGTGGGAGTGCAGTGGCAGGATCTCAGATCACTGCAGCCTCTGCCTCCACCTCCCAGGCTCAAGGGCTCCTTCCACCTCAGGCTTCCTAGTAGCTGAGACTACAGGCACGGGCCACATGCCCAGCTAATTTTTATATTTTTTGTAGCGATAGGGTTTCATTGTGTCGCCCAGGCTGATGTCCAACTCCTGAGCTCAAGGGGTCCACCAGCCTTGGCCTCCCGAAGTGCTGGGATAACAGGCGTTGAGTCACCAGGCCTGGCCAATGACTCTTTCTCTCACTGGAACACTAAAGAGGCCATTGTAGGGTTACTAACAGGCCTAATTTCAGTATTATTTTGTGGCTCAGGGCATGGAGAGACTCAAGAAGAGGGAGACAGGGAATGGATGGTGTGTGAGCAGTGAGAACACACTCAACATTTATTAAGTTAACCATCTTTTTTTTTTTTGACAATGTCTCACTCTGTCACCCAGGCTGGAGTGCAATGGCACGATCTTGGCTCACTGGAACCTCTGCCTCCTGGGTTCAAGCAATTCTCCTGCCCTCAGCCTCCCAAGTAGCTGGGATTACAGGCGCCCGCCACCACACCCAGCTGTTTTTTTGTATTTTTAGTAGAGACGGGGTTTCCCCATGTTGTCCAAGCTGGTCTTGAACTCCTGACCTCAGGTGACCCACCTGCCTCGGCCTCCCAAAGTGCTGGGATTACAAGCGCGAGCCACTGTGTCCAGCTAAGTTCACCATCCTATATGGGTGCAATTTGTGGTGCCCCAACAATGACAATAGTAACATCAAAGATCACTGATCACACATCACCGTAACAGATACAATAATGAAAAAGTTTGAGATATCCAGAGGATTTACCAAAATGTGACCCAGAGACGCTAAGTGAGCACATGCTGTTTGGAAAATGGCACCGACAGATTTGCTTGATGCAGTGTTGCCAGAAACTTCCATTTGTCCTTTTCTTTTTCGACAGTCTCACTCTGTTGCCCAGGCTGGAGCGCAGTGGCGAGATCTTGGCTCACTGCAAGCTCTGCTTCCCGGGTTCAAGCAATTCTCCTGCTTCAGCCTCCCAAGTAGCTGGGATTTACAGGCGCCCGCCACCACGCCCAGCTGATTTTTTTATTTTTAGTAGAGACAGGGTTTTGCCATGTTGGCCAGGCTGGTCTCAAACTCCTGACCTCTAGTGATCCACCCACCTCAGCCTCCCAAAGTGTTGGGATTACAGGCATGAGCCACCATGCCTGGCCGAACCTTCAATTTGTAAAAACTGCAATATCCATGAAGCACCATGAGGTGTATTGGGAGATGAAGGTCTGCAGCTGGTGATGGACACATGGTACACCTTTCCTAACAAGACCTTACCAAAGCCACACAGGTACGAAACAGAGTAAACCTAGGCCCCCAACCCCAGCTCAGGGTCCCTTCATCCTCCCCTGGGCACCTCCCCATCTGCAGACCCATCGCCCTCAGATTACACACCTGGGGCTAGTACTCTAAGGCCAAAAAACCCAAAATCTGAGCCTGCCAATACTGCAGTGAAGTATAGTAACTGATGCACAAGCGCTTTGGAGAACGTTTTATTGTTTAAAAATCATAATAGAAGCTTCAAAAAACATACAAGCCAAGACATCCCAGTTCTAGTCCCTCACTCCCTAAAGGAGTATACAGAACTATCTTTCCCCTCCTGCTCCCACACCGCTGGCCAGGACCCTGCCCGGGGAGGTCGCCTGCCCACCCTCCTGCCTGCTGTACAGTAAGTCACTGGCTGGGGAGGAGCCCTGGGGGAGGTCACGGTGGCTGGCTCCCAGCACCCCCACCCCCTGCACAAATGCAGCGTATGAGCTGTGTGTGGGAAAACGGGGACAGTGCCCTGGGCAGGGGACCCCCAAGGGGGAAAGAGCCTGTCCCCATTCCCCCTACCCCTCCCCAGCCCCCCAGCTCAAGGGAAGCTGTCATCATCATCTTCCGCCATCTCCTTGGCAAACTCCAAGTCCTGCTGTTCTCGCTCACGCCGTTCCTGGGGAGAGAGGCAAGTGAGGCCAAAGCTTCAGAGCAGCTCTCAGCCCTTCCAGATACTTCCCCACCTCCCCTTCTGTGTGGAAGTCTGACCTTTCGGTCTCACCCAGAAAGCAGAGAGCTTACCTCTGCAGACTCCAAGTCCTTGTTGTATGATTTGGGAGGAAACCTCATGGCCTGGGGCACAGCAAAGAGAGGAGATGAGGGAGGGAAGGAAGCAGGTGAGGTACTCATGCAACCTGCACTCCCTGTGTCCCCTCTGTGAGCTAGACGCCAGGCAGGAAACGGCGCACCCCTCTCCAGTTAGTCTAGTGGGGGGCTAGGCATCAAAGGAATTATTACAGTCCCCTGTGGGAAATGCTGAAAAAAGAGGAATAAACGACCAACTCTCTTGACTGGGCAGGGAGGAGGAAAAGGAGGAACACAGTGGATGTGGTAACAGGGAGAGGCCTTCCCGGTGGATGATTCCATGTGGGAGGGGCCTGGCCTGCACTCAGTGGGGCTGGCTGCTGGGTGGTGGGGCAGGAGCGGGAGGGGAGGCTTGACCTAAGGGACCAGGTCACAAAGGGCCTTGCATGTCACGTGGAGTAGGGCTTAGCCGGATTTTAAGCAAGGCAGCAATATCCTAGCTTCCTGGGAGGAGACCAGAAAAAAACATGGCAAGTAAATAGTAACAGCACCAAACTCAGTGCTTAACTGAGGATGAGGGCTCACCCTTTTGTGGAGCTAGATACCAGCGCCATCTTTTTTACAATTTAGACTTCACTAAGTGCCTCAATACAGGGACTTCTTTCAATCTTACCAACCCTGTGAAGCAAGCAAGACAGGTAACACCTCCCTATCAGCTTCAGAGATGGAGAAACAGAGCTCTGAGAAGTTAAATGCCTCAAATTTGGAACCAAATGTAGAAACCTACCCTCTGAATCCCTGCCTGGTCCTCCCTGGTGACCACATCATCCCTTAAATGCAATAGGAGAGGGCAACTGGCTATGGAACTATGGCCAAGTCCCCTCCCCATTCTGGGCCCCCTGCGCTGCAGCTCAGTGATTTTACAGAGATTGGCTGGGACGTGGGCAACAAATTAAGCCAGTCTTCTCTGAGGAATCCATGAGTGTGGAGGGAGGGGCGTGCTGTTGCCAGGCGTGACTCTGCAGCCACGGGCTTCTCACCTTGACAGACATGTTGTGGATATCTAGGCAGAAGGAGATGCGCTGGTGGAAGGCTAGCTGGGGCTCTCGGGTGGAATAGATGTCAATCATCTCCTTGGATTGGACATAGCCCTTCTCGTGGTTGATGCTGGCCTCAATGACACCATCCCGGATGGCCTGCAGGCCCCCAAAGAGGAAAGTTCACCAGCACGCCCAGCTTCTTCTTTTTTTTTTTTTTTGAGATGGAGTCTCGCTCTGTCACCCAGGCAGGAGAGTGCAGTGGTGCAATCTCGGCTCACTGCAACCTTTACCTCCCGGGTTCAAGCGATTCTCCTGCCTCAGCCTCCCGAGTAGCCGGGATTACAGGCACCTGCCACCAGGCCTGGCTAATTTTTGTATTTTCAGTAGAGACGGGGTTTCGCCAAGTTGGCCAGGCTTGTCTCAAACTCCTGACCTCAGGTGATCTGCCCATATCAGCCTCCCAAAGTGCTGGGATTACAGGCATGAGCCACTGCCCTGGCCCAGCACACCCATCTTCTAAGTCAGAGAACATCTTGTTCCATCCCATTCCTCTGCCCTCCTTATATTCTCACACTCACAGGCACTACCATAAACTCAACATGTGCACACACCTACACTCACACACTCACATGCACATCCATGCTCTCTCTGGCAACTTCTTGGCTTCACTGCAAATGACGGGCACTCCCTGAAATGACTATGCCATTGCTTTACCTATTCCCCTCCTTGGCCAAACACCTCCCACTCCTGCCTCCTGAGATTGGCAGGAAAGTGACAACCTGGTCACTGTGGTTCCTGAACCAGCCCCACCTTGGCAACAATGAACTCTGCATCTTCGGGGCTATCCAACTGCAGCTTCTGGGCGATGTCAGCCAAGGAGATTCGGGAATAGGAGAGGCTGATCATGCGTACACCTGGGAGAGGAAGGAGTGTTGGGGTGGGCAGAGTGGGCACAGACCCTTCACTTGCCCAAGGATACCCACTAGGTTTGCCCCGGCCTGGCTTTTGCTCTTCCAACAGCCCCTCAGATCCTGATCCACACCTGTCTTAATCACGTTGTGCCGCAGCCGGATAATTAGGGTGTAGGTCCCATCTGCTTGAAACTTCTCCCCAAACTGATCCAGGACCTGGTTGAACTTGGCTAGGTTTCCTGTCCTGACAGCTGCAGGGAGAACAGGAGTAGACTGGATGATGCAAATGGGCACAGGCATGTAAGAGGCCCCAGTGAAGGGGGCCTAGCGGGCTCTGGGGTGGGGAAGCCAGCCTTACCTTGAGTCAGAAGGAAATAGGGCATGAGTGAGCGCTTGAGGGAGGGCTGGCGGAACTGCAGCCGGTCAGGGATCTCCCCCAGCAACAGCTCCACCACGATGAGAAGCTTGTGCACCTGGACAGAGTGACAGGGGAACACAGTGGGCAGGCAGCCCCATGGACAGAAGAAGACAATGAAATGTGGCCTAAATTCTGCCAGATGTAGTGGGAAACAGGGAAAGGGATCACTGTCTAGGCCCAGAGAGAGGAGGAAGCCCTGAAAACCTGTGCTGGGCATAGAATCCAAGCTCTGCCTTTGGAGCCGGGTGACGGGAATGTGGCCCTTTGGTCACATTTGGTCGCAGAGCCGTCAGCTGCAATTCACCTGGCCACCCTGTGCATAGTCTGCTCTGAAATGAGTGCTCTAAAGTGAGGCCAGAAGGGCGGGTGCTGTGGCTCAGCAGCAGCGAGGGACCAGGGCTCACAGGCCTGGAGAACGGAATGTGTGTCAGCCAGAGATGCTCATTAGGGAGGCGGACTGTTACTAGCGGAGAGGAGGTCATCAGTGGGTAGAACTTGTTATCTGGGTAGAGGCGTAAGTGCAGGAAGGGGCCTGGCTTCAGCGAATGAGCAGAGTATCCAGACACAGAAGGGTAACTGGAAACCCGGCCCTGTCTTCCTCCACAGGACCGTGAGGTATTTCTGAGTGGTGCTGACCGTGGATTCAGCATCGCACAAGAAGAACTACAGTGGAGGGAACGACGGCCACCAACTCAGGAGTTCGCCAGCAAACAGAAGGCACGGAACACAAAGCAGCTAAATCGCGGGGCAGCAAGTGTCACGGGAGGGAGGGGTTACAACGGGAGTGTGTGATCATACCCACGGCCAGGCAGACCCTTCACCCTCCACAGGCACCCACGAGGCTGCCCTGTCCACTGGAGTAACCCATGTGTGAGGGGAAATCCCTGGAAATGGTAATTTATGAAGTGCCTTAAGGAGTCAGACAAAGCAGAAAAAGGAGGAGGGTCAAGGGTACAGATTGAAAAAGAGGCAGAAAAGTGTGGGTGCCTGGGGAGCTGTTAGGAAAGAGACAGTTGGGACCATGGTCTGGGGACTATGCCATTGCCATTTTGCGTGCCAGGCTGAGCAGTATGAAGTCTGCATGTAGAACACTTGGTGTCTAGTCTCTATTCACTAGCTAGGAAACACTGAGCAACTGGGTCCTTAGTTCCTCATCTCTAAAACTACCAAATGACAGTAACAATATCTAGCCTGTCTACCTCACAAGACCGTTATGATACCCTGCGGGGAGCAATGGAAGCTTCCCAGGCAAGGCAAGGACAGAGCTGGACCTCTGTTTAGTAAAGCAAGTGAATGTAAGCTGGGCTGCTGGAGAGGAAGATGACCAGGCAGAGGTGTCTGGGAATGTTAGTGGCTCAAACCATGGCACTGGCAATATGAAGGAACAGGCAAACACAGAAGACATGCAGACAATTCAACAGACAACCCAGTGATGGGAAGGAGGGTGGGGGAGAGTCAGAGATGATCCCAAGGCCCTGATCTGGATCGGGAAGTCAGGAGGAAGGAATGGTAAGGGGGCCAGGAGGGGTCTCTTTGGGACACGCTGTAGAGAGAGACATGGGGGGTGGGAGGGGGAGCTGGATCTGCAGGCCTGATGTTCGTGAGAGGGGTCAGAATTAGTGTTATGGGCTAAACTGTGTCCCCCTCAAGTTCATGTTAGAGACCTAAACCCCAGTACCTCAGAATGGGACTGTATTTGGACACAGGGCCTTTAAAGAGGTAATTATGGTAAAATGAGGTCATACGGGTGGACCCTAATCCTACCTGACTATTGCCCTTCTAAGACAAGAGCAGGACACAGACACGCACAGAGGGAAGACCATGTGAAAACACCAGGAGACGGCCATCGACAAGCAGACGAGAGAGGCCCTCAGAAGAAACCAATTGTGGCACACTTTGCTCTTGGACTTAGAGCCTCCAGAATTGTGATGAAATCAATTTCGGTTGTTTAAGCCGCCAAGTCTGTGGGACCTTGCGGTGGCAGTGCCAGCAGAGTAACAGAGTTAGTAATGTACGGGCTGAAGAGCATCATGCAGGCGAACACTGAAGCTGGGAAAGCAAACAAGGTCACTCAAGGAGAGAATGAGGGTTTTACTATCGACAGAGAAGCTCTCAGAGTGCTCTGCTGAGGCCCAGGTGGTGAGAAGGAGCAGAGAGAACACTGGAGGGAAGGGACTGGCCAGTACACTGTTGGGGAGGGAGCCAGGGGAGACAGGAATGGCCGCCTGAGAGAGGAAGCAGCAGCGCTGGGGGTTTTCTTCCCGGAGACTGAAGCAAACAGGTGATGGGCCAAGGCTAGAAGAGAGAGGAAGGACTGCGATGGAAAACACAGGTAGTGAAGCTGGTGTTAAGTAAAGACAGGGAGGGTGAAAATGGGTGGAGAGAGACATTCAAGTTTACAAGAGACAAGGCAGCTGCAGGAACGAATGCTAGCCGGCCTCCAGCTTTGAACAGGATGAGCCAGCACCGCCCTCCTCAGAGCGCTCTGCACCAGCAGCACTGGCATCACCCAGGGCCTGTTAGGAATGTAGACTCTCCGAATTGGAATCTACAGCTTCATCAGACCCCCAGGTGATTCTGTAAGCTGGGTGGTGACAGGGGTACGGCAAGGGTGTGTGAGGGCAGAGGGCAGAGGGCTGGTTGCAGGCCTTCTCCCAAACATGCCTTCACTCCCGCCCTCTCTCTCCCTGCGCTCCCTCACCAACAGCCCAAGACCTCCTTCCAGCTCTCTACGCCTTCCTGCCACTGAGATTTAAACGCCTGAAAGCCTCTCTCATGGTACATGACACATTTTATATATGTTAATTACTTGTATTTTTAGTGATTTTCAAAAGAAACTTTAGTGTCTCTCATATTGTAAGCAATCCAACATTTTGCTCACGCACCCTGCGTGTCTGAAAAGCCTTTACTTTTTGTGAAAATCCTACCCATCTTTCAAAGACCAGTTCAATTTTAATGTTTCTTTTTTTCTGAGACAGAGTCTTGCTCTGTCGCCCAGGCTGCTGTGCAGTGGCACAATCATGGCTCACTGCAGCCTCGACTTCCTGGGCCCAAGTGATCCTTGCACCTCAGCCTCCCAAGTAGCTGGGACTACAGGTGCGTGCCATCACGCCCAGCTAGGTTTTTTATTTTTGCAGAGGCGGTGTCTCCATATGTTGCTCAGGTTGGTCTCAAGCAATCCTCTTGCCACAGCCTCCCAAAGTGCTGGGATTATAGGTGTGAGCCCTGTACCTAGCCAACTTTTTCTTTAAGATCCTTTCTCTTTCATTATTTGATCAAAAACAAATCTGACTTACTCTGAACTTCTGAACAGAAATAAAATGAATCTACTACTACATTGACCTAATCAACATACATGTCTCCCGTTCCCTGTCAAGGCACCACGGAGGTGGATGTTGTGTGAAGGTAGGAGCAGAGGTTTGAATTTGGGAAGACTGGGTCTACATCCTGGCCACTGGGCTGTGTGACTTCACATACACCCTCAAGCTTTTTGAGACAACATTCTTTATCTCTTTGAAATACTCTAATAAGAAATACCTGGCCTGGGCCAGGCGCGGTGGCTCACGCTTGTAATCCCAGCACTTTGGGAGGCCGAGGCGGGCGGATCATGAGGTCAGGAGATCGAGACCACGGTGAAATCCCGTCTCTACTAAAAATACAAAAAATTAGCCAGGCGTGGTGGCGGGCGCCTGTAGTCCCAGCTACGCGGAGAGGCTGAGGCAGGAGAATGGCATGAACCCGGGAGGCGGAGCTTACAGTGAGCCGAGATTGCGCCACTGCACTCCAGCCTGGGCGACAGAGCGAGACTCCGTCTCAAAAAAAAAAAAAAAAAAGAAATACCCGGCCTGGAGCGGTGGCTCACGCCTGTAATCCCAGGACTTTGGGACGCTGAGGTGGGTGGATCACTTGAGGTCAGGAGTTCGAGACCAGCCTGGCCAACATGGCGAAACCCCGTCTCTACTAAAAATACAAAAAATTAGCTGGGCGTGGTGGCAGGCGCCTGTAATCCCAGTTACTCGGGAGGCTGAGGCAGGAGAATCCCTTGAACCCCAAAGACAGGGGTTGCAGTAAGCCAAGATGGCACCTCTGTCTCCAGCCTGGGAGACAGAGCAAGACTCCGTTTCAAAAAAAAGAACCAAAAAAAAACCCAAAAAACAAAAAAAAATTAGTTGGGTGTGGTGGTGGGCGCCTGCCCAGCTACTCAGGAAGCTGAGGCAGGAGAATCACTTGAACTCGGGAGGTAGAGGTTGCAGTGAGACAAGATCACGCCATTGCACTCCAGCCTGGGTGACAGAGGGAGACTGTCTCAAAAAACGAAAGAAAGAAAAGAAAGAAAGACCACTTATTTTCCTCCCTTCCTATCCCTTACAGTGCCTAATACCAAGGTTGATGCTTAAATACTTGCTGACTGACAGCTCTTAAGTGGCCAAGTTTTCTGTTTACTTGAGCCACTCAGCCTTGCAGAGATTTTCTGGGTTCCTTGGCCACAGACGATACAGTTTCCAAATGTGAACATGAAGGACCAGATAAAAGCCTGGGGTTTATATCAACACAATCTAGGTCCAAGCCTGGAATGACTGTCAGGAGCGCTGGGGAATCAGGAATATTCTAAACCTATCTGCCAAGGAGAACATTCTGAATATCCACTGCCAGAGGTGCAGGTAGTGTCTGCTTCGTGACACCCACAAATAGATGTGAAGCAACCTTTTGCAGACATGGCGGCTCGCACCTGCAATCTCAGCCCTTAGGGAGGCAGAGGCCGAAGGATTGCTTGAGCCCAGGAGTTCTCACCTGAGCAACAGTGAGATGCCCGTCTCCACACACACACACAAAAGTTTGAAGCCCTTCTGGATAGGAAGGTTAAGGATGCCTTTCCTAGCCCCTAGCATAGGGAAGAGAACTGAAGTGGTAGGGAATGAGTAACAGGCAAAGGGGCCAGGCATGGTGGCTCACACCTGTGATCCCAGCACTTTGGGAAGCTGAGGTGGGAGGACTTCTTGAACCCAGGAGTTCAAGACCAGCCCGGGTAACATAGCGAGACACCATCTTAATTAAAAAAAAAAAAAAAAGAGGCAAAGGGATGATGGTGGTTGTGGCGCACCGTCTGTTTGAAGCCGACAGCTGTGTGCTGAGGGGCCTTGCGAAGGGCATTGGTCATTGTTCTCCGGGCCTCTGAGTACTCCAGCTGGATGGCTTTGATTCGCCCTGGGAGTGGAGGAGAGGAGAGTTGGTCAACAGAATGGGGTCATCCAACCCCCCGCTGACAAGCCAGGGTGCCAAATGGGCCTCTTATGCACCACCCCTTGGAAAATTTGCACCAGGCAGGCCTGAGACACCTTCTGATTTGTGGGTTGGGCCCCTCTGCTCACCTGTGTAGTAGAGGTACCTGGCCCACTCATTGTTGTTGGCCTGCTCTGGGAACACAGACTTGGACACCAGCTTCTCAGCCTGGTCATACAAGCTGTAGTGTAGGTAATTCCGCAGCAGGAGGTTCAACAGGGTGGCCTGCCCGTCTGCATCATGCCGAAGCGTAGCTGTCCGGAGCCGAGCATGCAAGAAGCTTCAGGAAGGAAAGAAGAAAGATGTCAAAGGCTTCAAATCACAACTCTCTGAACTGCCTTTGACTCTTCACTCTCTCAATTCCTTAAAAAAGTTATACAAATTGCTTTTCTGGTTATTTGCTGAATACTGTTAACTATCGAGTGCCTAAGGTGTATAGCACTATTCTGGGTGTGAAAAAAGGACAAAACCCTGCCCTTAGGGAATGCAGTGCAGTCGGGGAGGCAATGGTCATGAGGAAGAAGCACAGCCTGCAGTGTGGCAGAAGACGGGAGGCCTGTGAGGCCAGGGGAACTGCAATGGGGAATGCAGGAGGTGAGAAAGATGAGTTGAACTTTTCAATAGCTTGGCCAAGGCAGGACTCACTGAGAAGGGATCAGTTAAGGGAAGGCTTGAAGGAGGCGGACAGAAGAGTGTTCTGGCCAGAGGGGCAGCCAGTGCAAAGGCTCTGAAGAAGAGTGTGCCGGGTACACCAGAGGAAAAGCAGGCCAGTGGGGCTGAGGAGCAGGAGGAGGTGAAGTCTGGGAGGTCAAAATGGAGCAGATCATGTCAGGCCTTATGAGGTATTGTAAGGACTTTGCCTTTCCTTGAGATGGGAAGCCACTGCAGGTTTTGAGCAAAGAAGTAAAATGTTTTCTAGCCTGTCCCTCCACCCCTAAGCCACCCTCAGTCCTACCTTGATGTGGGGTGAAGGGAAGAACCTGGGGACAGTTCTTTACAGCCCAGCAGTGACCCACTTCTTCATCTAGCGTCAGTCTCTCTCCCACACCCCTCACGTGGCGCAGGGCATGGGAACCACTGCCCCTCTTCCCTGCTTACATCTACAGGTTCATCGCCCTCTGTAGGTCCACAGCTGTGTGCTTGTGACTGACCAAGTCTCTGACCCCGTGGGCCCCAAGTGAGATCCTTGGCTGCCTGTACCTGCGCACCACATCCAGCTTGTCCAGGAACTCATAGACCCGGGCGTGATAATAGTAACACTTTGCGGCTACAAGGTCTAGGGCCCGGCGGTTCTGAGTACTGATCTTCTGCATCAGGTCATCAGAGATCTTCTGTGCCTGGGAGGAAGCCAAAAGAGAATCAAGTGGCAGTTCCTCAAAAGGATAAACATGGAGTTGTCATTTGAGCCAGCAATTCCTATCCTAGGTATGTAAGCCAAGAGAACTGGAAACTTAGGTTCACATAAAAGCATGTACACGAATGTTCACAGAAGCATTATTCATAACCAAAGAGTAGCAACAACCCAGGTGCCCGTCAGCTGATGAACAGATAAACAAAATGTGGCACATCCACATGAGGGAATACTACACAGCCTTAAAAAGGAAGGAAGTACTGACACACACTACAACATGGGTCAACCTTGAAAACATGATGCTAAGTGAAGAAAGCCAGAAACCAAGGGCACACGGTGTGTAATTCCATTTACATGAAATGTCCAGAGTAAGTAAATCCTCAATAGAGACAGGGCAGATTAGTAGCTGCCAGGGGCTGGGTAAGGGGAAAATGAAAAGTGACTACTAATACATATGTTGTTTCTTTTTGGGGTGATGAAAATGTTCTGGAATTAGGGGTGGATATACAACTTTGGGAATATACTAAAACCCACTAAATCGTAGTATACTTTATTTATTTGTTTGACAGAGTCTCGCTCTGTCACCAGGCTGGAGTGCAGTGGCGCAATCTTGGCTCACCACAACCTCCGCCTCCCTGGTTCAAGCAATTCCCCTTGCCTCAGCCTTCTGAGTAGCTGGGGCTATAGGCACATGCCACCACGCCCGGCTAATTTTTTGTATTTTTAGTAAAGACAGGGTTTTACCATGTTGGCCAGGATGGTCTTGATTGTCTGACCTCGTGAATCGCCCGCCTTGGCCTCCCAAAGTGCTGGGATTACAGGCGTGAGCCACCATACCTGGCCTGTAGTACACTTTAAAGGGGTGAATTATATCTCAAAAACAAACAGCCAAGTACAGTGGCACGTGCCTGTAATCCCAGCTACATGAGAGGCTGAGGCGGGAGGATTACCTGAGCCCAGGAGTTCAAGACCAGCTTGCTTAACATAGCAAGACCCCATCTCCAATAAAAACAAAACAGTGGGCTGGGTGCAGTGGCTCATGCCTGCAACCCTAACACTTTGGGAGGCCAAGGCCAGGAAATCACTTGAGCCCAGGGTTGGAGACCAGCTTGGCAAGAAGGTGAAATCCTGTCTCTACAAAAAAATACAAAAATTAGCTGGGCGTGGTGGCACATGCCTGTAGTCCCAGCTACCCAAGAGGCTGAGGTGGAAGGATCACTTAAGCCGGGGAGGTCAAGGCTGCAGTGAACTGTGATCACACCACTGCCCTCCGGCATGGGCAACAAAGCGAGATCCTGTCTCAAAAAAACCCCCAACCAAACAACAACCAAACACAGTGTGGTAAGGAAAGGAAACAAACCAGGGAATTAAGGAGTGGGACTTACTTCCTGAGTGTGCCCCTGTGACAGTGGCTATGATGAACAAAGAAGCTGGCCCTAGCTGGGAAGATTGGTGGAAGTGCAGTTTGCAAAATGGAGCTATTAGTCCACAATAACAGCTACCATTTATGAAAATATCATGAAAGCTTACTATATGCAGATCATTGTGCTAAGTATTTCTAAACAAATTATTTTATGTAATGCTAACCATCTTGTAAGGTAGGCACTATTATCCCCATCTTACATATAGCTGGGAGAAATTAATTTGCCTAGGGTATGGCTGGGATTGGAACCCAGGTCTTTCTGTCTCCAAATGCCCCTACTTTTCCCCAAGAATGCACTACGATGGAATCCCCCACAGACCGGTACAGCATGACCACTGCAAGCCCTGTCCCACAGTGCTCAGAGCAGGAGTGGGTTCTCCCGGGATGTGGGATCAAACGCATACCTCTATGGGGAAAGAGTGTGGGCGACAGTTCTTAAGAATCAGTGATTATCCCGTCTGGGAAGTGAGGAGCGCCTCTGCCCGGCCACCCATCGTCTGGGAAGTGAGGAGCGCCTCTGCCCGGCCACCCATCGTCTGGGAAGTGAGGAGCGCCTCTGCCCGGCCACCCATCGTCTGGGAAGTGAGGAGCGCCTCTGCCCGACCACCCATCGTCTGGGAAGTGAGGAGCGCCTCTGCCCGGCCGCCTCGTCTGGGAAGTGAGGAGCGCCTGCCCGGCCGCCCCGCTCTGGGAAGAAATGAGGAGCACCCTCTGCCCAGCCGCCCCATCTGGGAAGAAGTGAGGAGCGTCTCTGCCCGGCCGCCCCGTCTGGGAAGTGAGGAGCACCTCTGCCCGGCCGCCCCGTCTGGGATATGGGGAGCGCCTCTGCCCGACCGCCCCGTCTGGGAGGTCTACCACGGAGGCCAGAAGCAATGTGGGGACTGGACGTGGTGGCTCACGCCTGTGGTCCCGGCACTCTGGGGGGCCGAGGCGGGTTGATCACTTGGGGCTAGGAGTTCGAGACCAGTCTGGCCAACATGGCGAAACATATGAAAAATACAACAGACAAACCAACCAACCAACTCAGTGACAACAAAACAGGTCTACCCTGGAGTCATACTCTAATTTTTTCTATTTTCCTCCCTTTCTGATCCTTTATCCCACTTTCTTTTTCTTCCTCTTCCTTCTCCTTCTTTATCAAATAGAGGATTGAGTTATTATCACTGATCCATATAAAGTCCCTCTCTCATTTATTTTAATTCCCACCCCCCATTTCTATTCCCTGACTTCCCATGTGCAACCTTCCTAATATGTTTGATACGCATCTTTTTGTTTGTATGTATTTTTAGAAAATGTTTATTGTTTTTGTGTGCAAAAAAAATTAATAAAAAAAAAAAACACTAAAAAAAAACTAAAAAAAAAAAAAAAAAAAAAAAAAAAGAATCAGTGATTATTTCCATTTCTTCACTAGGGACGATCTCCCCGCCAAACCCCTTCAATCACTTGGGGCTTATGAATCGCTCTCACTGCATCCTGGATACCTCTTTGTAGCGCTTGCTGTTCATCATGAAGATGACCACGAGGAGTTGGAGATAGGCTTCCACTTCAGGCAGGAGGGGTGTCGACGCAGCTTTTCCCGTGCGGGGACGGAACTGTAAATCAGCCTCTGTGTCCATGGGCTAGGAGAGGACAGAAGTTACCATGGAAAAGCTCAGTCAGATCAAGTAACCAAGAATTTATTGAGCATCCACTATGTATTTCAACATATTTACTGAGTGTCTACCATGTGCCAAGATTTTGTTAGGTGCTAGGGATAAAAAAATAAAGATGACAGTCTTTCCCAAAGAAATCAAGGAGGAGCTGGGTGTGGTGGCTCACGCCGGTAGTGCCAGATACCTGGAAGGCTGAGGCAGGAGAATGCTTGAGGCCAGGAGTTTGAGACCAGTCTGGGCAACAGAGTGAGACCCCATCTCTCAAAAAATAAAAAAGAACTAGCCAGGCATGGTGGCATGCACCTGTATTCCCACCTACTCGGGAGGCTGAGGCAGGAGGATTGCTTGATCCAGGAGTTTGAGGCTGCACTGGGCCATGAGTGTGCCACTGTGCTTCAGCCTGGGTGACAGAGAAAGACCCCATCTCAATAAAACAAAACAAGTCAAGGAGGCTGGCAATATAGTATTAACAAACACAATAAAGTGTTACAGGAGAATAATAAATTTCTTTATAGAACATAATGGAGACAGAAAGGACGATGTAAGGAACCTTCAAAGAGGCTACAGCCTAAGTGGAGACATTAAACCACCACACCTGGAACCACTGCAAATACTACTGGACAGGGCTGAACGAAATAATTCCAGAGATGAAATCAGAATAATGGGACCAAAAAATTGTTTCTTGTGGGAACAAAGAAAATTTAGGGAAAGTCAACATATAAACAAAACTTATTTTCACATTTTGTCACTGACACTGGAAAAAATAATGTGTTACAGTCACCCCCCAAAACAATCACGTTTCATGAGTTTAGAGATGTGAAGGTCAGAAAATATTCAAGGTGGAGTTGAGGGAACAGTACGTTTTTCCCCTTTCCCAGACAAGAAACTCTTCACTACCCTACCTCCAGGGATGTTCTGAGTTTCCCCATCCACGGAGCTGACTGGGTATACAGGATTTTAAGGAAATGCAGGTGCTGGAAGGTCAGTGGAATTGGAGAAGGCTGAGACCTGGACCATGCCATGAATAATGAGGGAAGAGTTTACAGCTACAGAGGATAAGGAGAGGTCTCTCCTGGCACGGAGGTGCCACCACCACCAAACTGACTTCGTCTACATTCACTACGTGTCAGGCACTGCTCTAGGAGCTTTACACTCCCCGCTGCCCAATCCGTTCATTACATTTAACAAATGAAAAAAACGAGGCACAGCAAGATGATGTCACTTGCCCAAGTCCCACAGGTACTAACTGTCAGGGTTTGAATTAAAATTCAACTCTACCTCTAAAATTTGTGGGTTTTTTTGTTTTGTTTTGAGGTGGGGGGTCACTCTGTCATCTAGAGTGCAGTGGTGCAATCTTGGTTCACTGCAATCTCCACCTCCTGCATTCAAGTGATCCTCCTGCCTCAGCCTCCCGAGTAGCTGGGACTACGGGCAGGTGCCACCATGCCTGGCTAATTTTTGTAGCTTTTGCAAAGACAGGGTCTCGCCATGTCGCCTAGGCTGGTCTCAAACTCCTGGGCGGGCAGATCGTTTGAGTCCAGGCTGGACTCAAAGTGCTGGGGTGACAGTGTTAGCCACTGTGCCCGGCCCTGACACCTGTGCTCCTCCTAACCACTGTTCTCTACCTCCTCCATGGTGAAGCTTCAGAGGAAAGAGGCAGCAGCACCTTCTCTCTCCTAGAACAACAGAGAGGTCACCCAACGCAACCTCAACTGGAGTAGGGAGTACAGGCTGCAGGGTAGTGGGAAATGAGTTTGGCTGGGAGGGTCCTGATCCCCTGACTTGGAAGAATGACACTACAGGGCAGTGGACGGTTCCCTTGTCACTGTGCAGATGAGTATTCAAATGGACTGCTTTGGCTTCTCTCCTCATGCTACCACAGGTAATAAGATGGGACTTTAGGATGGAAAACAACGTTGTTCCTGGGGATCTGAGGCCAGGCCTGCACCCTTTAAGTTGGCCTGACTCACTCACCTCTTCCAGGAAGGGGAGCAAGAAGTCTCGAGTGGCATTATTTGAAGTGAAGAAGCCCTGCACAGCCTTATACAGAACATAGTGGTTGAGGTGGCGTGATGTGGAAGGCAGCATCCGCAGGGCCCGCAGCACGAATCTCGGCTCCTTGCCTGAAACCGCTTTTTCTAGCTGTTTCACGTGCTCCTTGATGTCTGAAGAGAAGCAGAGAAGAAAATGATGTCACTTTCACTCCTAGTCCCCCACCACTCCAGGCAAGGAGTTCTTTTTTTTTTTTTTTGAGACAGAGTCTTGCTCCGTTGCCCAGGCTGGAGTGCAGTGGTGCGATCTCGGCTCACTGCAAGCTCTGCCTCCCGGGTTCACACCTTTCTCCTGCCTCAGCCTCCCGAGTAGCTGGGACTACAGGCGCCAGCCACCACGCCTGGCTAAATTTTTTGTATTTTTAGTAGAGACGGGGTTTCACCGTGTTAGCCAAGATGGTCTTGATCTCCTGACCTCGTGATCTGCCCACCTCAGCCTCCCAAAGTGTTGAGATTACAGGTGTGAGCCACAGTGCAGGCCAGGCAAGGAGTTCTAAGGAGCCTCTCACGGAGGGGCAAAATGCGACCACTCACCTTTTCTGCCCTAATGGGGTACACAATATTTACAGATTCTACACATTGATTTTAAGACATAACCAAGTGGCAAGAAAAAAATACAGTGGCGGTGCAGGATGGGGTAGAGGATGACAGAGGAAGAAAAGAAAAACCAATTAACTAAAGAAACCTGGAGATTTATCAGATCTTAATGGAAGACTTTCTAAATGTAAACAATGGGAGAAATCACATACACACAAAAGATTAATGGGCTTGACTTCATTAAAAAAACCCTTTTAGATAACTGTGTATACAAAAGAAAAATATTTTCAACAAATGTGATCAAAGATTCATATTTTTATTCTATAAAGAGCTTGTATAAATGGTTAAGAGATATAATGGTATAATGATTACATTGCCACAATTTCAAAACAAAAATGGAGACGAACTAACATACAAAGAGGAAAAACAGCTAATAGACAAAAATTATATTCCATTAGTATTTGAGTAATTGCAAATGGAAACATTTTTAAACTACCAAATTAGTAACATTAAAAAAATTATAGGCGGGGCACAGTGGCTCACGCCTGTAATCCCAGTACTATGGGAGGCTGAGGAGGGCGGATCATTAAGGGTAGCAGTTCGAGACCAGCCTGGCCAACATGGTGAAACCCAGTCTCTACTAAAAATAAAAAAATTAGCCGGGCGTGGTGGTGGGTGCCCATAATCCCAGCTACTTGGGAAGCTGAGGCAGGAGAATCGCTTGAACTTGGGAGGCAGAGGTTGCAGTGAGCTGATATTGTGCCATTGCACTCTAGCCTGGGCAACAGAGCAAGACTCCGTCTCAAAAAAAAAAAAAAAAATTATAGAGTACAGTGAAAACTACATTTCTCCTGGTATAATGTAAATCAGCACAGTTTTTCTGGACGATAACTATCAAAAACCTTTAAAATGTTCAGTCTTTTAAACTCAGGCATATAGGTTTTGGTGGGAATCTGTACTGAAGAAATAATTATAAAAGTAGATTTTTTAAGTTGGGCACAAAGATGACTGCTTCAAAGCTATTTATGATAGCAAGAAACTAGAAACAGTTTAAATGCAAAGCAATAAGGGAATGCAATCAATGAGTAGTTTCTTAGGCACTTCTGTATATTCAGCGATTAGCACAGGGTATCTGGGCCACACTAATGATATAATAACAACAGCTGATATTTATGTGCTAGGCACAGTTTTAAGCATTTTAATCTTCACAACAACCCAATAAAGTACTGTACTATTACTCGTATTTATACAGATGAGGGAACTAATTCCAAAACTTGTACCCTTAACCACTATATTGGGTATTCAATAAATGTTTCTGGAATAAATTGAATGCTGATTATGTTTACAAATGTTAATGAGAACACATAAAATTCAAACTTCACATTTAGTTATGCCTTGATACAAACTGTATACATAACTTGCTCTCAATTATAGGACAGCAGCTCAAAAATTCACAAGAAAAAATGTTAACCATATTTTTTATCCCCTGCTTTTAACTTCTCATACATTCCAAAATTTCTGCAATGAATATGAATTACTTTACAACAAGAAAATGAAGTGCCTGTAATAAACACACCCAGTAGGCAATGCTGAGTGGCCACCTTTGACATCGGCTGTCACTACTTTAGGTAAAAGGATCTCTATTAGATATCGATCCTGTTGCTCAACTTTACAGTAAGAGCTGATGTAGTCAACACCATCACATCCTCAAAAGCACCACCTAGAAGGATAACTTTGCTTATCTCAATGTTTTTGAGCTAGTTTCTCACGCATTTTAGTGAAAAGAAAACCTAGTAAGTAGTCTGGTCCCACTTGATCCAGAACCAGGAAAATGGCACCAGGATCACAGTGGGAACCTCTCACTTTACCCACTTCAAATGGAAACAGGATGCTCTAAGTGGGAAAAGTAAAACATGAACTTGGAGGAACAAGAGGACTACAGATACTCGAAACAGGAACCTCGGGGAAAATAAATAGGAGACACTGGTGTATAGGAGTTTAGGCCAAAGGTGAGTATTACAAAACCAAACAAAGATGACACCCGAAAAGTTTTAAGTGTGTGTGTACTTAAACCCTTTAGAAACAGAGGGGCAGTAGGGACCTGAAGGGAGGAGACAGCAAGGGGACTGTTGGGACACTTCAGTTAGAGACGTAGGAAACAAGATACTAGGTCGAAATGGTTTATTCGGGGGAGTGTGCTAAAAGCAGCTAGGACAACAAAAATCTGCTGTAGAGTTTTAAAACTCAGGAGTCAACATTCTAGGTCATCCTGGCCCTGTTCACACACAGACACAAACACTGGTTTCTAGCGGGATCAATCAGTCATATATTGGAGGCGCTAAAATCAGTCGGGTGGGATATAAACGGAATAGGTCAGAGGGGAGGGCTTAGAAAGGGGAGGACTTAGAAGAGGGAGTCCCCAGGCCCACTGGGGCCTAGATATAGATGCAACCCCAGATATAGGGATGGAGAAGATGGGAGGGGAGTGGTTCCTAGCCTGGAGAGAAGGTTCAGTCATTGGGCCTGGAGTCGAGAGTGTCAGGGCAGTGGGGGCAGTTATCTCGGGGTGATCCCAAAGAACTGAGGATGGTGGAGGCTGCTCTGGCTTCCCAGCCAGAAGCCAAATCACAGGGGTCGCTGTCACCCGCGATCGCGCACGTTCCCGGCCTGGGCTGCCGTACCCTCCAAGGTGACGGTGTCCAGCTCTCGCTGGGAGTGCTCAGCCGCTGCCGTCGCCGTCTTGCCGTCTGCCTCCCCCGTTGACCCGCTACCCGTCGCTGCCTCCTCTTTCATCTCCACATCCTGGGGGGCCGGGGGCGGTGGGGGTTCTTGTTCTCCTCCGCCGGCCGGCGGTTTCGCCTTGTCCGCGCCGCGGCGCCGCGCCGAGCCCTCCTGCTTCATGGCACCCGGGGTCGCGGCCTAGTCCGGGGACCGAGGCCGGGGCCTCGCGTGAACCCTCGCACCGGGGACCAGGAGCCGAGCCGGGCCTGCACACGAACGCGAGATAGCGTCGGGCCGCACGATGACGGAGCAGCTGCAAACCCCTTCCCGGCGCTGGGCCTTCTGGGAAACGCCAGGCCCGGCAGGCCAATGGCCGAGTCAACAAAGGGAAAATAAATCAACAGCCGAGGTGCAGGATGAAGGAGGAGCTTCGAGGAAGGAGCGGGGAGGAGCCTGTATGGGTTCGTGGGGCTTTCTTTCGAGCGCTTAAATGTGATGCTTTTATGTTCCTCTCGAGTGCATTTCTGCGGGCGTCCACGAGAGGTCCCCTCAGGCTCCAATCTGGGTTACAAAGGACTTTACGAGCGCCTCAACCAGCGTGGAGTGGGTACAGCCTATCCGAGCGCGGGGCGAGATGACGTCACGAGTTGCCGGGCGGGTTTTGCGCCCAAGTTCGCTCAGTTTTCCCCGGTCCCGGGGCGGGGGGGTCTCCTTCCAGATCCGCGGGACTTGGGCTCAACGGCTGCCGGGCGCATCCGGCAGGAGGGAAGGAAAGAAGGCTGCGAAGGAGGGACGTGAAGCTAGGGCTGTTGGGCTTAAAATAAACCGAACTGGAGAGTAGGAAGAACCCTATGGGATCCGGACCTCCTTGGTTAGATTTTAGTTTAGTGCTGAAGATAAGGCATACAATTTCTGCAGGCTGGGAGTGCCGATAGGTAGGAGCGTGCGTTTGCGTAGAATCACTCCAGTTTAACAAAATATAGGGGTCCACCCTATGTACGGCCCAGGGTTAGCAAATAGGGGGGTGAAAAACAGCTCAAGAATGTAGTATATGGGGGAGTCAGATGGTTAGATAACCAGACGCTGTGCTCTGGGCTGCGGTGGATTGGTAGTGTTGAGGAAAGAGCGTGGGAGCCCCTATTGGCAGACGCTTTAGGGAGTCCATTGAGAGGGCTTTTATACATCCAGACAGACATTGTGAAATGGGGAACAGAATAATGGTGTGCCTAAGGAGAGAATGATGGTTTACCTAGTGGTGTACCTAAGGGGAAGCAAATTGGACAAGAAACCCTACCCACTTATTTTTCAAAGGACTCCCCCACTGGTTCTGCAGGAAAGGTGAAACAAGGTGAAGGATATAGCTCCCAATTTCTTAGAACACAAAACAAAAACTCTCTCCCTACCTTGACTTTTCTCTCTCCCATAAGTGGAAGTCCTGAGTTTTAGACCTTTCACGGACCCTACAAGACAATCTAGTTCTGTTGTAAGGACCTAGAAGGCAGGAAATATGTTTTGACCTCCTCCTCCTTTACATACATAAAGCGTATCCTGCATATCTTTTGCATCCTCTTTCATAGGATTGCAGGATGTTCCTTGCATTAAAGAGCCACTTGCTAACTGGAAAGATATGTGCTCTAGTTTTAGGGAACATGCCTTGACCAGTTCCTCCTCAACTGTCCTCTCACCCTCCAGGGCTGGGGGATGAATAACAGGACTTTTGAATCATCATTGGAATAAACTCATTAGAACCTCTTCATGACACCATATCTGCAACTGAAGGTGGGCGAGAATGGTAAGGAAGAAAACAGATGAGTTATGTTCATCCTTAACAATCAAAGGAGTTACTCTTCTAGATAGTTAGGGTGTTAGCTCATCTCTCTATTAAGTTTACATCACAAGGAGAAAACAACCAAGTCAGCAGATAACAACCCAGTATATCCATGAGCAATAGAGTGAGGCTTTGGAAGGTGCTCGGGATCAGGGAGGCTGGCAGCATAACACAAAGCTTCTGGCAGCTGGTCATGAATTCTTGGTGGATGAGGGAACCAGGCTGGGCAGGGGGCGACTAAGACGCTGGGGGAGAGTCTGACTCTAGGGACCTAAATCCTTAGAGAAATTCTTCCACTCATAAAACTTTTTGTTTGTTTGTTTGTTTTTCTTTTTGTCTTTAAATGGAATCTTGTTCTGTTGGCCAGGCTAGGGAGTACAGTGGTGTGATCTCGGCTCACTACAACCTCCCCCTCTGGGGTTCAAGTGATTCTCCTGCCTCCTTCTCCTGAGTAGCTGGGACTACAGATGTGAGCCACCACATCCAGCTAATTTTTTAATTTTTTTTTTTAATTTTTAGTAGAGACAGGGCTTCACCATGTTGGTTAGGCTGGTCTTGAACTCCTGACCTCAGGTGATCCTCCTGCCTCGGCCTCGCAAAGTGCTGGGATTACAGGGATGTGCTGCACTCATAGAACTACTTTTTTAAAAATTATTTTTATTTTTTGAGACAGGATCTCGCTCCATCACCCAAGCTGGAGTGCAGTGGTGCTATCTTGGCTAACTGCAGCCTCAGCCTCCCAGGCTCAAGTGATCCTCCAACCTCAGCCTCCCGAGTAGCTGGGACCACAGGCACATGCCACCATGTCTGGCTAATTTTTTGTATATTTTGTAGAGATGGGGTTTTGCCATGTTGCCCAGGCTGGTCTTGAACTCCTGGATTCAAGCGATCTGCCCGCATTAGCCTCCCAAAGTGCTGGGATTACAGGTGTGAGCTACTGTGTCTGGTCCTAATACTGCTTTAAAAGAGGTTGGTGAAAGATGTTCAAACCCAGCTTCTAGGCAGAGGAGGATGATATAAACCCAGCAGTTTGATGAGATTGTAATATCCATATTAGTAGTAGATCCATATGCCAAGCCTACCGACACTACTTCCTCCTACAAGAACCCTAAATTTCAGGGCAGAACAGAGAAAGGTGAAACAATATCACAATTTAGTTTTTAAAGTTTTGGATTAGTCTTATTCTTGGGTCCCCCCTTTTTTTTTAAAGGCCCATCTGCATTTTCTGTTCAATAAATTTGAAATTTGTCTTATTTTTGTTTCGGGCTTCTACTACATATCTCTAGGTCTTTCCCTCAACCCAGAGCTAGGGGACCCCCAAATGCTCTTCTTTGAAGACAAACTGCTTTGATATCTTCTCACTTGAGACTCTAGATTCCATTAAAGAAAACTAATTGAACAGAAAAAAAAATCTAGATTCCACATTCTATACCCTCTGAGCATTTTCCAGCTTGCCTGAGGACAGTATAGCATCAGATTCATGTACATATGATTTATATGCAGTATAACAATTTCTTTTTCTGGCACAAAACAAAAACTCTCTCCCTACCTTGAAACTTTTCTCTCTCCCATAAGTGGAAGTCCTGAGTTTCAGACCTTTCACGGACCCTACAAGACAATCTAGCTCTGTTGTAAGGACCTAGAAGGCAGGAAATATGTTTTGACCTCCTCCTCCTTTACATATATAAAGGGTATCCTGCATATCTTTTGCATCCTCTTTCATAGGATTGCAGGATGTTCCTTGCATTAAACAGCCACTTGCTAACTGGAAAGATATGTGCTCTAGTTTTAGGGAACATGCCTTGACCAGTTCCTCCTCAACTGTCCTCTCACCCTCCAGGGCTGGGGGATGAATAACAGGACTTTTGAATTAAGAAATTAAGAATTTCTGTATGATAAATTCTTTAAAGAAAAACACCAAAAGACATATCATTCTAAGATTGACATAATATTTTCCATTAATTCTAGTAAAGCTTGTTTTTTGGGGAAGTATAAGTAGGAGGGATTAGGATAGGAAATTAATTAATCTTTTTTTTTTTCTGAGTTTTGCTGAAATGGCTCATAGTTTTAAAAGTCTGAGTGCTTCTATTTCTAGAACATTTAAGCATAGGCCGAGCACGGTGGTTCATGCCTGTAATCCCAGCACTTTGGGAGGCCGAGGCGGGCAGATCACTTGAGGCCAGGAGTTCGAGACCAACCTGGGCAACATAGTGAAACCCCGTCTACTAAAAATACAAAAATTAGCTGGGTGTCGTGGTGCGCGCCTGTAATTCCAGCTGCTCGAGAGGCTGAGGCAGGAGAATTGCTTGAACCCGGGAAGCAGAGATTGCAGTGAGCCAAGATCACGCCACTGCACTCCAGCCTGGGCGACAGAGCGAGACCATCTCAAAAAAAAAAAAAAAAAAGAAAGAAAAGTAAAGAAAATTTAAGCATCAGCAGATGGGCTTAGTGGGTTGCGGAGCTGGAGGGGTAGGGGGTGATATATGGTTGGGCAGGTGGAAACTGGTTATCATGGGTGGCCAGCTGAGACTTCAGATGTCTTCAGCTGATGGCTCTGAAATGCCCTTAGGTGGTAAGGACACAGCACTGTGAGGTTGGGAAGGCATTAGGGAGTCATGAAGCAGATGTAAAAAGCAAATTAGGAGGCCTTGGTCAGCTGCTGAAGGAGAGAGAGGCCAGCATAAAGAGCACAGAGGCGAGGGAGGGTGTCTGGGTCCCACATATATTGGGGGCCCGATCTCTGCACTTCCAGGCCACTCAGCCCGACTAGAGCCTCCGTGAGGGTCAGGTCCTCGTCCCCAAGGGAGGAGAGCAGCTCAGGTTGCAGGGGGAAAACACCCTCTTTATCGTGCAGGAAGTTCTGTTCCATTGTGCTCTCCACCTGGCGGGAATCAAAACAGCATGAAAAGAAAGAACTGGAAACCTCTCTCCTCTCCTAACTCACAAAAATCACAAGAAGCTTACATTCCCCTCATTAGAATTCCTTATTTTACTTTACATTACAACCCCATCTGGGCCTTTGAACAGCCCTATACAGTGGGCAGCGCATTGATTTTTAGCCCCATTTTGCAGAGGAATAAATTGAGACAGACTCAGACACATTAAAAAATTTGTTCACAGGCCAGGCGAGGTGGCTTACACCTGTAATCCCAGCACTTTGGGAGGCTGAGGCGGGCGGATCACCTGAGATTGGGAGTTTGAGACCAGCCTGGCCAACATGGTGAAACCCTGTCGCTACTAAAAATACAAAATCAGCAGGGCGTGGTGGTGGGCGCCTGTAATCCCAGCTACTCAGGAGGCTGAGGCAGGAGAATCGCTTGAACCCGGGAGGCGGAGGTTGTGGTGAGCCAAGATCGCACCATTGCACTCCAGCCTGGGCAAAAAGAGTGAAACTCCATCTCAAAAAAAAAAAAAAAAACTGGGCAAAAAGAGTGAAACTCCATCTCAAAAAAAAAAAAAAAAATTTGCGGCCGGGCGCGGTGGTTCACGCTTGTAATCCCAGCACTTTGGGAGGCCGAGGCGGGCGGATCACGAGGTCAGGAGATCAAGACCACGGTGAAACCCCGTCTCTACTAAAAATACAAAAAATTAGCCGGGCGTGGTGGCGGGCGCCTGTAGTCCCAGCTACTGGGAGAAGCTGAGGCAGGAGAATGGCGTGAACCCGGGAGGCGGAGCTTGCAGTGAGCCGAGATGGTGCCACTGCACTCCAGCCTGGGCGACAGAGCGAGACTCCGTCTCAAAAAAAAAAAAAAAAAAAAATTTGCTTACAATATTTGGCTAGGAATAAGCAAGGCCAGAGTTTCTGTCTCTTCTCCCAAGATCAGGCTAATAAACCCAGATTATTGCCCAGAAATTCAGTCTTCTACCTCTTGTGAAATAACAAAAAAGGACAAATAGAGAGAGAAAGGAGGAGTGGGCATAAGCCCCTGGGATAAGACGGGGGTCCTCCAGAATGGCTCCATCCTTAGGCGAAATCTACATCTCCACTGGCTGCAGCTACTCCCAGACTCTCCCCAGCATCTGCTGTTTTTCCCTCACCAGCTTTAGCTGCACGGGTAGGATCTTTTTCTCCATGGATTTCACCAGCAGCTTCTGTTGGGCTTCACTTAGCTCTGGAGAAAAAAAGCAGAGAAAGATGTGTGTTGCTGGTGCAGAGGGGACTACAGCCTCCAAATAGCGCACTTCCAGAATTTCAGCCTTCATTCATTGGATGTAATTACAATGCAGGTGTTAAGGGAGCCATAGCTGGGGGGTCCGCTTTGGTCTTGGAGTCGGAGGGCAGGCTTCTTAAGGGAACAAACATTTTGGCTTACAACTGAAGGACCAGAGAGTTTTTCTAAGTGGAAAACTAGAAAATGTGGAGGGAAGAAGAGCTTTTAGGGGCAAGATAAGAAAATGTTACTCCCTGAAGTTAAAGCTAACAGGTATCAGGATAGAAGTGATGAGCTTAGCTATACGCAGAAATTTTAAATATGTTGCTGATAAAACTAAGGTTATTCAACCTCTATTAGCAAGACTAGGCTGTCTTCTCAGACCACCCAATGTGACCAAGCAAATCCTTAGGAATGAAACCAGTTTTTTTTTTTTTGATGGAGTCTCACTCTGTTGCCCAGGCTGGAGTGCAATGGAGTGATCTTGGCTCACTGCACCCTCCCCCTCCCGGGTTCAAGCGATTCTCCTGCCTTAGCCTTCCAAGTAGCTGGGATTACAGGCAGCTGCCACCACGCCCGGCTAATTTTTGTATTTTTGGAAGAGGCGGGGTTTCACCATGTTGGCCAGGCTGGGCTCAAACTCTTGACCACAGGTGATCCATACGCCTTGGCCTCCCAAAGTGCTGGGATTACAGGCGTGAGCCACTGCACCCAGCCATGAAACCAATTTATAAAAATGTAGATATAAACTACTTAACTGTGGTATAATTTGTCATTCATTCATTCATTTATTCATCCATTTGGGAATTGATTCAAGCGATTCATTCCTATTACTGAAAAGATCTATGAATGAAGACCTTATTCCCCACTTACGTGTTAGGGCTCCAACGAAATAAAGGATGGCGCCCACGGCCTCCTCTGATAGCAGGACATCTTTCGGGAGTGCCTCCAGGGTCACTTCATGTCCCTTGTCTAGAGCCCCTTCAAGCTGTGGGGGAAGGTGGGCGACTATTGAAGATAACATAGGAAAGGGCCCAACCCAGGGCCCAGCACATAATAACCCCTTGACATGCGGGAACTCTCTCCATTTCCTGACTTCTTTTTCGAGGCCTCATGTCCTGAACAGTACTGGACTCCTGGGTTCCTTGTTCCCTGAGTTTTGGACTCTGGAAAGGGAAGGTTCCAGCCCCTCCAGCAGATGGCCCTTCTGGCCATCAGAGGGAGCATGTGCCTTGGGGGAACCCACTGTTTGCCCTTTTCCAGGGGACAAAGGGAGGAGCAGTGGCCTGGCAGCCTTGGGGCATGTGGCCAGCCTTGGGGAAGGTATCTAAGATGGACTCCCCTGGCCACTCACCTCCTGCCCCTGTCAGATTTCCCCACCTGCTGCAATACCCGCCCCCACCAAACCACCAAAACATGCCTTCTCCCACCCTTCCCCACTTCCACTAGGTCCTCACCGCGAGCTCAAGGTCTTGTAGCTCCTTTTTCTTCCCTAGAAGTTTGCTGAGGGAGCTGAGCAGGGAGCTTTGCCCTACTCGGCTCAGCTTCTCCACTTGTTGGGTCTCTCTCTGAACTTCTTCTTTTAGTGCCCTGAAGCCTTCATGTACGTCCCCTATGGGGATGATAATGGGACACACAGCCCTCCATCGGGCACCTTCCCCTCCAGTCAGTATTCCCCCTGCAGGGCTTCTACACTCAGCCCCCTTTAGGTGCCAATGCTCTACCCCCCAGTTTGAGCCTGGCCCCATTTTTCTTTACCAAGGAATGTGGTGACAGAACTATCCACCAACCCTAACCTGAGGGTTGGGGCGAGAAGGTGGCCCAGGGTGCATGTATCATCTAACCCAACAGTTAATCTTCCCGAGATCCCAGGCCTCATCCCATATCAGTACACACTTGACTTTTCTTTGAGACTCCAGCAAAAAGTGGAGAAAGAAGGAATGTTTTCCCTTCTCATGAGTTAGTTGACAAAGAAGAATGACTTTGCCTTCTCCTCTCTCTACCCCTAATGCTACCTCCATGCCAAAGTCTTGGGAGAAACTCGCAAAGTTCCTTACCAACATCAGATGCCTGGATAACTGAGAAAAAAAAAAAAAAAGATAAGAATGCAATCCTTCAGAATGGCAGCCATACCCAGGGGATGAGACACTAAGGAAGATGAGGAAATACATCCTGCCTGTCTCCTGGGAGAGCCCAGCTACCTTGTTCCTGGCATTACTGTGACTCAGTGGCTCTGGCCCCAGTTGCTGGGTGGCCGAGTTGCAGATGTGTGTGTAGCAGGTTATAGCTACTAAGACTCTTAATTTTTTTTTTTTTTTTAGGCCAGGCGCAGTGGCTCACACCTGTTATCCCAGCACTTTGGGAGGCCAAAGTGGGAGGATCACCTGAGGTCAGGAGTTTGAGACCAGCCTGGCCAACATGGTGAAACCCTATCTATACTAAAAATTAGTCGAGTGTGGTGACCCGCGCCTGTTATCCTAGCTACTCAGGAGGCTGAGGCACAAGAATTGCTTGAACCCGGGAGGCGGAGGTTGCAGTGAGCTGAGATCTCACCATTGCACTCCAGTCTGGGCGACAGAATGAGACTCTGTCTCAAGAAAGAAAAAAAAAAGGCCAGGCGCCGTGGCTCACGCCTGTAATACCAACCCTTTGGGACGCTGAGGTGGGTGGATCACCTGAGGTCAGGAGTTCGAGACCTGCCTGACTAACATGGTGAAACCCCTTCTCTACTAAAAATACAAAAAATTAGCAGGGCGTGGTGGCAGGTGCCTGTAATCCCAGCTACTCTGGAGGCTGAGGCAGGAGAATCACTTGAACCGGGGAGGTGGAGGTTGCAGTGGACTGAAATTGCACCACTACTCTCCAGCCTGGGCAACAAGAGTGAAACTCCATCTCAAAAAAAAAAAAAAAGAATTTTTTTTAAATGGAGACAGTGTCTCACTATGTTGCCTAGGCTGGTCTTGAACTCCTGAACTCAAGGGATCCTCCTGCCTCAGCCTCCCAAAGTGCTGGGATTATAGGCGTGAATCACTGTGCCTGGCTGCTACTAAGGCTGTTGAGGACAAAGGTCTCAGGCATCAGACCACCTGGGCATCTTGTCCAAAGACTCCCCCTTTCCACACTGTTTTTTCCCAAGCTATTGGAATTTCTGCCATGTTTCGGGGACAATTATTTGTTGAGATTCGCTCTGCTATTTCCCTGTCAGTCCTGTCAGAAGGAAAGAAAAAGACTGGAGTTTTAAAATTCTGAGTCAAGAAAGTTTCAGCGGAATGAAAGGAAACACTTACGGATGACCTTCTCCTCTCCTGACTTTTCTGAAGACAGAAAAAATGCACATCTGTCAGCACAAAACCCATTTTTGCCTTTCATCTAAAACAGTCTTCAAGGCAGTTTCATCAGTGATCATTATAAAAACACAGGGAGATTATGCTAGCTCATCCACCCCCACGATTCGGGAGCACACTCTGTCTCCAAGTCTTACTTCTGCTTCTGACTGTGCCTTCCGGTCTCTGTCTGTCTGTTTCTAGATCTCTCTGGGACAGTATTTATATGCCTCTATCTGTCTTTCCTAAACTTGAGACTAGGTATTCTTAGGGACTTGGGAAATAAAAGCAGAGGCTCCTTGGGGGATTATAGTATAAGCTAGGAGAGGGTGGAGGATTTTGGCAGATAATGTCAGGGGTAGGGTGGAAGATGTGGGAAGCCCGTAAGCAATTTCACTTACCTCCAGGAGGGAAGGTTTGCATGTTATCATTGCAGATATGTGGAATATCTGTGAAGGGCAAGGGAGGGAGGGCAGGAGGACACTTAGCAGCTGCCCCACATTCCCTTCTTCAGTCTCAAGCCAAAGGGCTCTGCTAAGGGCTAGGACCTTGCACCCCAAATGCTTCATTTAATTCCCGGCTTCAACCTCCATTGCTGGAAGCAATCTTTTCTTCCTTGATAAATTCTCTACTATGAGAACACTACTTTCTACCTTCCATTCCAGTCTCTGTCTGTTTCCTCCTTTGGCCACAGACTTCTTGAAAGCAGAGGCGGTGCATGTTCATCTTTGTACCCCCTCCCCCAATGACCACAGTGTCCAGCACCCAGAAGATGCTCAGAATCCAGGAGCCTCTTCACCCTTCTCTCCAGAGAGCAGGCTCCATGGCTGCAGTCGTATCACAGTACAATACACCCCCCTACTCATTCTCTGACATTTCCGCAAGAGGGGACCAGGGTGCCTCAGTATTGGTGCAGGTAATTCTCATCTTGTGGGGAGAACATGCGGGTCTCTGCTCACCCCACTCATCTTTGCCTTTGACCATCAGCTGTCTCACTCGAAAGGCCAGGACGCAGCCCTTGGGGATGGTTATAGCCTCCTTGTGGTTTATGGATCCCTAGAATTAGATAATGAGAATTTGAGAATCTCTGGACATCTTAAGTATGAGATATTGGGAGTGCGAGTTGGGGGAGGTGGAGGGTCAGGGCTGAGAGCCTTCAGGGAGATAAGAAGTTGGAAGCCTTCAGTGGTGTCCCCGGTCTGGACTCAGAGGAAGGACTTCAAAGTCCTTGCGCTCATTTCTGCTGATTTTCCCTCTAGTGACCTGTATCTGTCCTCCTGGTTCAGATACATGAAGGGAACCGGGCAGACCTGCTCCATCTCCTGCCTGTACATCACCCTAGAGCTTCCATCCAAGCCCTGGCTCCTTCTTCCTCTTCACCATCTGTCTCATGCTTACCTCTTTCAGGACACCTTCCATGACTAACCCCTACTCCCAGCTCCAAATCCCAAATCATCCCTTGAATATTTAGATGCAATAGATAGAGGTATGGAGACCATTCCTTATTTCCATTGGCTTTTCCAAGCCTGTGTTCTCTGGGCTTTAGCCTCTGTGTCTCCTCTATGAACCTGAGGACTTTCTGAGAGTAAAGTTGTCTCCTCTTTGGATTGGGAGCACCATGAGGGAAAACCCAGGAATGTGACTTTCCCCTTCCCCAGTAGTTCCCTGTGGCATCTGGCGCAGCGATCTGCCCTCACAGGGCGCCACTGACCAGGGAGGGGGCATGTGTCTGGGGTTTGGATCTTGAAGAGCCGGGGGAAGGAGTGGCCCTTTTCAGCATCCTCGGCGGGCGCTGATCAGGCAAAGCTAATGAAGCCTCCAAGGAAGAGCTGAATGTAAATGTGTATGTGTGAGTGTGAGTGTGGGTGTGAGAGTGTGTGTGTGTGTGTGTGTGTGTGTTTGAATCAAACCTGTAGCCCCAATGGGGCGAAGAAGGGGAGGGAGAAGCAGGCCTCTGCCTTGCCGGCTCGCTCCAGTGTGACCTCCTGCACCGTCTCCACCACCTCCATCACCACATATAGGTTCTCCCCTTGATCTTCCATCTCCTTCAGGAATGGGTGGTCTGCTGCCAGCTTCCTGTGGCAGGAGAAACATAAGGGAACCGTTCAGAGCTCCTTCCTGCCTGTACCACATCCTCCTCTTTCCTTCTGTCCTTCCCAGGAGCTAGACATTGTGGTGGCAGGGAAGGAGTGAGGACTCTGGACTAGGGCTGAGGTTGAAACCGAGATCTCATGCTTACCGGCAGGGCAGCTTCTCTGAGTCTTAGTTGCCTCATCTATGAAATGAGTATAATGATGCTGACCTCCTGGGTTGCTCAGAGATAAACTCGGTAATTGTCTGGGCCAGCACCTGGCCGGGAACAGGGCCTCTTGGGTGCTTCTTACCCCCGTTTCCTCCAGTTCAGGGGTAGATGCGCCCCCCTCTTTCCTCCCTATTCATCTCTCTGGGATCCTTTCTCTCCACGTCTTATGCTCTCTCTTGCTGTTAACACCAGTTCCTCCCCTCCACTTGCTCCTTCTGTCTGCTTCCATATATAAACGTGTCCCTAATCCTAACAAATTTGTTCGCTTTGATCATGCCACTCCCTCAAATTACTATCCTATTTTTTTCCTTCATTTCATTGGCAAATATATCTAAAAAATTCTTTTTTTTTTTTTTGAGACTGAGTCTCACTCACTCTGTCACCCAGGCTGGAGCGCAGTGGCATGATCTTGGCTCACTACAACCTCTGCCTCCTGGGTTCAAGCGATTCTTCTCCCTCAGCCTCCCGAATAGTTGGGTTTACAGATGTGAGCCACCATGCCTGGTCCACCTAAATTCTTTATAATTTGCCTTCTATTTCCACTACTCAGCTGAAATTACAATGATCTCTTACCTATCAGTCTCAATGACCTTGCCGAACTCTGTGCAATACTCGATCCTGCCGTGGAAACTCTCCGTGCAACGCTGGCTTCTCTTGGCTTCCAGTCACACTGTACCACCCTGGCTCAACTCCAGTACGTCTAGTTTCTCAATCTTATCCATTCTGTCTGCACCTCATTTTCCAGTTTCTTTGGTTCTCTAAAATTTTATGTTCTGTAAGATTCTGTTCTCAGTCCTGTTTTCTCAACTACCTCCAAAATCTCCCCCCACCAAACTCAATCCTACAGTTTTTTCTTCTTTTTTTTTTAAGGTCTCACTCTGTTGCCCAGGCTGAAGTGCAGTGGCTCGATCATAACTCACTGCAGACTTGAGCTCTTGGGCTTAAGTGATCCTCTTGCCTCAACCTCCTGAGTAGCTGAGACTCTAGGCGCACCACCATGCCCGGCTAATATTTGCATTTTTTGTAGAGATGGGGGTTTCACTCTCTTGCCCAGGCTGGTTTAAACTCCTGGGCTCAAGCAATCCTGCCTTGGCTTCCCAAAGTGCTGGACTTACGGGAGTGAGAGTCCTCCCCTGGCTCCTACAGTTTTAATCTTTATATTGCTGATTACCTTGTGTGTATCTTCATTTTGACCTCTCTCCTGAGCTCCAGGCCCTTATTTCCAACCACCTGTTAAACATTCTCAGCTGATGTCTCAGCAGAACCAGAAACTCAAAACATCCAAAAGGAACTCACAATCTCCAAATCTACCTCTAACCTGTGTCTTCCTGTTTGTCACCTGTAATGGTACCTTTAATGTCCTATAATGTCACAACCTGGGTAAAATCTCACAGTCACCTTTGACAAAACCCTTTCCCTCATCCTGCAATCAGCTACCAAGCCCAGGCCATTCTATCACCATTGGCAATGGGTGGTGCATCCATTCCTCCCTCTTCACTCCTCTTGCCCTTCCCCAGCTCAGGTCCTCAGTTTTCATTGCTCATGGGATAGAAGAACAGTGTCTTGGCTGGGGGTGGTGGCTCACGCCTGTAATCCCAGCACTTTGGGAGGCCGAGGTGGGCAGATCACCTGAGGTCAGGAGTTCGAGACCAGCCTGGCCAACATGGTAAAACCCCATCTCTTCCAAAAATACGAAAATTAGCTGGGTATGGTGGTGTGCACCTGCAATCCCGGCTACTCAGGAGGCTGAGGCAGGAGGATTGCTTGAACCCAGGAGGCAGAGGTTGCAGTGACCTGGTATCGTGTCACCTTACTCCAGCCTGTGAGACAGAGAGAGACTCTGTCTCAAAACAAACAAACAAACAAAAAAGTCCGGGCGCAGTGGCTCATGCCTGTAATCCCAGCACTTTGGGAGGCCGAGGCAGGCGGATCACCTGAGGTCAGGACTTCAAGACCAGCCTGACTAACATGGTGAAACCTCACATCTACTAAAAATACAAAAATTAGCCGGGCACGGTGGCTCACGTGCCACCTTACCTCCTTCTTTCAACCACTACTTAACTGGGATTACCTCCCTGTAATCCCAGAACTCTGGGAGGCCGAGGCAGGCGGATCACAAAGTCAGGAGTTCGAGATCAGCCTGGCCAATATAGTGAAACTCTGTCTCTACTAAAAATATAAAAAATTAGCTGGGCGTGGTGGCAGACACCTGTAGTCGCAGCTACTTGGGAGGCTGAGGCAGGATAATTGCTTGAACTCAGGAGGCGGAGGTTGCAGTGAGCTGAGATCATGCCACTGCACTCCAGCCTGGGTGACAGAGCAAGACTCCATCTCAAAATAAATAAATAAATAAAATTTAAAAATTAAAAAATTATCCGGGCGTAGTGGCGGGCACCTGTAATCCCAGCTACTCGTGAGGCTGAGGCAGGAGAATTGCTTGAACCTGGGAGGCGGAGATTGCAGTGAGCTGAGATCGTACCACTGCACTCCAGCCTGGGCAACAAGAGCAAAAAACCGTTTCAAACAAAAAAAAAGAAGAAAAGTGTCTTGCCTTGTCTGACTGCTTCAAACCCCTGTTCGTCTTCTCCTATCTGACACACTTCCTCCACCTGGCTGGATTAGTCATAGGACACATCAGAACATTTTCAGGATCTTCCTGGTGCCTACAATTCAGTCTCCTGGAGCTGCCACTTGCCTCTTCCATGGTTTGGGTTCACCTGCATTTCCTGCTCGTTCTACTCAGATCTTTTCTGTCCCTGCCATGCTGGCTGTTCTTCTGTTTTGAGATTGCTGACCTGTGTGCCTTCATAATACCCTTCTCCCAGCCCTGCATGCCCAATTTCTGCTCATCTTTCAAGGCCCAAAACAGAGGCCGCCATGTCTGTGAGATCTTCCCTTGTTTCTCCAGCCAGAAGTCCCTTTGACCCGCCACAAGACTCAGTCAAACCATCCCTACAGCACTCAGCACTTCTTGGCTTTGATTATAATTACTGTTGCACAGGTTTTTAAGATTTTCACCTTCCTAGACTGCAAGGTTCTTGGACAAAGATGTTCTAGGTGCACCCTAGCTCGTAGTAGAGTGCTTTACTATATACATTCTTGCTGGATGACTACCCCAGCCCTTCCTTCTGGCCTTCACAGTCCTTACCTCCTTCTTTCAACCACTACTTAACTACTTAAAAGTCAGTTCCCGTGTCAAGCCAAACATCCGTGGTGCCCAGCATCAATGTGGCACCTGCCACACCCTTTGTGCTGTGGGGCAGCATTCCCGAGGGCGTGCTTAGTGTGTATGGGGGTCAGGCAGGAGGCTTCAATTATGGGAGCAGAACACAGTGCTCAGGTCTCAGCTGGGGGCCGTTAAGACCCATCCCTCCTTTTTCTAGTGTATCGCATAGTCTTAGAGTTAGAAGGAGCCTTAGAGATGATCATCCAATCCTGTCATTTTGCAGAAAAGAAAACTGAGGTCCCAAGAGAAGTGACTTTTCCAAGATCACACAGCAAGCTAGTGTGGACATCATCCTCCCCATGCATGTGTGACAGTGGGGAGGTGGTCCTGGGGACGGTGGCAGTACCGGGAGGTGTGACTAGGAAATGGCCTGGGTGTAGCCACGGGCCAGAAGGGTTGCCTTCAAGAGCTCCCCTGTGGTGACCACATTGGCAAAGGTCAGTGCAGGGGTCCTACCTTTCAACTCAAGGCCCCAAGCACCCTTTCCATGCACTGCCCCACGCACACCCCGGGCGACCCTCGGTCCTGCCCACTCTCACCTCTCCTGCAAGGTCTCCAGGGCCTTGGGAGCCACACTGAGTGTCTGGACCTCCAGAGTGCTGTTCTGCGACAGCCCTGCCGTTCCCTTCACCTTCACCGTCTTTGGTACATCCACATCTCCCTCCACTCGGGTGTCCAGCATATTCTTAAAGCCAAAATTCCCAGTGTCTGTTGGGTCTGCAGGAGGGAAAAGACGAAAGAGGCTGGGCTGGCTGGGCGCAGTAACTCACGCCTGTAATCCCAGTATTTTGGGAGGCCAAGGTGGAAGGATTGCTTGAGCCCAGGAGTTTGAAACCAGCCTGGGCAACAAAGCAAGAACCCATCTCTACAAAAACAAACAAGTAAATAAATAAAAGAGGCTGAGCTGAGAGGTATCCCCCGACCCCCAGCCTCCTCAGCTCCTGGTGATGACTTTGGGCTAGATGACATCTAATCGCCTCTGGCCAGAGGGAGCTTTGAGGTCCTCCTTGCAGGCCAGGTGCCCAGCCCCCGTCCCTCAGTATCCCTCAGTTCCCAGCCCTGCTCGAGGCTGACCTGAAGGTGAGCTGCCGGGCTCAAGCACATCCAGCAGTGTGTAGTCGGTGTGGACGTACCGGGCCCCCCAGAAGAGCGTGCTCTTCCTCTTCCTCAGCACCAGGCAGAAGGGATGGAAGCGCTTGAAGTCGATGAGGCTGTCAAGGGGTGTCAGGTCCCCTCGAGGGTTTAGCTGTCTGGCCAGGGCCCGGGTGACATTTTCAAACATGGTCATTGTCTCTGTGGAGGTGGGGAGACAGGAGAGTGTCAAGGTCGTTGCCAAGGAGCCGGGGATATGGGCTGGGCCCCTGCAGAGAGGGTTTACCCAGCTCTGGGGCAGGGAGAGCTCTTAGAGATGCCTGGATTGTCTCATATCACAGCTGGAAAGAACCAAGGGAGTCTGCATTTTATGATGAAGAACCTAGGGCTGGAGAGTTGAAAGAGTTGCCCCAAAGTCCCATAGATGGCCAGCAAAGCCACACCTCCTTTTTCTTTGTCAAGGGCATTTTTCTCACTCCACACTCATTTTCTTCACTGCCACGGAGCCCAGCTGGAGCTTTGCTTTTCTTTTCTCTTTCTTTCTTTCTTTCTATCTTTCTTTCTTTCTTTCTTTCTTTCTTTCTTTCTTTCTTTCTTTCATTTTCTTTCTTTCTTTCTTTCTTTCTTTTTCTTTCTTTCTTCCTTCCTTCCTTCCTCCCTCCCTCTCTTCTTTCCTTCCTTCCTTCTTTCCCTCCCTTCCTTCCTTCCTTCCTTCCCTTTCTTCCTTCCCTCCGCCTCGCCTTGCTTCGCTTCGCTTTCTTCTCTTTTCTTCCGAGACAGGGTCTTACTCTGTTGCCCAGGCTGGAGTGCAGTGGCGTGATCACAGCTCACTGCAGCCTTGACCGCCAAGGCTTGATTGATTCTCCCACTTCAGCCTCCTGAGTGCTGGGACTGCAGTCATGCACTTGGCTAATTTTTAAATTTTTTTGTAGAGACAGAGTCTCACTATGTTTCCCAGGCTGGGCTCAAATTCCTGGCTCAAGTGATCCTCCCACCCCAGCCTCCCATAGTGCTGGGATTACAGGTGTGAGCCTCTGTGCCCAGCCAGGATCCAGGCATTTTGATGCTCTTCACCTTTGCCCCCTCTGCTTACAATACCCCCTTCCGGATCTGAAGACTCCCTAGTCCTCCTCTAACACTCAATTTAGGTCACCTCCTGGGACCTCTTCCCTCAGTCCTCCAGGCAGCTGGTGACTGTATCTGTGTTTCCAAAGCGCTCTTCTGATGCACTTTCCTGTTGTTATGATCTGCCCACCTGACCCTATCAGCTCCTCATCTGTGACTTCCCAGAGGGCAGGAAATGGGTCATAGTCACCTCTGCAGCAGAAAGTACCACACCTGGCACAGAGTTCGAGCTTGGCAAATGTGTGTGGAAAGAATCAATGAATGTGGCCCTGAGAGGTGTGCGCTAGGGTGAGAGGGCCCTGGAGAATGTGGGGCCCATGGGAACCTGAGGGTCAACATTTTTTTTTTCTTTTTGAGACGGAGTTTCATTCTTGTTGCCCAGGCTGGAGTGCAGTGGCACGATCTTGGCTCACTGCAACCTCCATCTCCTGGGTTCAAGTGATTCTCCTGCCTCAGCCTCCCAGGTAGCTGGGATTACAGGCGCCTGCCACAATGTCCAGCTAATTTTTGTGTTTTTAGTAGAGATGGTGTTTCGCCATGTTGGCCAGGCTGGTCTTGAACTCCTGACCTCAGGTGAGCTGCCCATCTCACCCTCCCAAAGTGCTGGGATTACATGTGTGAGCCACTGCACCTGACCTGAGGGTCAACATCTTAAGTCTCTGTCTTTGAAGTTTGAGTCCAGGTGCTCTGGCTGGGTGGCCTATCGGCACACCCCAGTTATCCCCGTGGGTGGAAGAGGCCACACCAGCTGGCGTGGAAGCACCCCACATCCACCATGGGCACTTCACAGCAGCGGGGGGAAGGAAGCACGGCACAGATGCGTGGGGCTGTTCTGCCAGCTTGAAGGTGCTTTTTTTTTTTTTTTACGCTCATTCCTGGGAGGGCCAGGATGGGGCAGGACAACCTCCTGGTGCCACCTGGGTGCACCTGGGAAGGGCTTGGGCAACAGCAGCCTCCTCTTCACCGGAGAGATGTCCACAGGCCTGCCTCTCCCTTCCCTCCCCAAGGCCTATAGGGATACTTATCCCACTGGACTCTAGGGGAGTTCCATGCCCTTCTTGGTCTACCCATCTCCCTGTGTCCTCAGAGCACCCTTGCCTTCCCTGCTGTCATCAAGTTCTTACCTGGGAGCGGGGCTGGGTCCTGTCCAGCACCTGGGTCTGGGGTGAGGGCCTAGGGCTCGCTGGGTCTGTAGGTTGAGAGGATGACCGTCCCTTGCCAGGACAGGCTGCTTTATGCAGGGACAGAGGCTTCCAGGGACCCCGCCTGCCCTAGTGACCCCACCCCCCTCCCGCTCCACTTCCGGGAGAACAGCATCAACCTGTTTCACATGTGCCCTGGCCTCCTGAGGGCTGAGGGGGTGGATAGGGAGCTGCCAGGCAGGTGCCAGCGTGGGTGGGGGTAGCTAAGGCTGATAGAGAGGTGGCAGCTGGAGGTTGGCTTGTGGATCAAGAGGAGAGGAAGGCAGGTGCTTTTGGGAGGGGTGCAGAGAGAGGCAGTGGGAGTGTGTGTGTGTGTGTGCACGCGCGTATGTGTGAGTGACCAGGGATGGCATCTTTGTTCTGTTATCATCACCGTCATTGGGGAGCATCTCAGATTCATGGTGGGGGTCTGCAGGTGTCCTGGGATAGGAATTCCTGTATGTCCACACATTCCAGCAGAGAGCAGAGCATCTGCAGTGCCGCCCTCCATCCGGGGCTTGTCAGCCTGTGTGTATTGCTGCCTTACTCCATTTGTTTTAGCTACATAGACATAGCTCTGATACCACTAGAAGCAGATGTCTGAGTAGGCAGAGATGGAGTTAGACCAAATGGGTTTCTGTTGTTTAGCGTTCAGCGTCTCTGCTCCTCACAGAATATTGTATACACACATAAGCATATCCGTAGGCAGGGGCACAGCGTAATTCATGGAAAAGCCCAGGAGGCTTGTCGTGGGCTTTCAGATGTCGCCCCAGAGGTCACTCAGGTCCTCCTCTTAGCTTAAATCTCTGCCTAGAAGCAATTTTAAAGGAATTTCAAATGTTGCCTACATGGTCACATTGCTAGAGGACAGAATAAGGGACTTACAAGCAAGGCCCTTACAGTGTTGGGCTATGTGGCCATGCATATGTGCAGGTATAACCTGACACAGCAGAGCCTTCCTGCTCCCACCTTGAGGCTCTTCTCAGTACCACTCATTGAAAAAGAAACGCAACCCTGAATGCTGTGAAGAGTAAATTCCATCTTTTTTTTTTTTTTTGAGAAGGAGTCTCACTCTGTCCTCCAGGCTGGAGTGCAGCGGTGCAATCTCAGCTCACTGCAACCTCCACCTCCTGGGTTCAAGCAATTCTCTGTCTCAGCCTCCCGAGTAGCTCGGATTACAGGCACATGCCACCACGCCTGGCTAATTTTGTATTTTTAGTAGAGACAGGGTTTCGCCATGTTGGCCAGGAGGGTCTTGATTTCCTGACCTCATGATCCGCCTGCCTCGGCCTCCCAAAGTGCTGGGATTACAGGATGAGCCACTGCACCCGGCCAATTCCATCTTTACTGAAGGTTTCCTTGAGGGGCTGATGGTGAATGAGACTAGACCATTCCACACTCAGGAAAACTCCCTAAAATAGTCATCACTCCACTTGTGTCCCCAAAGTCTCATTCAATATGACAGATGCTCCCAAATATTTCTTCTCTATGTCTTGAAACAGAACAAAGCCAAACCTTGCCCCTGCCTCTCTGGTCCCTGCTCACTCTCTTTTTCTTTACATTCCTTCCCATCCACCCTACACCTTTTTGAGACAGGGCCTCGCTCTGTCACCCAGGCTGGAGTGCAGTGTCTCCATCACGGCTCACTGCAGCCATCCAATACTTCATCCTCCTTCCACAGCTCCAGCCATTCCAGCAATCAAACGTCCCTTCTCCTTAGGAGAGGCAGAGGTGGGGGCTTGAGTGTGTAGGAAGGTTGTCGTTAGGCTGGGTGTGGTGGCTCACGGCTGTAATTCCAGCACTTTGGGAGGCCGAAGTGGGTGGATCACCTGAGGTCAGGAGTTCGAGACCAGCCTGGCAAACATGAGGGCAACATCATCTTTACCAAAACTACAAAAATTAGCTGGGCATGGTGGCAGGTGCCTGTAATCCCAGCTACTTGGGAGGCTGAGGCAGGAGAATCACTTGAACCCAGGAGGTGGAGGTTGCAGTGAGCTGAGATCGCGCCACTGCATGCCAGGCTGGGCAACAGAGCAAGACTCTGATTCAAAAAAAAAAAAAAAGGTTGTCGTTAGTCATCTGGTCCCTATCACAAGCACATATTTACATAGAAACCTATTGTGTATTACAGTCTTTTCATCTCTGTCTGTTTTCCTTGTTCTTCCTAGATTTCTACCTCTTTCTCCCTGTATCTCTCAGCCACTACACTGACATGACACCTGCATTTCAGCATATAGTCCTGAGGCTGTGCAGTCTCCGTATGCCTTAATCAGCTCCGGGGAAGGTAATCCCACTCCCACCTTCTCACCAGCCTAGCATTGCCTCAGTCAGACTTTTGGGAGTTTCTTCCCAGTGACTACCCTTCTCCCACTGGCTGCAGGCCAAGGTTCCTAGTCTAGTGGATTCTGCAAAGATCTGGAGAACAGTGGCATCTAAAAGCCACACGTGGCTCTGCTCTCCCTGAGGACCCGCAAAGCCCATCTAGTCAGCTTTCTCTCCTCTGACCAGGAAGTCTTGCTTCTCTCATTTCTCCCGCCTTCGCTCTGATCTCAGAGCACTCTGCTGGGCCTGTCCTCACACTCCTGGTGTCATCCCGACCCTGCTTGCACCACATTGCCCCATTCCCCCAGACTGCCTACTGGTATTCCAAGCAGGGGGCTTGGTGAGTTCAAGGCAGGGAGGAGATATATGGGCTTTCGGGGTTAGCCAGGTTGAAGTTTTTGTGCTTTTGGAATGAAAATATCCACATTTAGGCTTGTCTTGGTGGTGCTCCTTCCTCCCATCCAGGGTGCCCTGCCTCTTTTTCTTTCTTTTTTTTTTTTTTTTGAGATGGAGTCTCACTCTGTCTCCTAGGCTGGAGTGCAGTGGCGTAATCTCAGCTCACTGCAACCTCTGCCTCCTGGGTTCAAGCAATTCTCCTACCTCAGCCTCCTGTGTAGCTGGGATTACAGGCACATGCCACCGCTCCCAACTAATTTTTGTATGTTTAGTAGAGACGGGGTTTCACCATGTTGGCCAGGCTGGTCTTGAACTCCTGACCTCAGGTGATCCACCCACCTTGGCCTCTGAAATTGCTGGGATTACAGGCTTGAGCCACTGTGCCTGGCTGCGTCTTTTTCTTTTCTTTCTTTCTTTTTTTTGAGACAGGTTCTCACTCTGTTGCCCAGGCTGGAGTGCAGTGGTGCAGTCATGGCTCACTGCAGCCTTGACTTCCTGGGCTAAAGGGATTCTCTCATCTCAGCGCCCGCTCCCTGCTCCCAGTACCTGGAACTATAGGCATGTGTCACCACGCCTGGCTTTTTTTTTTTTTTTGAGATGGAGTCTCACTCTTATCGCCCAGGCTGGAGTGCAATGGTGCAATCTTGGCTCACTGCAACCTCCGCCTCCCGGGTTCAAGCGATTCTCCTACCTCAGCCTCCAAAATAGCTGGGATTACAGGCACGCACCACCATGCTTGTCTAATTTTTTGTATTTTTAGTAGAGACGGGCCATCTTGGCCAGGCTGGTCTCGAACTCCTGACCTCAGGTGATCTGCCCGCCTCGGCCTCCCAAAGTGCTGGGATTACAGGCTTGAGCCACTGCGCCCAGCCATGCTGGCTCACTTTTCAATTTTTTGTAGAGAAGGGAGTCTCCCTATGTTGTTCAGGCTGGTCTTGAACTCCTGGGCTCAAGCAATCTTCCTGCCTCGGTCTCCCAAAGTGCTGGGGTTACAGGCGTGAGCCAGTGCACCCGGCCTGGGGCAGAATTTAAATTGTACTGGCGGATATTTAAGTTAGACTGCCTTGTAAGGACGCTTCAGGTCAATTAAAAGAGACTTAATGCTGAGGCAGGAGGGCATGGGGTGAGTGCTGCTCAGGCAGGCGGTAAACTTTGCTCTCTACCTTCCTCTGGTGGTCAATCAAGGTAGTGATGGACAATGATCACCTCTGATTTAGAGACCAAGCTTGTGACCACGCAGGGTTGTTAGGAGAGGGCGATCAGAAGAGGGAATTGATTTAGGAGAGGAAGCCCCAGGGACCTGCCCCGTGGGACCCTTTCTGTCTCTCTGACCCATAGAGTGCACTGCAGACAGACATAGTCATTGGGACAGGGCATTATTTCCTTACTCATTTTCCCTTTTATTACTGATCGAGCCTCACTTTCTTGCTGGCTGGAGTGCAGTGGCACAATCTTGGTTCACTGCAACCTCCACCCCCTCCCAGGTTCAAGTGATTCTCCTGCCTCAGCCTCCCGAGTAGCTAGGACTACAGGTGCACACCACCACACCGGGCTATTTTTTGTGTTTTTAGTAGAGACGAAGTTTCACCACATTGGCCAGGCTGGTCTCGAACTGCTGGCCTCAAGTGATGCGCCCGCCTTGGCCTCCCAAATTGCTGGGATTAAGGTGTGATCCACTGTGCCTGGCTTCCTTTTTATTATTATTGATTTCCCCCTCAGCAAGGGGCCAGAGGAAACAGAGAAAAGTAGATAATGGGCGTTCATGGAAGTCACAAACTCTGGCCAGAATGGGAAGAAGCTGGCACTCTTGGAGTTGGGAGCGCAAGGAGAATGTTGTAGGATTTGGAGCCTACTTGAAGGGTGCAGGATAACTGGAGCATTTGCAAGAAGTGACCCCTCACACGAACATATTCCCAGACCTGCCCTGAACAAAAGGAGGTGGAATGGTAATGGTTAGGGATGAAGACAGGCTGGGCTGGGGCATGACTGCCTGGTGGAGGCACAGGAAGAATGCTTCCTAGGGAAGCTGTGTTTTATCTCTCATATGGGAGGTTGGATGTTTGGGGTCGCAGATCACAGATTGTGAGCTATACTTCCATAAATTCTCCTTTCTGAACAGAATAAAGCTGCCATACTCTTTCCTTATTCTCTAAAAAGCTTTAATGTTTCTTCCCAAATTCCCAGATCAGCTTTGGAGTCCAAGACCTCCCCAAACCCTGACTGAACAGACATCAGTGTTCAGCTCTAAGTGTGTCAAACTCAGTATCCAGCTTCAAGGTGTCAGCCTTCACTGCCCTCACCCCTCCACTGCCAATCCCCTTACCCATCAGCCCCATCTGGGCAAGGAGGCCACTGCCTGCCTCCAGCCCAAATCCAGAGAAGTCTCCTCTGTCAGGTGATCCTCCCAGCAACCCACCTCTTCCAGAGCCCCTGCTGATGCATGGGAGCACGTGTTGGAGCTTCTCTGTATTTTTTTTTCTTTTTCTTTTTCTTTTTTTTTGAGATTGAGTTTCGCTCTTGTTGTTCAGGCTGGAGTGCCAATCTTGGCTCACTGCAAACTCCGCCTCTCGGGTTCAAGCGATTCTCCTGCCTCAGCCCCCAGAGTAGCTGGGATTGCAGATGCGCGACACCACACCCGAATAATTGTTGCATTTTCAGTAGAGATGGGGTTTCACCATGTTGGCCAGGCTGGTCTTGAACTCCTGACCTCAGGTGATCCACCCACCTCGGCCTTCCAAAGTGCTGGGATTATAGGCACGAGCCACCACGCCCGGCCGCTACTCTGTATTTTCACCAGCTCCCCTAGGCTTGTCCTCAAGCCCCACCCTGTCTTCCCTAGCCATGGGCGGGCAGGGCTGGGGATCCCTGATGAATAAAATATCTGGAGAGCCAAGTGTTGTTGGCCAGCACCCAAAAGTTGGAGAGGCTGGCTTACAGGACACAGAGCAGTGTCGAGGCATTTGGCTCCCAGGTGTAAGGAGGATCTGTCTCGTTGGTCTCCTTGTATGTCAAGGCCACAGAGTCCCATCAGGGCCTGACCACTTTCAGCTCCTCGCCTCAGAACCCCCTGAGCAGCTCAAAGTAAAGACAGAAGGGCTCCACCTCTCCCTGAAAGAAATTCTAGTCCAGGATGGTTTCCATCTGCACAGTGGAGAAAAAACATCACAGGATGCTTTGCATTTAGGGAGCCACCAACTTCAGAAGTGGTCTGCAGTAAAATTGTATTTTATTATCTATCTATCTATCTATCTATCTATCTATCTATCTATCTATCTATCTATCATCTATCTATCTATCTATCTATCATCTATCTATCATCTATCTATCTATCTAATCTATCTGTCTAATCTATCTGTCTGTCTATTTTTGAGACAGTCTTCCTCTATCGCCCAGGCTGGAGTGCAGTGGCACGATCTCGGCTCACTGCAGCCTCTGCCTCCCAGGTTCAAGCAAGTCTCCTGACTCAGCACCCCCCGAGTAGCTGTATGTACAGGAACATACCACCATGCCCAGCTAATTTTTGTGTTTTTAGTAGAGATGGGGTTTCACCAGGTTGGCCAGATGGGTCTCGAACTCCTGACCTCAGGTGATCTGTCTGCCTTGGCCTCCCAAAGTGCTGGGATTACAGGTGTGAGCCACCATGCCTGGCCTGCAGTAAAATTTTAAATTTTAATTTTCAGTAAAAATTTAAATTTCAGCCCCTCCCTGTCCCTGTTCTGCAGTGAGCAGATATCTGCAAACCTACCCCCAAAGGCCAAGGGAATTGAAAGACCAAAGAAAGAGGCTAACAGGCCAGGCGTGGTGGCTCATGCCTGTAATTCCAGCACTTTGGGAGGCCGAGGCAGGCGGATTATCTGAGGTCAGGAGTTTAAGACCAGCCTGGCCAACATAGTGAAATCCCGTCTCTACTAAAAATACAAAAATTAGCTGGGCATGGTGGCAGACGCCTGTAATCCCAGCTATTCGGGAGGCTGAGGCAGGAGAATCGCCTGAACCCAGGAGGCAGAGTTGCAGTGAGCCGAGATCACACCATTGTACTCCAGCCTGTGGGACAACAGCGGGACTTCGTCTCAGAAAAAGAAAGAAAGAAAGAGGCTGACAAATCCAGCTTCTTAGAAAGAAACATTTAATAGGGACTTAATGAACAAAAGTGGCTCCCCACACCTGCTGTCCGGAAAATATCTTTTCTATGACAAGCTTTTAGAGTAAAACAGGTGCAGCCAGTCATGGCTCAGACTGTCTTGCAAAAGTCACGACCACTGGGGAGGTTAGATACACGTCCGTATGAGGGAGTATCTGTGTTACAGGCATTGTTACTTTATGAGGGATTGGTATGGTTTGGCTGTGTCCCCCACCCAAAATCTCATCTTGAATTATAATCACCATAATCTCCATGTGTCGGGGGTGGGACCGGGTGGAGGTAATTGGGTGATGGGGGTGGTTACCCCCATGCTGTTTTCATGATCATGAGTGAGTCTCATGAGATCTGATGGTTTTATAAGTGTCTGGCATTTCCCCTGCTTGCACTCACTCTGTCCTGCTGCTCTGTGAAGGTGTCTGCTTCTCTTTTCCCTTCTGCCGTAATCGTAAGTTTCCTGAAGCCTCCCCAGCAATGTGGAACTGTGAGTCAATTAAATGTCTTTCGCTCATAAATTACCCAGTCTCAGGTATTTCTTCATAGCAGTGTGAGAATGGACTAATACAAGGGTTATCTATGCTACAGGCATTGTTTAAAGACTTTGCTGCTGGAATCAGGAATCCAATACCAGTCACCATGGCAGTTTTGCTTCAAGATGGCATCACTCTGCCATTCTTTTACTTTTTATTTTTTATTATTTCTTATATTAAATAGAGATGGGGTCTGGCTATGTTGGCCAAGCTGGTGTGGAACTCTTGGCCTCAAGCAATCCTCCTGCCTCGGCCTCCCAAAGTTCTGGGATTATAGGTGTGAGCCACCGCACCCAGCCTCTCTTTCTATTCAACAAGCTATTTTATTGCAGTCCCCATCCTTGATCCCCCCTCTGCCTGTTAATGCTAGAGTGAAGCAGAGATGGGCAAGGATTAAGAATCCAGAGACCTAAGTTCTGTAGAGAGTTCTGCTAAGAGCCTGCTGTGTGGCCCTAAAGTCTTGTGTGCTCTCTGGGCCTCAGAGTGCCCATCCACAAGTGTGGGGGTGGAGCTGGATGAGCTCAAACTCAATTTTCTCCTCGTTGTCATCCCCCAGGCCCCTCTCCAGCTCCATCTATTGGGAAAGGATCCCCTTCTCCCTGGACATGGCCAGCAGCTGCTGTTGCACCTCACTCAACTCTGCAGAGGGTAAAGGAGAGGAGAGGGCATGAGGGACAGGGCATGCTCTCCCTCCTTCTGTGGGCAGGGCATTGTAAAGTGGCTCTGTGGGCCGGGCGTGGTGGTTCACACCTGTAATCCCAGCACTTTGGGAAGCTGAGGGGAGCAGATCACTTGAGGTCAGGAGTTTGAGACCAACCTGGCCGTGATGGGGAAATCCCATCTCTACTAAAAATACACAAATTAGCTGGGTGTGGTGGTACATACCTGTAATCCCAGCTACTCGGGAGGCTGTGGCAGGAGAATTGCTTGAACCTGGGAGGCAGAGGTTGCAGTGAGCTGAGATCCCACCACTGTACTCCAGCCTGGGCAACAGAGAGAGATTCCGTCTTAAAAAAAAAAAATGTGGGCCGGGCGCGGTGGCTCACGCTTGTAATCCCAGCACTTTGGGAGGCCGAGGCGGGCGGATCACGAGGTCAGGAGATCGAGACCACGGTGAAACTCCATCTCTACTAAAAATACAAAAAATTAGCCGGGCGTGGTGGCTGGCGCCTGTAGTCCCAGCTACTCAGAGAGGCTGAGGCAGGAGAATGGCGTGAACCCGGGAGGCGGAGCTTGCAGTGAGCCGAGATTGCGCCACTGCACTCCAGCCTGGGCGACAGAGCAAGACTCTGTCTCAAAAAAAAAAAAAAAAAAAAAATGTGGCTCTAGGAACTGGGGTTAGCTCCCATGTGTGTCCGTGGAGGGGAAGTGGGCTGCAGATTCATTTTTTCCCCTCCAGGAGAGGATGAGAGGAGATTCCTGGAATGGTATGTTCCCATTTCTTTTGGGAAAAATGAGCTGGGGTAGGGATGGTGGGTGAGCTTGCCCCTCTTGCCTTTTCCTTGGAGGAGGGGACAATAGGGTCTGCACCCTGCCCACTCTGCTTGTAGCTTGGTATCAGGGCTGGCTTCATGGGCATGCAACCTGTGCAGTTGCACACGGCCCCATGCTTGGTTTAATGCTCTGCTGCTACTGTCTTGAATATATATATATATATTTTTGAGTTTTGCTCTTGTTGCCCAGGCTGGAGTGCAATGGCGAGGTCTCGGCTCACTGCAAACTCCGCCTCCCGTGTTCGAGCGATTCTCCTGCCTCAGCCTTCCAAGTAGCTGGGATTACAGGCTTGTGACACAACGCCTGGCTAATTTTGCATCTTTAGTACAGACGGGGTTTCACCATGTTGGTCAGGCTGGTCTCGAACCCCTGACCTCAGGTGATCCCCCTCCACCTTGGCCTCCCAAAGTGCTGGGATTACAGGCGTGAGCCACCACGTCTGGCCGAATATAATTCTTAATAACTTTTGTAGCAAGGAGTCCTGCATTTTCATTTTGCACTGGGACCCTTAACTTTTGTGGTAGGTCTTGCTTGGTACCATTGGGCCTAACCTAGGAGGCCTGGTACATCAGGGATGGCCCTCACCCTCATTCCTGACCCTCACCACACAGAGCCCCCAGCAGGTACAGAATGTTCCTCCAACATGGAGCTGAGGTTGCTGGAAGTCTCCTGCAGTCCCGCAGCCATTCAAAGACCCCGCTCCTACCCCCAGTTCTCCCTATCAGAACTGGCTCCTGTAGATCCAGAACTCGATCAACCTGGCAGAGAGATGGGAAGTGATGATCCCCCTGAAATTTGAGAGACAGGGAGCTTCCTGAAGGGAGGGGGACGCAGGTCTTCACGCTCAGAATGGCCATTCCATCAGGGCCAGGGCCCAGTCTCTCTTTCGGCCGGAAGAAGCCTACTCAAGTGGGTTGAGATCTCCCAGGAGGAGGCCGATCACGCTCCATCCAGCCCATCTCTGGCCCTACCAGCTTGTAACCCCGCCCTCAGCCATCTTAAGCCTAGCCTATCATCCCCCCACCATCCACCTTCCTACTCGCTAGCCGGGCTTGGGCTTCCGGCGCAAGTCTGGTCCTCAGCACTTGAGCCCTGTCCCCGATCCCGCCCCTCCCCTGGTCAATCCTCTCTGCCCCCTGCTACCTTAAGCCCCGCCTCTCGTCCCTTGTAGTCCGGCCGTCCACCTAGCCCCGCCCCCCCCCCCCCCGCCCCGCCCTCACCACCCCAGCCCCGCCCTCACCACCCCGGCCCCGCCCTCACCACCCCGGCCCCGCCCTCACCACCCCAGCCCCGCCCTCACCACCCCAGCCCCGCTTTCACTCCGCCAGCCTCGCCTCTGCCCCAGCCCCGCCCTCACCGCCCCAACCCCGCCTCCGCAGCAGTCCTGCCCTCACTGCTTAAGCCTACCACACCAGCCACGCCTCCCCAGCCACGCCCACACCGCCCCAGCCCCTCCTCCATCCCAGCCGGTCATTCTCTCCGCAGGCGATCTGCCGCCCGGGTCAGGCCCTTCCGCACCGCAGCTGGTCCTTCACCTCCACCTGCAGCGCCCGAAACCCGCTGTGCTCTTGTGGGGCCATCTTGGGCCCGGACTGAACTGTGGGTTCAGGACAGTGGTGACTGGGACCCTACCCCTCTCCACCCTCTTCGACCTCACTTTACTTAGCGAGTCCCTCACTCCCAGGCACAGAGGTTTCTTTCTGGGATATGGCACCCTGCTCACCCGTGCAGACTCTCCTCACCAGGAAAAGATGGTCAGAGCAGGGTCTTGCGGCGAAGGGGCGTTGGGGGCTCAACGCCTTACAACGTTTTCCGATGGGCATTGAGGATCCTGTTAAGGGGAAAGGGACACACCGTGTCACCATGGATGACTGTCAGATGGAGAGCGAAATCACGAGGACGGAAAGCCCGAACGGAAGAGGTGTCCTGCGCCACGGTGCCGCCCTGGGTGGGCCTAGCCTCAGCCTACCTGGAACAGCGTGGTGGAGGCTTGCGGGGAGGATGCACCGAAAAGGCCCAAGAAACCCGTGGCTGCCATCACAGTCAGCACTACGTCCCGCGAATGTCCAGGGGACCCCTCTGCATCCCACCCACCATCACCCCAAAGTCTTTCCCTTGCGGAGGGGCTCTGGGCTTCAGCTGCTGACTTGACAGGTTTCTTTCCTTTGCTTAGGAAAGGGGTCTCTGTGTCCCTCTTACCTTCTAAGGCTTTGTCCACCCTTGGGGTGGGGATGGGGAGAAGAGCCCTCTGCTTCTCTGACCTTCTGAGGGCATTTTCACCTCTTGTTCTTGGGTGGGGGATGTCTGTGAAGGTCAGAAATGGCCAGGCGTGGTGGCTCACGCCTGTAATCCCAACACTTTGGGAGGCTGAGGCAGGTGGATCACATGAGAACAGAAGTTTGAGACCAGCCTGGCCAACATGGTGAAACTGTCTCTCCCTATCTCTCCCTTATTTCATTCCCCTGGAAGGGGTGTATGTGTGTGTCCCAGAGGGACAGGGCCCTGTGGATTCTCTCCCATCTCTACTAAAAACACAAAATCAGCTAGGTGTGGTGGTGTGTGCCTGTAGTCCCAGCTACTCAGGAGGCTGAGGCAGGAGAATTGCTTGAACCCAGGAGGCGGAGATTGCAGTGAGCCGAGATCGCACCGTTGCACTCCAGTCTGGGCGACAAGGGTGAGACTCTGTCTCAAAAAAAAGAAGAAATGGGGCACTGGGCACTGGCTGTCTCTGACTTCTCCCGCCTCAGCCTCCCAAAGTGCAGGGATTACAGGCCTGTGCTACCGCGACTGACCGATTCTCTGACTTCTCTGTCCCTTCCCACCCCCACCCGCCCCTGCACCCAATATATATAGTGTTGCCTCCAGGAGGGGACAGGTAGGTGCAGGCATTAGGGAGCCACACAGCAGGGGATGTGGAATAGGGATTGGGAGGGACCCTGGAGGGGGTGGAGTCGCCAGCTGGTTTGGGGGGCAGAGCCCAGAAAGAAATGGAAGACTCCAAACTTCCAGACTTCAGCTCAGCTCTGAGGGCTTGGCTCTGAGTAGGAACCGTCCCTTGGGGAGCTGCCTCCCCTCCCCTCCTGTCCCCTCCCGTCCCCTCCCCTCCCCTCCCCTCCCTCACACTGTACTCTGTGACTCCAGCTCTTTTCCCCAGTGACTCACTGCTTGGGGAGAAAGGCCATGATGATGCTCCCGTGTGGAAACAGAGAGCCCTGGGAAAGACAGCCGTCCACAGGGCAGGGAGGGGAGGGGAGGAGAGGAGATGGGAGAGAATGAAAGAAGGGAACCCTGGCAGATGGTGGGAGAACCCTGGCTGCGGTGGAGCTGCCTGGGGAAAGAGCCGGATGGGAATCTCAAAACCTGGGCTTTGCTCACAGATTAACCTTGGGTCAGTCCCTGGACTTTTCCAAAGTCCAGTTTCCTAAACTCTATGAAATGGTGATTGCAATAGCAATTTTGCCTTCCTCGTGGGATTCTTGTGAGATGATAGATGAAAAAGTCCTTAGAAAAGATAAAAGTGTGAAAGGAAATGGCATAGAATGCAGAGGAGAGTAGGGGCTGCATGGGGGAAGGAGATGGGCAAGTGTGCATGGAAGGGGTGGGGCAGAGAAGGCATCTCAGAGATTCCCAACCTTGAGCCCCACAGCAGTGAGATTGGGGATGGAGCTGCCCCTCTGGCCTTACCCCCCTTCTTCAGCATCTCCATGGTCTTGGTCCCCACGTATAGATTCTCCCCATGCTCCAGAAGCTTCTGGAGGAAGGACTGCTCTGCCTACTTCAGCTTTGTGGAAGGGGTGGGGCTAGACTCAGAGGCTGTCAGAGGCTGCGAGTGGGTAGACCCTCTGCCCATTTCAGCTGCACCCTGGGCTCATGGTTGTCTCTCCCTATCTCTCCCTTATTTCATTCCCCTGGAAGGGGAGTATGTGTATGTCCCAGAGGGACAGGGCCTGTGGATTCTAGTCCTGGTTCTTTCCTACCCTCCTTATGTGACCTTGGATAACTCGCTGCCCCACTTTGGGCCCTTTTGTAAAATAGAGATCCCTGCCAACTTGAACAGTCTGTGCGGTTCTGGGTGGGTCCTGCTCCTCTGTGCCAGCCCCTAGCATCTGGCCTGAAATCCTTAACCTGCCTCCTCACCCCACCCTGCAAGCTCACCTCTTCCTCAGGTTTTCCAGATCATTCACGATGATGGCTGAGGTTTTGGATGTCCAGGGAGTTTTGACATTTGCCTTCGACAGTGACAGAGGCATTCACCAGGACCCCTGTGACTGCAGTCTTGGTGATCTGGAGTCTTTTCTTAGCTCTACAGGACAGATGTGCCCTGTGCTCGTTCCCACACACCCTCTGCTGGAAACGTTCCCTGATAAATTGCCTTGGCCCCAAAAGTGAATGAGAATTGAGGGCTGACCTTAGGCATTAGTATTCGTGTGGGGGCTTAAGTTTTGTTTGGTGTTCTGAAAGAGGAAGATGGCGGTTGTCATAAGTTTAGAAACATATATATATATATATATTTTTTTTTTTTTGAAACGGATTCTCACTCTGTCACTCAGGCTGGAGTGCAACGGCATGATCTCAGCTCACTGCAACCTCTGCCTCCCGAGGTCAAGTGATTCTTCTGCCTCCTGAGTAGCTGGGATTACAGGCGCCCGCCACAATGCCCAGCTAATTTTTGTATTTTTAGTAGAGACGGGGTTTTGCCAGGTTGGCCAGGCTGGTCTTGAACTCCCGACCTCAGGTGATCCACCTGCCTCGGCCTCCCAAAGTGCTGGGATTACAGGCGGGAGCCACCGCACCCGGCCGAAATATATATTATGATTGGGGAAGATCAACTGCATTACAGGGGCCCGAGGCAGGCACTTGTGTGTGTGCACACATATGCATGTGTGGTGGTAGTGGGACATAAAAGCTACGATCGCACCACTGCACTCCAGCCTGGGAGAAAGAGTGAGACCCTGTCTCTCAATTTAAATAAATAAATAAATAAATAAATAAAAAGATTGGGCTTTTAGGCTGGTTTGTTTTGCATGGCCCCAGGGGCAGATCTTCGACCGGTGGGAAGAAGGAACAAGGAAGTAGTTGTCTTCGACCGGTGGGAAGAAGGAACAAGGAAGTAGTTGAGGTTGAAGTAGCATTTTCCAGTAGTCATTCTGCTTTATTTACTTCAGTCGTGGTAAGATGGAAATTCTTTCTCAAGTGCATCACCAGCTCCCTGCTTCTGAGAATGGACACTCCAAGATTTGAACTTTTCTGCAGGTAACCCAAAGTCAATGTACTGATCTCATGCATTTTGCCAATGCCCATAGGCCCCTGTGAGGCAGGGGGGTCAGTTTTCCACACAGGGCCATTTAAGAGACACTAAAATGCCCTACGACAATGCCTTTTGAGTTCTTAGACTTTTAATCATGTCCCTTCCCGCCGTTAGGGTGTACTTTCTCACTGATGTTATTCTGACCCTCTGTAATATAATTTTTGCTACTTCAAAAATACTGTTTCTAACTTGTTATAAGCAGGAAGCCACAGTTCTGAAATTATTAGAACTCTTGTAAACTAAGAATAAATGAGTTCTGAGCGAGGGTTCCTGTGAGCAAAGTACATGACCCTTTGTCCGTGTTTGATTGAAATGCTCCTTATGGGTTCACATGGCCCCTGTGCACAGCCCTGTCTTCCTGGACTGTTATCACTGATACACTAGCCTGTCAGGTCCCCAGGGTCAGGCATAACTTCCTGATCTTTGTAGCTGCAGCGCCTGCCATGCATAGGAACTCAACAGATGGTGTTTGTTTGTTTGTTTTGAGACAGAGTCTCATTCTGTCACCCAGGCTGGAGTGTAGTGGTGTGGTCTTGGCTCACTGCAACCTCTGCCTCCTGGGTTCAAGCGATCCTCCTGCCTCAGCCTCTTGAGTAGCTAGGATTACAGGCCCGCGCCACCACACCCGGCTAATTTTTGTATTTTTAGTAGAGATGAGGTTTCACCATCTTGGCCAGGCTGGTCTCGAACTCCTGAGCTCAGGGCCCACCTTGGTTTCCCAAAGTGCTGGGATTACAGACTCGAGCCACCACGCCCGACCAACAGATGCTTGTTGAATGAAGGGGTGGGCTTGTGGAGGCATCCATTTGGCAGCTTGGGGGCCTTGTTCTACTTTCCCTTTGCCTTCCTGGTTTGGGGTGACTGTTCCTTGGAGGTAAGAGAGGTTGATGATGGCAGATTCTCAGAGAGCTAAGGCGAAACCATTTCTAGCAGTTTGAACTTCCTTTAGTCCAATGGGGAAGGCAGTCCCTCCCTTTGGAATAAGCTCCCCGGGTTGCCTCTGGCTTTGATGCCCCTCACTCTGTAGGAGACCTCAGTCTTAGGGTTGTGCTCTCAAAGCCTCTGTTTGTGAGCCCAATTCAGGAAGGGGTGGAGCTTCACTCCCCCTCAGCTGGGGGCTCCATCAGGGTACCCTTGGCTTTCTCTGCCACTCCAGGCCTCAGCTCTGTAGGGCAGGAAGAAGCTGGTGGCGGAAGGGCTGTGTGGGCCTGTCATCGCCCAAGGGGTTCATGTTGCGTGGTGCCTAGACAGAGCCGATTTATCAAGACAGGGGAATTGCAATAGAGAAAGAGTAATTCATGCAGAGCTGGCTGTGTGGGAGACCAGAGCTTTATTATTACTCAAATTAGTCTCTCTGAGCACGTGGGGGGCAGAATTTTTAAGGATAACTTGGTGGGTTGCGGGGAAGCCAGTGAACCAGGTGTGCTGATTGGTCACAGATGAAATCGCAGGGAGTCAAAGCGTCTTCTTGTGCTCAGTCAGTTCCTGGGTGGGGGCCACAAGATCAGAGGAGCCAGTTTATTGATCTGAGTGGGGCCAGCTGATCCATCAAGTGCAGGGTCTGCAAAATACCTCAAGCACTGATTTTAGGAGCAGTTTAGGGAGCCTCCAGCGGCATGACTCCTAAACCATAATTTCTAATCTTGTGGCTGATGTTAGTTCTACAAAGGCAATCTAGTCCCCAGGCAAGAAGGAGGTCTGCTTTGGGAAAGGGCTGTTACTGTCTTTGTTTAAACTATAAGTTTTTCCCAAAGTTAGTTCAGCCTATGCCTAGGAATGAGCGGGGACAGCTTGGAGGTTAAAAGCAAGATGGAGTCAGTTAAGTTAAATCTCTTTCACTGTCTCAGTCATCATTTTGCAAAGGCAGTATTAGGCCTCTCCCTCTCCTCCCATCACAGCCCACTGGCTCCCCGATGCTGTATGTGGTGACAAGCTGGGACCTGGGCTCCGGCAGTGGGAATTCTTGCCTCAGGCCTGGGCTAGCAGTAGGCTGGGCTGTCTTGGTTCCTGAGCCAGGTTCTGGCATTTCCTGGTGGGAGAGTTTGGGACTGACATAGTGTGTCTCCCAGAAGAGCGTGCCTTTTCGCTCCCTCTGTCACAGGCAGAAGGGCAGAAGTGGGCAACATCGCTGAGGCTGTCCAGCTGCCTCATGTGGCTTCCGTGGTTTCTCAGAACCCAGGGTCCTGTGATCCCTGGTCCATGGCGAGGTGAGGATGGGAGTGAAGCCAGTTACGTCACCCCGTCCTGCCTGCCCGATGGAGAAGCACAAACCCGGGGTCAGGATGCTGAGGGAGCAGCCCGGGATTCTGGGGCAGTCGTTCTGTGCAGGAGCCTCTGAGTGTGTTGGCATAGCCCTGACCAGTCCAGCAGATGGACTCTGGTGGCAGGGGCTGGGAAGCAGAAGGGGAGATGGGAACCTGGCCTCCAGCCCAGCAGGAGCACCCCCCACCAAAGGGGTAGTGGAGGGGCCGAAGACAAGCTCAGCACCCGTTCTCTTCACCAACAGGCCACAGGTGCCCAGGAAAATGAGCAATAAGAGATCAGAGCATTGACAAAAGTGACTTTATTGAGTTGTCCAGGGATGTTCTGGGGTCTCCTCACTACCCCCAGCTCTCCAGTCACCCGTCCTCAGCTCAGTCATAGAGGAGACCACCGTCCCCCGACAAGAAGGAGCTCAGGAAACTAATCAGTGTATAAAGGAGAGGATGGAGAGAGATAGGGAGTCTCTGGATAGGGACCTTGAGTTGGAGGAGGGGATCCTCAGTAGAGGGCACAGGAAGAAGAGGAGCCTGGGGACAAGAGAAGCAAGAAGCCAGGGGAGGCTCTCAGTAGAGGCAGAGGGAGAAGAGAGGAGGAGCCTACAGTGTCCTTTTAAATCTGGCCACAGCCTGGCTTTTGACCTCGCCTCCAGCTTGGTCCCACCCACCATCCCCTTGCCCCTCTTTGCACCCTCTCTTCCAGCCCCGGGGTGAGTCTTGCTGCTGCCCAGACATTCTGAGTTGTTGCACATCTTCCTTTCCTTGTCCACACCTTTCATCTAGGGGCCCTCTCTCCTCTCTCTTTTCTGTCCAAAGCTCTCCCTATTCTTTTTTTTTTTTTTTTTTTTAGAGAAGGTCTCGATCTGTGCCCCAGGCTGGAGTGCAGTGGCGTGATCTCGGCTCACTGCAACCTCCACCTCCTGGGATCAAGTGATTCTCCTGCCTCAGCCTCATGAGTAGCTGGGATTACAGGTGCCTACCACCACGCCCGGCTGATTTTTTGTATTTTTAGTAGAGATGGGTTCCCTGGAGGTAAGAGAGGTTGATGATGGCAGATTCTCAGAGAGCTAAGGCGAAACCATTTCTAGCAGTTTGAACTTCCTTTAGTCCAATGGGGGAGGCAGTTCCTCTCTTTAGAATAAGCTCCCCGGGTTGCCTCTGGCTTTGATGCCCCTCACTCTGTAGGAGACCTCAGTCTTAGGGTTGCCCTCTCGAAGCCTCTGTTTGTGAGCCCAATTCAGGAAGGGGTGGGGCCTCACTCCCCCTCAGCTGGGGGCTCCCTCAGGGTACCCTTGGCTTTCTCTGACGCTCCAGGCCTCAGCTCTGTAGGGCAGGAAGAAGCTGGTGGCAGAAGGGCTGTGTGGGCCTGTAATCGCCCAAGGGGTTCATGTTGCGTACTGCCTTGGGTGATCCACCCACCTGAATCAGTTCAGGCCAGGTGCGGTGGCTCACGCCTGTAATCCTAGCACTTTGGGAGGCCAACACGGGCAGATCACGAGGTCAAGAGATCAAGACCATCCTGGCCAACATGATGAAACCCCAACTCTACTAAAAAATACAAAAATTAGCTGGGCTTGGTGGCACGCACCTGTAGTCCCAGCTACTTGGGAGGCTGAGGCAGGAGAATCGCTTGAACCTGGGAGGCAGAGGTTGCAGTGAGCCGAGATCCTGCCACTGCACTCCAGTCTGGTGACACAGCGGGACTCCATGTCAAAAAAAAAGAATCAGTTCAAACATCCTACAGCAAAGCCTTTAAAATCGCCCTGGGCCAGGTGCAGGCTCCCTCCTCAACCTGCCCCCAACAGCCCCTCCTCCCTTGCTCCCACCCCACCTGCTGTCATTCTCTGTTCTGGGTTTTCTGAGTCTAGCACAATCCAGGCACAGAGTAGGCACCAAAAAACTCCAGGCACCAAAGATGGTGTTGGTTAAGATGACACAGAGAGAGAGAGAGAGAGAGCCAGCACAGGTATTTAGGGGGAATAAAGGAGGAAGGGGTGGGATGGGCTTGGGGGCAGGGGTGAAGCTGCACAGGAGGCAGAGGGGGTCAGAGGAAAGAAGAGGGCATAGGGGCAGGAGTGTGGGGTGTGGCTGGAGGAGGATCCTGGATCATCAGACCACTGTGCTGAGGATGGAGGAGTCCTCGGAACGCATGGGCAGCACTGTGGCCCGCTTGAGGGAGCGCCGGGTCTCATCTCGGTTCTGCCACACATAATGCACCAGATAAACCACCACAAGTGTCAGCCAGCCCCCCATGGTGACCAGCAGGGCCACATCGGTGCTCCTCCGGGCCCCACCCCACCCCGACCCACACAGTTCTTCCTCCCCTGCCAGCAGCAGGAACTCCTGCCCCACGAGATCCGGTCGGGCTCCTGAGCCACACACGATGCCTGTCCCAGTGCCCGGCACCAGCCTCACCTGCCGGAGCACTTCCTGGAGGGTGCAGTCACAGTGCCATGGGTTTGCGGATAGGTTCACTTGGATCTGTAGTCCCACGAAAGCCTCCACGGGCACTGAGGCCAGCTGGTTGGCAGAGAGGTCGAGGTGGCGCAACGTGCCCTCCAGGCCCTGGAAAGCTGCCCCTGAGAGGTGGGCAAGGGCATTATGGGACAGATCCAACTCCTCCAGGACAGGCAGGTGCTGGAAGGCACCAGCAGGCACCGATGCCAGCTGGTTGGCATCCAGGTAGAGCTTGCGGGTGTCATTGGGGATGCTGGAGGGCACAGCACTCAGGCCTGCCTGGCTGCAGCGGAACGTCTGTTCACCTGCTTCCTTTGCCACATAACAGCCCCGGGGAGGCACCCGGGGGCTGGGCATAGTACCCCCTGTGCCTATCACCAGCAGGAGGGACAGGAGGTGACCTGCTGTTGGGAGCATGGCCATAAATTGGCATAGTCCTGGAGTGGAGTAGGATCTGGGGAAGAAAAGGCCACATAAAGGAAGAGTGAGTCAAGAGAATCGCATGCCCCACTGTCAGCTTTCTCCTCCTGAGGTCCCTCTTGGGGGTCTTTTTGGGCTGGGGCCTCTTCTCCGGGGGCTTCTCTCAAGCCTAGGTGACTTTTTCACTCCTTATTGCAGTCTTTCTTGATTTAAGGCTCCTCAATAGGGTCTTTTGGGTAAAGGGTCTCTTGCACTTGAAACTCTTTTAGGGTCTGTTGATTCTAGAAGGTTAATCTATGAGGCCTTGTTGGTCATTCTGGGTCTGGGGGTTTCTAAGTTTCTGCCTCTGTCCCTGTGTTGGTTTCTCTACTGGAATAAAGTCTTCTTCCCCTACCTACCTGGGTGGCTGCCAAGTGGGCTAGGTAGGCACCAGAGGGTCTGGTTGGCACTCGCATGATGGAGACAAGGGGGACGGATGAGTGATAGGGTGTCAGGGCGTCCAGCCAGGCCAGGTGACTAGGTAAAATGGACCTCTGGCCCCACCTTCTATGCCCATCTACCCCTTTTCCGGGAGCATCCACCCCTCTGCCTCCCCCAGCTCTGTTCTCTCTGCCCTGCACTTCCTCCCTCCTCCTCCTCGTCCTCCTCCATTCCTCTCACCCCTGTTGGTGGCAGAGCCTTCTCCAGTGCAGGTGCCCTCTCCCTGGACGTAGGCTCCCTGCTGCTGGGCTCTGGAGAGACCCGCTTCCTCTTCCAGAAGCCCTGTTTGCTTGTAGCTGCTGGAAGTTGGGGGCTGGGACCCAAGAGTGTTGGGTTTCCTGGCATGTGACTCCGGGCCCAGGTGTCGGATACCTGAGCCATGGTGTGGCCAGGCAATGACAAGAGAGGGCAGATCCTGGACCCTGATGAACTCTGTTGTGGGGAGACCAGGACCCAATTCCATTCCCTGCACCAGGCTCCCCTCACAAGGCCTTGATGCTGCCAGCTTCCATCGCTCCCCAAGGCTGAAACTCTGCTTCCCAGAACCCCTCTTCCTTACCCAGAGCCTGGCTGGACAGAAGGATCCCTGCTTGGCAGGCCTGGCAGGCAGAACTGGGTGGGCCCCATCTCACATCCACTGTCTCCAGCAATCTGTATTCCCCCAACTCCATTCCTCCCCCTACTCCTTTCTGCCCTTCTTTCACGCCGTGGCACCTTCTTCCATGCTCAGTGGCCCCTTCTTCCACAGTGAGCAAACTTCCCCTAGCCTTTCCTTGGAGAACATGTCTGTCCGGAGTTCTTCATCTCCTGGCTCCTCACAGTGCCCAGCCCTCTTGCCTGCCAGGGATGCTGTGGTTCAACTTTAGTTTGCTCTCTGCGTGGTGGATTGATTGCCTCTCTAGGAGTTGAAAGGAGTTCCTTAAGGCACCTGAAGCCTGATGTGGTCGTCCCTGAGTTTCCCTGCTGATTTTATGATCTGGATGAGAACTGACTCAGGTTCTCTCAGTTTGCTGGAGCCCTGGACTCTCAGGTTGGCACTTTGAACTCTCCCTCAGGCCTGGGCACCAAAGAGGGCTTGGATGACTTGTTCCCCCAGGGCGTCCCTACCCTAGGCATCATTTGCAGGCCACGCCACTCCGTGATACCACCCTCTCCTAATGTTCACTGGGTAGTGGGAAGGAAGGATTTCAAGGCAGAAGATGAGATTAATGTGTGACCTGGGCATGTCACCTGACACTGCTGCAGGGTTGGGAGGACCCACCAGGGTGGAGTGGATGTGAAGGTACTTTGTGAAGTGCTGTGCAAAGGCTGGTTGTTAGGATTACTGACTTTCAGAACACATCGTGGTCTTCCTCCATGATTTCATTACCCACGCCAGGCTTTTCCCACCCACCTTCTCTCGTATGCTGTGCAGGGGCAGGGGTGATAAGGGGTCATAGATGTGATCCATGTGGATGACCCATCTCATTCCTTAGCCCACGGTGGCTTATCCCCTGCAACTCCCTTGACCCTCAAGTCCAACCACATGGTGCCTCCTGTGGCACCATCCTACCCACACTATCTCCAGTTTGGTGCTGGGATTCAGAGCCTCAATGATTGATAGAGCTCAAAGGAAGGGACCAGCCAGTTGAACCCTCCTTAGTTTGCAGACCGGTAAACTGAGGCCCAGAATGTGACCCGAGTTACACAATGAGTCAGTGGCCAAAGACCAGAGCCCAGTTTTTTGACTCCTTGTCCAACCACTTTCCATTGCCTGCTAGCAGCTCTTACCTCTGTGCCACGCTTACCAATACCCTACATCCTTGCATGTTGAGCCTGATGGTACCTACGGTATTGTATTGTATGGAACCTGGAAGCCCTCCTGCCAGGTCAGAGAGGTGGAAGAGTACGGGAGAGTGGGGTGTCACAAAGACGGGAGGATATACTTACACGAAGGAAGATGAGGTCATACGCATTGGAGACCTTTCTGAGAAGGATTTTTCTTGCTGGATTTTGCAAGACTATGGGTGACCAGGACTGCACACGGAATTGTAGAGCTGAGTGCAAAATAAAAATGGGGTGTGTGTGTGGGGGGGTCCCTTGTTTCAAAAACCTGTTAAGAATTTCTTCTTCTTCTTTTTTTTTAAGATAGAGTCTCACTCTGTGGCCCAGGCTGGAGTACAGTCCTATAACCTCAGCTCACTGCAACCTCTGCCTCCCAGGTTAAAACAACTCTCCTGCCTCAGTCTCCAGAGTAGCTGAGACTACAGGTCCCTGTTGACCACACCCGGCTAATTTTTGTATTTTTAGTAGAGACAGGGTTTCACCATATTGGCCAGGCTGGTCTCGAACTCCCGACCTCAAGTGATCCACCCATCTCGGCCTCCCAAAGTGCTGGGATTACAGACGTGAGCCACCACACCCAGGCGAAAATTTAAGAATTTCAAGGCCTTGCCAGGTATGGTAGCTCACGCCTGTAATCCTAGCTCTTTGGGAGGCCGAGGTGGGTGGATCACTTGAGGCCAGGAGTTCGAGACCAGCCTGGCCAATATGGCAAAACACCATCTCTACTAAAAATACAAAAAATTAACTGGGCTGAGGTGGCGCACCCCTATAATCCCAGCTCTTTGGGAGGCTGAGGCACGAGAATCACTTGAACCCAGGAGGCAGAGGTTTCATTGAGTCAAGGTCGTGCCACTTCACTCCAGCCTAGGTGACACATCAAGACCCTGTCTCAAAAAAAAGAATTTCAAGGCTGGGTGCAGTGGCTCATGCCTATAATCTCAGCACTTTTGGAGGCCGAGGACCAAGGAGCCTCATGAGTTTGAGACTGGCCTGTGCAACATAGTGAAACCTCGTCTCTACAAAAAAAAAAAAAAAAAAAAAAAAAATTGTCCAAACGCACTTTCTACAAAAAGAAAAAATAAATTAGCAGACCATGGTGGCGCATATTTTAGTCCTAGCTACTCGGGAGGCTGAGGTAGGAGGATGGCTTGAGCCTGGGAAGTGGAGGCTGCAGTGAGCTGTGATTGCACCACTGCACTCTAGCCTGGGTGACAGAGTGCAACTCTGTCTCTAAAAAATAAAAATAAAAAAGAATTTCAAGATGACGACAGCAGCAGAGTGTAAAACCAAGTGCAGAGCTCTTCTGAGCACAGGGCATGAGGTCTTGTGGGACCTCGTCGGCCGCATGCCTGCGAGGCTGGCCCTGTAGGTTACCTTTGAACAAGCAGTTTCAGAAGCATGATGGGGACCAGACCAGATGGTAGGATACCAGATGATATAATCTCTGAGGATGTACTCACCACGGACTTACTCCTGTGATGTCAACAGGGGAATTTTGCAGACTCACGTTTGTCTAAGGAATTAGATAACTTTCTACACTTAGGCAGGAGAAGCAACAAGCAAACCTTTTCTCTGAGGGCCGGACACTCTGCTGCTGGCTACTTGGTGTCCATTTCGGGACTGTAGCTGAATGTGGGACAGAAAGCTGAGCAATCCTCCCTTTCCCCCTGTTCCTCTCTCACACTGGGCAGGGGCTTTAACTGAGGCACAAGAGTTGAGCCTGGCTGTTGATGGAGGGTTATTTCCTTCTAAGACTAGGGCAGCTTCCAGGAAAAGAGTGGAACTAGGGTGTCCAGCACAGCAGCTGTGGGAGAAGCAGGAGCCCAGTTGGAGCTGCAGATGTGGTTAATTAAGGGAGTCTGAGTACAAACTCAGTGAAGGAGGGAGATCTGAGGGGAGGGAGGAACCACACTTAGGACAGTGCACACTGCCCACTAGGGACTGCAGAGTTGGAGCAGAAATTCTCTGCCATCCATTTATTTATTCATTCAGTGATGATTTCCTGTGAGCCTTGTGTGCTAGTTGAAGGGGACATAGACAGGGTTCTTAAGGTGCTGAGTCTATGGCAGGGTTCTCAAAACACCCTGCACATTCAAATCACTTGGGGAGCTTTTACAAATTAGTTATGCTGGGGCTTCATCTGGACCAATTACATTAACATCTCTGTGCATGGGGTCTAGGCACTGGTTTCTTTCAAAAGCTCCCCAGATATGTCTAACGAGCAGCCTGAGTTGAGAATTGTTGGTCTGGAGGGAGACACAGACATGTCTCCACAATGCTTTGATGTGATGCCTGCATTAATTGATGTTTGTACAAGGAGCTGTGAAGCGCAGAGAGAGAATAAGTATTAATAACATGGCAGAACCATCCCTTCCCTACTACCAGATAACACACATGGCTTTGGGAGTGGCAATGCACTCAGTCCTTGACGATTCAACCTGATTGATCTTCTCAGCCCATCAAAAATCCTGTTGTCTACTTCTCCAATCTCCTTTGCAGCTGAGGGTGGCCCAATTCTGGTCAATGACGTCTAAGCAGAAGTCTGCAGAATAGGTTTGTGGGACAGTCTTTGATTTGCTGGTAAGAGAGGATAAGGCTGGGCTCTGCTCTTCTCCCTACTTTGTTTTTTTTTTTTTTGAGATGGAGTCTCTGTCTCCCAGGCTGGAGTGCAATAGCGTGATCTCGGTTCACGACAAACTTCACTTCCTGGATTCAAGCGATTCTCCTGCCTCAGCCTCCTGAGTAGCTGGGATTACAGGCCTGCATCACCACATCCAGGTAATTTTTGTATTTTTAGTAGAGATGAGGTTTCGCCATGTTGGCCAGGCTGGTCTTGAACTCCTGACCTCAGGTGATCCACCTTCCTTGGCCTCCCAAAGTGCTGGGATTACAGGTGTGCTGGGATTACAGGTGTGAGCCACTGCAGCAGCCTTTTTTTTTTTTTTTTTTTTTGAGAGAGGGTCTTACTGTGTTGCCCGGGCTGGAGTGCAAACACAGCTCACTGCAGCCTTGACCCCCTACCAAACTCAAGCAGTCCTCCTGCCTCAGCCTCCTATGTAGCTGGGACCACAGACATGTGCCACCACAACCAGCCAATTTTTTTTTTTTTTAGAGATGAGGGTCTCACTTTGTTGCCCAGGCTGGTCTCAAACTCCTAGGGCTCCTGCCTCAGCGCCCCCCAAAAGTGCTGGGGATTACAGGCGTGAGCCACCATGCCTGGACCCTACTTTGGACATGAAAGGGTCAACTCAGGCCATCTCGTGGCCATGAGACAACAAAGCATAAAGGGAAGGTTGAGTATTACTGAGATGTTGGCCTGGAAATCACTGAGCTACTCAACCAACACCAGCAGCAGCCACCTCTAGGCTCAATACGTGAGAAAGAGAACCCCCTAATTTCAGTGCTTCTCAACTTGGCTGCACACTGGTATATAGGCAGTTTTGAAAACTCCTGATGCCTGGGTACACCCATCGGGCATGTGTCTGGTGATGGAGATTTTTTTTTCTTGTTGAGACAGAGTCTCACTCTGTCGCCCAGGCTGGAGTGCAGTGGCACCATCTCAGCTCACAGTAGCCTCTGCCTCCTGGGTTCAAGAGATTCTCCTGCCTCAGCCTCCCAAGTAGCTGGGATTACAGGCACACGCCACTATGCCCAGCTAATTTTTGTATTTTTAGTAGAGACGGGTTTTCTCCATGTTGGCCGGGCCAGTCTCGAACTCCTGACCTCAGGTGATCCACCTGCCTCAGCCTCCCAAAGTGCTGGGATCACAGGTGTGAGCTACCGTGCCTGGCCAGGTGATGGGAATTTTCAAAAGCTCCTCAGGTGAGAATCATTATTTGGGTTGTCTGTTGATTTCTGCTGAGAGCATCCTTAACTGGTACACTAGCTTTTCCGGGGTATAATCAAGGAAGGCTTCACCAAGGAGTGACATGTTAACTGGGCTTTCAAGGCTGGGTTAATCAGGTGGAGAAGCAGAGTGTGCAAGAGCAAGGGAGCATGAAATGGCTTGGCTTCCAGATTACTGCGTGGATGGAGGGGGTGGTGGCAAAGGCCGGGGGTAAAGAAGTAAAAAGGGAGCAGATCCTTGTAGCTTGTATGCCATGCATGCATTGGGACTTGATTCCGTGGCTTATGGATTAAAAAGGTTTTTAGTTTTTATTATTTTACTTATTTATTTTTTTTAGACAGAGTCTCACTCTGTCACCCAGGCTGGAGTGCACTGGCTTGATCTCGGCTCACTGCAATCTCTGCCTCCTGGGTTCAAGCGATTCTCCTACCTCAGCCTCCCGAATAGCTGGGATTACAGGCATGCACCACCATGCCCGGCCAATTTTTTTTTTATTAAAGGCCTCTGCTATTATTTTTTTTTAATAGAGACGAGGTTTTACCATGTTGGCCAGGCTAGTCTTGAACTCCTGACTGCAAGTGATCCTCCGACCTCGGCCTCCCAAAGTGCTGGGATTACAGGTGTGAGCCACTGAGCCCAGCCAAATTTTTATTTTTATTTTTTTTGAGACAGGGTCCCACTCTGTCTCCCAGCCTGGAGTGCAGTGGTGGCATCACAGCTCACTGTAACCTCAACCTCCCCAGGCTCAGGAAATCCTTCCACCTCAGCCTCCCAAGGGATTAGAACCAGAGGTGCATGCCACCATGCCCAGATAATGGTTTTTTTTTTTTTTTTGTATTTTTGTGTAGAAATGAGGTTTGGTCATATTGAGCAGGCTGGTTTCAAACTCCTGGGTTCAAGTGATCCACCCACCTCGGCTTCCCAAAGTGTTGGGATTACAAGCATGAGCCACGGCATCTGGTCGGATTGAAAGGTTTTAAAATTAGATTTGATATTTGGATCACTCTGTTGGTTGTGTCGGGGATGTATTGGTGGCAGGAAAACCAGTCATGGCAAAGGTCTAGGTGTGAGATGATAAAGACCTGAGGGACACATGGCATGGGACTGCAAAAGCCATCACTGGGGAGTCCCAACAAAGGCCTCTGCTATTGTTGTTCCCTGTGGAACAGAGCAAGGGGTGTATACATACACTTCATGCTGCCATGCTTGGAGGTACTCTCTCATTTACTTAACACATATCTGAGCATGTACTGTGTATCAGGCCCTCTTAGGCACTGGGGATTCAGAATTGTTGTTTTTTTCTTTTGTTTGAGATAGGTCTCGTTCTGTCATCCAGGCTGGACCACAGTGGCATGATCACAGCTCACTTGCAGCCTCAGCCTCCTGGGTTCAAGCCATCTTCCCACCTCACCCTCCCACGTAGCTGGGACTACAGGCGCACACCACCACACCCAGCTAACTTTTGTATTTTTGCGTAGAGCCACCGCGCCTGGCTGAGAACTAAATGTCCCCCAACCAATGAGGGAAGACTGGTGTGTGCACAAATGTAGCCATCTGATCACCTAAGGGTGGGCTTGGGCTGAGGAATCTGCCAGGGTCACAGGAGCCTGGAGGATGAAGCAGTGGACTCTGCTTGGACACTGGGGAAGGCTGCACCGAGAAGGTGACAGGTGAGGTAGGCCTTGAGGGGTGTATAGGAGTCCATCAGATGGAAAAGGATACGAGGCTGAGGCAAGAACAAGGGAGAGCTGTGTGGCTGTAGTCTGGGACGTGCAGTTCTGTCAGAGGCGTGTGAACCAGAGCAACTTCGTCTCAAATAGAAGCTGGGTAAAATGAGGCTGAAGCCTACGGTTAAGGCATTCTAAGTCACAGGATGAGATAAGAGGTCAGCATAAAATACAGGTCATAAAGACCTTGCTGATAAACCAGGTTGCAATAAAGGAGTTGGCCAAAACCCATCAAAACCAAAATGGCAATGAGAGTGACCTCTGGTGGTCCTCACTGCTACACTTTCAGCAGCGCCATGACAGTTTACGAATGCCATGGCAATGTCAGGAAGTTACCTTAAATGGTCTAAAAAGGGGAGCATGAATAACCCACCTCTCGTTTAGCACATCATCAAGAAATAACCATAGAAATGGGCAACGAGCAGCCCTCGGGGCTGCTCTGTCTATTGAGTAGCCATTATTTTATTCCTTTACTTTCTTAATAAACTTGCTTTTACTTTGCACTGTGGACTCAGCCTGAATTCTTTCTTGCGTGAGATCCAAGAACCCTCTCTTGGGGTCTGGATCGGGACCCCTTACTGGCAACAGTTCCTTTACATAGTTCAGTTAACATTTATTGAGAATTCACTCTGTTCAGGAAATGCAAATGTGAGACAGGCAGCAAGTCTAGTAGCCCAGGCGGAGGTGGTTCTGTAACAGACAAATAAAGCCCTTTGCCCAGAGCCTGGAACATAGCAAACAATAATGTTTGCTGTGATTGTTACTGAAGGAGGAGCTGGCCTTAGGCAGAAGAAGGTGATCTGGGAACAGTGGCCACCCAGATTTCTAGACAGGTGAGGCTAGGAGTAGGAACTCAGTTGGTAGGGAGCTAGGGGGTCTTGTCTTGAACCTACTGTTTTTATATCCATTGTCTTTTTGATCTGAAATATTTTCAGTTTTCTAACTGCTTTTGTTCATGAAAAAGTGTCAATTGTCCATATCAAAGAATATGCAGGTTGAAGGGTTCCTAAGTTACCTCCCTGCACTTGGTTCCCCAGGGAGGTTCTTGTTCCCAGGCACTGGCTGAGGGATGGGGGCCCAGTGGCCCTGACCGGTTCAGCCCTTTCTCTCCACAGCCCAAAATAGCCAACTACAGGACTGGGCGAGGGAGGCAGAACAGAGTCCAGCTGGCGATGCTATCAGTCCCGCACCCACTCCTGGCTTCTGACTGGCTCAGTAGTTCTCAGGAGGGTCATTCGCTGTTCCTTTGTCTGCTTAACATCTGCCTTCCCCTCCCCCTCCTTCTTCCCACCACGTGCCTGGGGTATCCCCCACCCAAACAAAAATAAAAACACAACTGTCAATGTACCTCCAAGCATGGCAGCAGTTCTTTCCTTTCTTGCACTTGCTCTGGACATGACCTCACCACCCTCCCTTCAGGAAGAAGGTGGGGGAGGAGGGGAGGAGTAGGAGTGCAGAGGTGGCATTCTTTCCCCCAGGGGAAGGGGATCTGTTTCTTTTTTCCTTTTCTTTTTCTTTTTTTTTTTTTGTTTTTGAGACAGAGTCTCGCTCTGTTGCCCAGGCGGGAGTGCAGTGGCGCGATCTCGGCTCACTCCAAGTTCTACCTCTCAGATTCACGCCATTCTCCTGCCTCAGCTTCCCGAGTAGCTGGGACTACAAGGCGCCCGCCACCACGCCTGGCTAATTTTTTTTGTATTTTTAGTAGAGACGGGGTTTCACCGTGTTAGCCAAGATGGTCTCGATCTCCTGACCTCGTGGTCTGCCCGCCTCGGCCTCCCAAAGTGCTGGGATTACAGGCGTGAGCCACCGCACCCAGCCGGAGGCTCTGTTTCTTGACATCCTTTCTCCCACATTCTGAACATGGCCGGCAGCATCGCAGGAACATGTTCCTTGTTTATCATCCTATCTCAGCCCACAAGACAGTGTATCTCTCACAAGCAGAGGCCCCATCACCACTCCTAGATCACCAGATGAAAGCACACTGAGGCTGGGGAATGTGTCTACCTTAGCAGCCTAAGGAACTCCCAGAGGGCAGGAAAAGCCTGTGACAGACTCATTTTGTTTTGAAACAATTTTCATAAAAAATTTAAAAGTAATATCACATTACGTAAAGTTTGAAATTAGAGAATGAAAAAGATCACCCCAAATCCCTTCATCCTGATTCAAGGTTTTTTTTGTTGTTGTTTTTCTTTCTTTCTTCCTTCCTTTTTTGAGACAGAGTTCCGCTCTTGTTGCCCAGGCTGGAGTGCAATGGCGCCATCTCTGCTCACTGCAGCCTCCGCCTCCCAGGTTCAAGCAATTCTCCCACCTCAGTCTTCCTAGTAACTGGGATTACAGGGGCGTGCCACCATGCCTGGCTAATTTTTGCATTTTTAGTAGAGACGGGGTTTCACCATGTTGGCCAGGCTGGTCTCGAACTCCTGACCTCAGATGATCCACCTGCCTTGGCCTCCCAAAGTGCTGGGAATACAGGCGTTAGCCACTGCGCCCAGCTGTTGTTGTTTTAAGAGACAGGGCTTGCTTTATCGCCCAGGCTGGAGTGAAACATGAGATCATAACTCACTGCAGCCTCGAACTCCTTGGGCTCAAGCGATCCTCCCGCCTTAGCCTCCTGAGTAGCTGGGACTACAGGAACACGCCACCATGCCCGGCTAATTTATTTTTATTTTTTATAGAGATGGTGGTTGAGGAGGGGGGGTTCTCATTACATTGCCAGGCTGATATTGAACTCCTGGCCTCAAGTAATCCTCCTGCCTCAGCTTCCCAAAATGCTGGGATTACAGGCTTGAGCCACAGTGCCCGGCCCAAGGTCTGTTTTTATTTTGTTGAATTTCCATAACCCAGTAAAGTAGATGCTCAACTATCATTCAAATGTGGAATTAATTAATAAAAGGCAACACATACTGAGCACTTAATTATGTGCCAGGAATTGTTTCGAGTGTTTCATTTCACATTTACTGACCCATTCAATATCCACAACATGAGGTGGGTATTATCATGATCATTGCCATCTTCATTTACTTTATTTTTTCTGAACACCAGTGTCACTTGCCAATTCTTTTAGCAACGAGGTAACTGAAGCACAGAGAGGTTCAGTAACTTGCTTAAGTTTACACAGCTGGTAACTAGAGGAGCTGTGAGTTGAACCCTGGCAGTCTGGTGCCAGAAGATGTTACCAGTGCTGCTCTGTTTTGGTTTATCTTAATCATTAATGTATATGCAGGTTTAGACTTTTTATTATGAACAGTTTTAAACATAAAAAAAGTAGAGAAAATAGCCCAGGCATGGTGGCTCATGCCTGTAATCCCAGCACTTTGGGAGGCCAAGGTGGGCAGATCACTTGAGGTCAGGAGCTCAAAACCAGCCTAGCCAACATGGTGAAAACCCGTCTCAACCAAAAATACAAAAATTACCTGGATGTGGTGGCGTGCACTTGTAATCCCAGCTATTCGGGAGGCTGAGGCAGGAAAATCTCTTGAACCAGGGAAACGGAGGTTGCAGTGAGCCGAGACTGCACCACTGTGCTCCAGCCTGGGCGACAGAGTGAGACTCTGTCTCAAAAAAAAAAAAAAAGTATAGAAAATAATATAAGGAACTTCATGTCCTCATCACACAGCTTCCATAATTATCACCTCATGGCCCATCTTATTACTTCCCTATGGTTCCCAGTCCAGATTATTCTGAAGCAAATGCAATCACTGTATCATTTCATCCACAGATATTTTAGTATGTATGTCTGAAAGGAGGACTTTTTTTTTTTTTTTTGAGACGAAGTCTCGCTCTGTCACCCACGGTGGAGTGCAGTGGTATGGTCTTGGCTCACTGTAACCTCTGCCTCCCAGGTTCAAGCAATTCTCCTGCCTCAGCCTCCCGAGTAGCTGGGATTACAGGCATGCGCCACCATGCCTGGCTAATTTTTTTGTATTTTTAGTAGAGACGGGATTTCACCATGCTGGCCAGGCTGGTCTCAAACTCCTGACCTTGTGATCTGCCTGCCTCACCTCCCAAAGTGCTGGGATTACTGGTGTGATCCACCGTGCCCGGCCAAGGAAGACTTTTTTTTTTTTGAGATGAAGTCTCACTCTTGTCTCCCAGGCTGGAGTGCAATGGCACAATCTCTGCTCACTGCAACCTCCGCCTCCTGAGTTCAAGCGATTCTCCTGCCTCAGCTTCCCAAGTAGCTGGAATTACAGGCGCCTGCCACCACGACCGGCTAATTTTTGTATTTTATTTGTTAAGGGAATTGGGTATTTGTCCTAATTTTCTTCATTCTAGACTTTGCTGACTATATCCCTGGGGAATGTATCTTATGCTATTTTGTGTCCTTATCTTTTCATATAACTTAGCAAACATTTCCCCATACTGCCACAATCTGTCCTAAATGGCTTCATACTATTCCATCCAGTGGGTATACTGTAATTTTTTTCTTGGGCATTTGGTTGCTTTCAGTTTTTCACTACTATAAATATTGCTGGAATGAACATCCTGACACACTGCAGCTTTTCACCACGTTGGCCAGGCTGGTCTCGAACTCCTGACCTCAGGTGATCTGCCTGCCTCAGCCTCCCAAAGTGCTGGATTACAAGCGTGAGCTACTGCACCTGGCCATGGAGGACTTTTTAAATTAAAAAAACAACCTTACCACAATTCCATATCATGCCTAAACATTTAGAATTCCTTAATATCATTGAATACATTGTCAGTATTCAAATTTGCCTGATAACTTAATAAAATCTTTTTTTTTTTTGAGACAGAGCCTTGCTCAGTCACCCAGGCTGGAGTGCCAACGGTGCAATCTTGGCTTACTACAACCTCTGCCTCCCGGGTTCAAGCAATTCTCTTGCTTCAGCCTCCCGAGTAGCTGGGATTACAGGCGCCCACCACCACACCTAGCTAGTTTTTGTAGTTTTAGTAGAGACGGAGTTTCACCACGTTGGCCAGGCTGGTCTCAAACTCCTGACCTCAGGTGATCTGCCTACCTTGGCCTCCCAAAGTGCTGGGGTTACAGGCATGCGTGACCATGCCCGGCCTTTTTTTTTTTTTTTTTTTTAAGTCAGTTTGCTTGAATCAGGATCCAAATAAGACTTTTAGTTGATATATCATTTAATTTATTTTAATCTGTAAGTCTCTTCCCCTTTTTTTCCAATTTTTTTTTTTTTTTTGAGACAGGGTCTCACTCTGCTGCCCAGACTGGAATGCACTGGCACAATCACAGCTCACTGCAGCCTTGACCTCCTGGACTCAACTGATCCTCCCACCTCAGCCTCCTGAGTAGCTGGGACTATAGACACACCAGCATGCCCAGCTAATTTTTGTAGACCATGGGGTTTTACCATGTTGTCCAGGTTGGTCTTGAACTCCTGGACAAAAGCCTTGGCCTCCCAAAGTGCTGGGATTACAGGCGTGAGTCACCATACCTGGCCCCAATTTTATTTGTTAAGGGAATTGGGTGTTTGTCCTAATTTTCTTCATTCTAGATTTTGCTGACTATATCCCTGGGGAATGTATCTTATGCTATTTTGTGTCCTTATCTTTTCATATAACTTAGCAAACATTTCCCCATACTGCCACAGGGTTTTCACAATCTGTCCTAAATGGCTTCATACTATTCCATCCAGTGGGTATACTGTAATTTTTTTCTTGGGCATTTGGTTGCTTTCAGTTTTTCACTACTATAAATATTGCTGGAATGAACATCCTGACACACTGCAGCTTTTCCTGTACATGGGATGGCTTCCTTAGAATATGCTACCAGAAGTGTAATTATGGCTCTGAGGCATGAAGAATTTTTCAGCTTCTTGGCACACAGTGACAATCGTTTGTCCAAGGGTTTGTGTGTCCCCCAGCACCAAATAAGAGAGCTGTCACTCACTCTGAATAGTGTTTAGGGCTAGTCACAGCTGAAGAACGTTTGGGGAAGACATGGTAATTATGAGGGCAAAGAGAGAAGGAGAAAGATGATGACAGGGACTCCGGCTAAATAAAGCAGAAAGTGATCTGCAATTTACCACAAACGTAGAGTGAGTCAGAACTCTGTTCATTCCTATTGTGAAAAAAAAATCCTTGATAACAGGAGTTATTAATAGTGCATGACATGTCCAGTAATCTTTCTGTTAGATTCTGCATTAGTCAGAACCTTGTTTGAGACGTGGACTCAAGTCTGGGTCACTGAACTTCATAGAGATGTCAGGAAACTGACTAAGATCCAGAGGGCTCGATCAACTTGATGGAGGATGAAGAATCCCAGAGAAAAATCAAAGGAGTCAAGCAGGCACACTTCAGAAAAGACAGAGACACCTTTCTTGCCTTAAGGCTGGGGAGGTTTCCGTGAAAAGAACAACACTGAGTTTGCTTATGTCTGCAGAAAGATGACTATAAGGAAAGGCACCTCCACAAACCAGGAGAAACTTCCATAGGACATAGGCAGAGCTATTTCAGACTCGGATGATTATTTCGATCTTGGGATGAGCCCTTTTGGGGCCACTGGCCCTGGAAATATTGAAGAAGCTGCCTGTTCTGCTCTGGGTGGTTCAAATACCCACCTGCCTGGTGACCACTAAGTGCCTCTGGGGGTCCCACTCCAGCTGTGTGACAACTGTTTCCTGGCAGCCCCCTGGGGAAGGAAGGGTAGGTATTGTCCGAATGAAGTGCTCCCCAGTTTCCCTGGGCTAGCCTTTTCCTTCCTGTTCCCTCACTTTCAGTTCAGGGTGCCATGAACTGCCATTCAGAGTCAGGTTGGCATGCCATGACATCATTTGATCTTGCTATTCCAGCCCTGCCCTGCATAGAGTGGACTTAGAAAGAAGCTGGATAAGGAGTTGAAACTACCCAGACAAGACCTCTTGGTGACATGGAGAATGGGAGTGACCGAGGAGACCTCAAGAGCCATTTAGTTCAACCTCCTACAGTAATATTAAGTAGATTCCTACAATGCAACAGGTGCTTTACATACATTCTTTTGGGTTCCCGCAACCTCGGAGGTGGGGTTTCACAGGTGTGGAATTGGAGATTAAGACAATTTGCCCAGGGTCACACTGCCAATAAAGGAGGGCCTACCCCATGTCTACCAGGCAGTAAAGTCTGTGCCCTTGCCTTTAGACGATGCAGATGTGAAAACTGCAGACCAGAGCCTCTCATTCAAAGCCACATAAGCTGACCTGAGACAGAAACTCAGGCTCCTTACTACTGATCAAGGAATCTATGATACGTAGCCTCTTCTCACGTCAGGTGCGGGGCGGCCAAGGATGTGGCCCGGTCCGGGGCAGCCTGGGCCAAGCGTGACTGAGAAGGAGAAGGCAGGCTCCGTTCTGGGCCCTCCAGACCCTCATCCCAGCCAATGTTGTGAAAAGCGCTCTCCCAGGACGGCCCAGCAGGCAAAGGGCCGGGCTAGTCTGTTTCTGGAGGAGCCAATCTGGGGCCAGGGCGGAGGCAGCCAGGTGCAGTGGAAAAACCCTGCACTTGGGGTCAGAATATCTGGGTTTCGATCCAGTCTAGGACCCAGCAAAGACCTACAGCAAGTTACTTACAAGTCCAAGTCTCCTCATCTGCAAAACTGGGGCACGGATAAAATACACTTAAAGGGCACAGAAGCAAAAGCTGGAATTGTTACGCCCCAAAATTCTATCATCCGATCTCACCATCACGTCACGGTGCAACTTCCTACCGTGCGTCCCCTAAGAGGCCGGGAACGGAGCCCGGGAAAAACTACAACTCCCAGGAGGCGTCGGGCGGGCCGGCCCGGAGCCAGCGGAAGAAACTACAACTCCCAGGAGGCATCGGGCGTGCCGGCGCGGGGTGGTGACGTACGGGGGCCGGCGCTGAGCGCTGATTCGGCCGGAGCTGCCAGCGGAGAGGCTGCAGCCGCGGGTGGTTACAGCTGCTGGAGCAGCAGCGGCCCCCGCTCCCGGGAACCGTTCCTGGGCCCTTGATCTGCGGCCCCACACGGTGAGCCCGGACGGAACCAAGAGGCCCCAGGGCTAGGGGAGGGGCGGGAGAGAAGGTGGGGGCTGCTGGGGAGGCGTCCCGGGCTGGAGAGACGGGGGCAGAGGGAGTGGGTGGTGGAGGGGGTGCATCGCCTGGGGAGGTGGCCAAGGAATAAAGTGCGAGCGGGAGGCCGGGGGTGGAACGTCGGGAGGAGCGCCTCGGCTAGGGGTGGGAGGCGGGGAGCGGCTCGGCTTCGGGGATAAACCTTTGGCTGCCTCCAGGGCTGGGTGAACGCGTGGAGATGGCTGTGGGGTCCCGGACCGGGCCGGGTTCCGAGTGCGAAGACCCAGGCTGGGGAACAGAGCGGGACCCCTCCCCCCGGCCCCGCGCCCGAGGTCTCACTCAGAAAACCCCAACAACAGTGAGGACTCCGCCTCTTGGCTCCTCCTCTCCTGTGCTTAGTGCGGGCTCGCCTGGGCACTCGCTTTCTGCTCCTACCGCCCTCCCCCAGTCGGGGTGGCTGGGCCAAAGTTGAGAGATTATCAGCTGTGGTCCTGCAGCTTGGGGGGTGGGCGGAATGGACATGGCATTGTGACGTGCTGCCCCGGACTCCCCGTTGGGGTCCCCATCCAGGCCTGGATGTTTTGTGCTCTTCTTCCAGAAGACAGGAGGTTTGCTGTTGTGAGGGCTGCTCTTTCCTGGGGGAGGGATGGGAAGGGCTCACCTGGTGGCTGCCCTGGTGGTGCTCAGCCTTGGCTTGAGTGTCTGGCATACTGGCTGGACCCGGATATTTGTATGTGGAGCCAAGAGGGTGGGGAGGGAAGGAGGGGGAAAGAGCTACCAGCAAAAAAGTGGTTAACAGAACAGAGTTGCTGCAGGCTCTGGTTTGAGGCAGGTTATGAAACCACATCAGGGCCCAGCACTAAGCAGCCACCTGCCAGCTATGGAAGCAGAAGTTTTCAGCTCAACTCCTGTAGACTTAGTCGACCTCTGCCAGCCTCTTCTCTGTTTCTCCCCATCTAGGGGAGGGGCCAGTTGGTTGTTTTACTAATGGAAGTGATATGTATCCATAGTCACACGAAAGTCTCAAGAGTGTTTCCTCGTTGCCAGTCTTTTTGTTAGTTTATTGATCTCTTCTTTTTCAGGGGTCTCTGGTGGTTTCCTGCTCTCAGGGCACCTAGTGTTTAGGCTTCAGGAAGAAGCTTCTGAGGGTGTCGGCTAGGACCTAGGTCTAGGCTTTTCCTAGGCTCATCAAGTTTTGTTGGCTGCCCTGTGAAAGCCAGAAAGGCGTATGGGGTCCTGTGATCTGGGATTCCTCACGGCTTTTGACACTCCTGGACAAATACTAGGAAGGGTTAGTGGGCTTTCTATACCAGCACCCCTGTAGGTGCAGGTTACAGAGAGGTGATGGGGTGGCAGTTTCAGGTCAGACTTGGGAAGCTCTTTCCCTCTCCTTAGTCAGAGGTAAGTCCTTCAGAGCCCTCACTTCTCAGCCACATGCTGCCCTCCCCTCTCAGATGGAGGCTTTTGCGTAGTAGCTGTCCCAGGGGCTGCTAGAGTAACTGAAGAGTAACTGAAGCCCCAAGGCCCTGGGAAGATAAACAGTCTGAGCCAGCTGTGGCTTTCTAGATCTTTGAATTTCTGTTAGGCTCAATTATCCAGCCTAGTGGGCTGCGCTGATGGGTCCCAGAGCGTCACTTCAATCAGAGTGTTTGCTTGCTGGGATGGTGTTGTGGGTCACATTTTCTCTGAGGTCTCTAAGCTTGGAGCTGTCTGAGAAGAGGAAACTTGCTTCTGTTATCCTGGAAGTAAAGGACTGGCCCCTGAGGATGCAGGCTCCTGTGCAGGTTTGGCTAGGATCCTAGTCAGAGATAGATAGCATCTGGGTCTGAAGGGGCTGCCACAGGGGCGTGAGGGAGGTGGCCTTCTGGGTACTTCTAGAATATCTCCATCTGGGACTCTTTTCTGCATTCCCAGGAAAGATGGGGCTGTTACCATGGTGATGACCTTACGGTCTTTAGCAAGCAGGACCCTATCTCAGATAGGGAGGTGAGCCAGTACACAGGTGCCATCTGTCTCCACTTTCTCCTGGTCACAGGGCCCTCGGGGATCTGGGGACGGCCAAACTCTGCACAAGGGGCAGATCATTCCACCCCTTCCTTCTCTACTTCCCTCTGCTCACTGTGGGTTGCGGCCACCTCCTGGTTCCTCCTGCTGCAGGACTCCTACCGTTGGTGCTGGGCAGGGGAAGGCATGGTGCTAATATAAACCTGGAAACAGGTGCTGAGAGGGGAGACTGAGGTGAGGATGGGCAGGACAGAGAACAGGGGCAGGAGGGAGGCCACAAGTTCGAGTCTGTGCCCTTGGGAGACATACGTTGAAGTGGATTCCAGCTCTCTATGGGAGTTACAGGTGTTGGCCATGTTCTCTATCCTCGCCTCTCTTGTGGGGAAAAGGGCCCTGGTGGTTTGGCAGCGGAGTGGGTGGCATCACAAGGGTTGGCCTGAGTGGCTGCCAAATGGAGAAAACATCCGGATGGGTTGTTGTGTCACCCAGGAGGGGTGCCTTCCAGGTCTGGGCGAAGGTTGTCTCTAGTCTGTTGTTTTCTGCTTTCTTCCTCCCTCCCCACTTCCCTCTTTCTACCTGATGAGTCCTCCTAAGTTGGGGTTTGGGGAGATCCAGAATTGAAAAAAATTAGAGGAGGTGAGTGGATGCAGTGACCTCAAAATAGTTCATCCACTGCTGCCTGTACCCACAAGCCTCACTTCCTTTCCCTCCTGATGGGAAGAGCTTAAGAGTAGATGTCCCACATTAGGCCCTCAGTGAGACACAGTCCAGCAGGGGTTGTGCTGAGTGAGAATTCTCTCCCTGGGGCTTCATCGGCAGAGGGTCCTCATGGGAGTGCCATAGGGGGTGAGGCTGGGGAATGGGCCTTGACTTCTCTGCCCTGGGGCTGCATGCCTCTTGATGACCTGTCCTCCGATGCCCTGCCAGGGCCCTGTCCCAGTGGGGTGGTGCATGGGGCAGCCTGTTGTTTATCCCAGCCCAGCAGCAGGAAATGAGTAGAGCTAAGTCCACATGGACTTTCTCCACTTTCCATGCTTGAGAATCAAAAGAGTGGAACTGCCTGGAGTTCTCAGGGAAACAAGGGCCTCCCTCCCAGCGGGATCCGAGGGTGAGAGGGAGCAGGGAAAGCAGTGTGACCTGTCTGACCTGTGCTGCTTGTTTGCAGAACAGCGGAAAGGGGCAGCAGGATGAATGTGGGCACAGCGCACAGCGAGGTGAACCCCAACACCCGGGTGATGAACAGCCGTGGCATCTGGCTCTCCTACGTGCTGGCCATCGGTCTCCTCCACGTCGTGCTGCTGAGCATCCCCTTTGTGAGTGTCCCTGTCGTCTGGACCCTCACCAACCTCATTCACAACATGGTGAGAGCCTGCCTGCTGTCTGCCCCTGCCCCTGCCCCGTGGGCTGCTCTTTGGCAGGGCTGAGGGATAGGAGGAGCCTGTCGGGCCTGGCCCAGATGTCAGGGTGATGTACTGACATCTGCCTCCAGAGCCCAGGCCTAGCCCTTATCTCTCTGCCTTGCTCCCCCTTCTGGGTTCCTGCCCTGTGTACCATGACAGGAATCAAATCTGCAGATTTTTCCACATCTCTAGGGTGGGGTGGCTGTTGGCCTGGAAGATGTGCCCCTGAGAGCTGAACAAAGGGCTCCAGAGAGTTCCCAGGACCCGGGAGTCCTGGTGCCTGGGCTGATACAGAAATGCCCCTTTCTCAAGTTAGTTTCTTGAACCGTCTTCCACTTTTGCCCTTCTCTGCTCCCTCACCACTTGCTACCTTGCACTCTTTGGCGGGTAAGCAGGGCTTAGTCCCATCCACTTGCCTCCTCCCAACAGGCACAGGGGACTATGAGTGGCCTGGAGGGGCAGCATCTCGGTGCCTGTCTTGTGGCAAACTCCCACCATGCATTCTCATGCCAGGCCTAGCCCGTCCCCCAGGGAGTCCCCTTGTTCTTCTCCTGCCATACTCCTAGGTGCTCCATCCTGACCTCCAGCCCATATCCCCCTGCCCAGCAGAGGGAGGCTCTAGATCACTGGGAGTTACTTCTGTCTGTGACTGGGTGGAGGAGCTGGACAGGGGAGCCTTTTCCCTTTTGTATCCTCTAACAAAGACTTCTTCCTCCAGGGCATGTATATCTTCCTGCACACGGTGAAGGGGACACCCTTTGAGACCCCAGACCAGGGCAAGGCGAGGCTGCTAACCCACTGGGAGCAGATGGACTATGGGGTCCAGTTCACGGCCTCTCGGAAGTTCTTGACCATCACACCCATCGTGCTGTGAGTGCCTGGGCTACAGGAAGACACCAGCAGGCAGGGCAAGGCCTGGAGGACCCCAGGGCCCAGCCATGCTTATTAACCCTGCCGTGGCTCCTGTTGTAGGGATGAACAGAGGAAGTTGGAATATTCCTGGGTCTTACACTGGGCTCAGGCTTTGGGCCTCCCTGGCCCCATCTTTCCTCCACTGGAGCTTCCTTCCTGCTAGTGAGATAGGCCTACAGGCTTGGGGTGAAGCTGGGAGGTGGGGGCGGCGCTGGGCTGGAAGGGGCCTCTTTAGCCTGAGAGCTCTTGCTTCTTACTCTGGTCTGGGGACCTCTTCTGTAACTCCTTAGCTGTCAGGATTCTGCCTTTCCCCACCCAGGAAGTGAGGGAGGAAGGGGTCCTCCCAACATTCTTTTATATCTCTCCCCACCCTTCCGCTCCCAGGTACTTCCTCACCAGCTTCTACACTAAGTACGACCAGATCCATTTTGTCCTCAACACCGTGTCTCTGATGAGCGTGCTCATCCCCAAGCTGCCCCAGCTCCACGGAGTCCGGATTTTTGGAATCAATAAGTACTGAGAGTGCAGCCCCTTCCCCTGCCCAGGGTGGCAGGGGAGGGGTAGGGTAAAAGGCGTGTGCTGCGACACTGAAGACAGAAAGAAGAAGCCTCTGGACACTGCCAGAGATGGGGGTTGAGCCTCTGGGCCTAGTTTCCCCCCTCGCTTCCCCCAGTAGCCAACTTGGAGTAGCTTGTAGTGGGGTTGGGGTAGGCCCCCCAGGCTCTGATCTTATCTGAATTTTTTGATCTTTTCCTTTTGCTTTTTGAATAGAGACTCCATGGAGGTGGTCATGGAATGGGCTGGGCTCCTGGGCTGAACATGGACCACGCAGTTGGGACAGGAGGCCAGGGGAAAAACCCCTGCTCACTTGTTTGCCCTCAGGCAGCCAAAGCACTTTAACCCCTGCATAGGGAGCAGAGGGCGGTACAGCTTCTGGATTGTTTCACTGTGATTCCTAGGTTTTTTCGATGACACGCAGTGTGTGCTTTTGTGTATGGAAGCAAGTGTGGGATGGGTCTTTGCCCTTCTGGGTAGAGAGCTGTCTAATCCAAGTCCCAGGCTTTTGGCAGCTTCCCTGCAACCCACCCTGGGTCCTGGTTGGGAGTGGGGAGGGTCGCGGGGGGAAGATGGGGTGGAGTGGAGATGGCTTGGTCCCAGAGGTGAGGGGGCCAGGGCTGCTGCCATCCTGGCCTGGTGGGGGTTGGGGAGCTGTAGGGGGGCTAGTGAATCGAGACTTAGAAGAATGGGGCCACGTAGCAGCAGAGGACTGGTGTAAGGGAGGGAGGGGTAGGGACAGAAGCTAGACCCAATCTTCTTTGGGATGTGGGCAGGGAGGGAAGCAGACTTGGAGGGTTAATTTACCCACAGAATGTGATAGTAATGAGGGAGGGAGGCTGCTGTGGGTTTAACTCCTGGGTTGGCTGTTGGGTGGACAGGTGGGGAAAAGGCCCGTGAGTCATTGTAAGCATAGGTCCAACTTGGCCCTGACTCCTGCGGGGGTACGGAGAAGCTGTGACAGAAACGATGGATGCTGTGGTCCTCTGCAGGCTCTCACCCCTTAACTTCCTCATGCAGACTGGCACTGGGCAAGGCCTCTCATGTGGCAGGCACATGTGGCGCTGTGAGGCCACCCCACATGGGGTCTGTGGTGAGAGTCCTGTAGGATCCCTGCTCAAGCAGCACAGAGGAAGGATGAAGGCGTGGCCTGTAGGTGCTGTCTCAGCCTGCAGAGAAGAAAGTGAGGCTGGGAGCCTGAGCCTGAGCTGGAGCCTTCTTCTCTCCCCAGTCGGACTAGGGGCAGTGTTAATTTTGAAAAGGTGTGGGTCCCTGTGTCCTCTTCCAGGGGTCCGAGGGAGCAGGAGAGGTCACTGGGCCTGTTTTCTCCCTCCTGACCCTGCATCTCCCACCCCATGTACCATAGGGAACTTTCACCTTAAAATCTTTCTAAGCGAAGTGTGAATAGGATTTTTACTCCCTTTGTACAGTATTCCGAGAAACGCAAATAAAAGGGCAACATGTTTCTGTTTCCCTGTGTCTGGCCTCTGCTTCCTGGAAGGCTGAAGGGACGGGGCAGGGATGTGGGCAGCGGCTCCCACTGAGGTGCTGGTGGGGCATCAGTGCAGCTCTGGCGGTGGCAGGAGGGGCGCTGGGACTGCTGGGCTTTCTGCTGGCTTCAGCAGGGAAATCCCCCAAGGGGGCTGTGAGGGAACTGGCGGCGGCAGCGGTAGTCTGAGAGCAAAATTCTCTGTGCTTTTGCCTGGCTGTTCTCCGACAGGTCTTGCGCCTTGGCCCCAGAGGCTGGGGTGACCTGTGCCATGGCCAGGGATGAGGACAGTCCAGCAATGGTTTACACGTGGAGCCAGGGTCCCAAGTGGTGCCCGGTCCTTCCTGGTGAATCCCCAGCCCTTCTCCAGTTTCTCACTTCTCTCCCCAAGGCCTTTCCCCAGTCACCTCTCCCCTGGGAGCGCTGCCTTTCCTTCTGGCCTTTCAGTGGAGGGGACTTTTCATACTTCCTCCTCTCACCATAAGCCTGAGTGGCAGGGGAAGATGTTCTGGGGATTTTCTGAGGCCAACATGGCTAGGAGAGAGAGGAGTCCTATAGCAAGGAATCCTTATCTCACGAGGGCACTGACCTTCCAGCGTGTTCTGGGGAGTATCAGCTGCTATTCCCAGGAAAGGCACAAAGTCCCAGATAGAAGGGAGGAGCTGCCCCTAGCAGCCTGGGGTCTCTGGCCCCGGTCCACCATCACAGCACCCTTGGAGTGAGTGTCAGGGAGTGTGGGATATTTACCCAAGTCCAGCCACCACCCCTCTCCGAGTAGAGCCCACACAGTACTGGAAAGAGAGATATAGCCACTGCTTTCACTCCTGGGAGTAGGGGTGCCCTGGTTGCTTTCACCAGCCTGCAAGAGTATAGTCAGGGTGAGGTGCTGGAGAACATCAACAATGATCTGGGTTCAAATCCCAGCTTCGCCACTTATTAGCCACGTTGCTGTGTCAACTTCTCTGAGCTTCAGTTTCTTCCACTGTTGTGTAAGGATAATGCCTCTTAGGGCTGTTGTGAGCATTAGCACAGTGGCTGGCATATAGTAAATACTCAATATATGGTAGCCATATTATTATTATTATAATCGTTACTACCACCACTGTCGTCTATTTTTTATTTATTTATTTATTTATTTTTTTGAGACTGAGTCTTGCTCTGTCACCCAGGCTGGAGTGTAGTGGCGCCATCTTGGCTCACTGCAACCTCCACCTCCTAGGTTCAAGCAATTCTCATGCCTCAGCCTCCCGAGTAGCTGGGATTACAGGTATGTGCCAAAACATCTGGCTAATTTTTTCTTTTGGTAGAGACGGGGTTTCGCCATGTTGGTCAGGCTGGTCTTGAACTCCTGGCCTCAAGGGATCTGCCTGCCTCGGCCTCCGAAAGTGTTGGGATTACAGGCGTGAGCCACCACGCCTGGCCTGTCATCCCTTCAAATGTTCTTTCAGAACTGAGGCATGCAGAGGCCAGAAGACAGGCTGGGCTCACCCGGGTGGTTATCTCTGAGAGAGGACATGGGTGAGGTCAGAGGCCTCTCCCTGGAGAAGGAGGTAGGTGGAGAAGCCAGGTGGCATCCAGATAAGGAATACCAGCATCTCCTTGAGAGTGTACACAGGAGCATGGGATGGGGAGGGAAGCTGAGTGCTCCTTACAGGCCCACCCTGTTCCCTCCAGGTGTTAGCTGCTGTTGTCCTGGGTCTTCAGTGTTGACCATCGCATGGCATTTGGGCAGCTGGTTCTGCTGGGTTATGGTCCTCATATCCCTGGCACAGACACAGCCATTGCCTGCTGGCACTTGATACCTACTCATATTCCATTTCTCTATTCCAAACACACTGGATTGCATGGCCCAGGGCGCCGCGGTGTGCACCATTGTCTGGCCCACACTCAACCTAGAATACATATCAGGATCTCCTACCCACTCCTTGGGTACAAGAAGAAGAAGTGGTTCTGGCCCTAATCTGCTTCCAGCTCAGTTATAAGGTGGCTTATCTGGCCGGGTGCGGTGGTGGCTCACGCCTGTGATCCCAGCACTTTGGGAGGCCGAGGCGGGCGGATCACGAGGTCAGGAGATCGAGACCATCGTGGCTAACACAGTGAAACCCTGTCTCTACTAAAAAATACAAAAAATTAGCTGGGCTTGGTGGCGGGCGCCTGTAGTCCCAGCTACTCGGGAGGCTGAGGCAGGAGAACGGCGTGAACGCGGGGGGTGAAGCTTGCAGTGAGCCGAGATCGCGCCACTGTACTCTAGCCTGGGTGACAGATCGAGACTCTGTCTCAAAAAAAAAAAAAAAAATAAGGTGGCTTATCTAAAGGCTTGGGAGATGGGGCACCCAACCCTACCCACCTGTCCAGGAAATTGCACCTGGACAACTTTCAATTTCATTATTTTAGCTTCCTGAGATTCAGAGGCCAGGAACTGTGCGGAGATCTGTGGGGATTCTCACAACTTCCATTTCTGGTGAACAGCTGAGGTCAGAGAGGAGGTGGGTACCACTTGAGATGGGCCTGTGGTTCCTTCCCGGGCACTGTCTTTCCAGACGCCTAGAATTCCCAGCTTGGTAGTGAACTGAGAGTCAACCACCATGATGGGGGCAGAGACAGAGGAGGAAGCAGCGAGTGGATAAGTACCTGGGCCGGGCAGAAGGGATATAGGGGAAGGTGGCCAAAGGTAGGATGGGGAAGTGGATCCCAGGAAGCTTTTGTTTCTTCTGAGGCCAATTTACCACCACCTCATTGGGAAATTGTTGATAGGGAGGCACCCATCCAATTGCCTTGCAGAATACAGCAAGGCAGGGAGTCCAAGAATCAGAGCCAAGGGAAGAAAAGACCAGTTGAGTTTAGTAATGTGAAGTCTGGCAACCATGCCCATCATCCCTCCCTGGTTCCTCTGTTCATCAACGTTGGGGCTAGTCTGGCTGGGGCATGGTGGGCCTGCCTTTCCATCCCTCAGGCCCCTTGGAACAAGGGGGCAACTCTACTGTGGGAGATGTAGAAAATGGGTCTCACTTTCCCTATTTGGGGCAATAGCTGCTACTTTTTTCCTCCAGATGGGTTCCATGAGGGGCAGAGGAGAATCTGGGATCTGTGATGTTTAGCCCTCTTTACTGAGTCATGGCTGCCTCACGTTCTAGAAGTAAGGCAGGCAAATCATTCCACGTACTGGTTGTCCTGGAACCTTTGGCTCTTCCTTGACCTCATGTCACGTGCGTCCGTGTGAAGAGAGTCCACGAAACGGGCTTTATGTGAGCAACAAGGCTGGGTGCAGGCAGGCTGAGTCCGAAAAAGGAGTCAGCAAAGGGTGGTGGGATTATCATTAGTTCTTATATGTTTGGGATAGGCTTACAAAGTACATTTTCAAGGGCGGAGAAATTTTACAAAGTACCTTCTTAAGGGCCAGGGAGACTATTACAAAGTACCTTCTTAAGGGCGGGGGAGACTATATCGCATCAGTTAGGGTGGGGCAGGAACAAATCACAATGGTGGAAGTTGTGTTAAGGCTCATCAGTTAAGGCTGTTTTCACTTCTTTTGTGGATCTTCAGTTGCTTCAGGCCATCTGGATGTATACATGCAGGTCACAAGGAATATGATGGCTTAGCTTGGGCTCAGAGGCCTGACACCTCAGGCTGCCAAATGTGAAAGATTTAAATAATTGAACCAATACCCTCCTCCCAAAAACTGAAATTGGCTTCTGTTTCCGAGTTGGTCCAGGCGCAATGTTCAGCGTATTTGAGGAAATCACAAGAATTGTAGTTAAGGAGATGGATGCTGGAGGGGATATGATTGCCGTTAGAAGCCTCATTGATGCTGATAGATTCCGCTGCTTCCATCTGGTGGGGGAGAAGAGAACTTTCTTTGGATGCCGGCACTACACGACAGGCCTCACCCTGATGGACATTCTGGACACAGATGGGGACAAGAGGTTAGATGAACTGGATTCTGGGCTCCAAGGTCAGTATAAGGTAGATGACAGGTGGCCAGCCAGGAGGCCTTGACCATTTGTACTCCATCTCCTTCTCAATTCCCCATTGTTATCAACCAAATCAACCAATCAACAGTGAAACTGTGGAATTTGTTTGTACACATCCACACACCTTAATTTAAGAAATGCACAGAAGAGCTGCATGGTGGGAGGAGAGTGGGAGAAGTGGAGATTTATTTCCACTGGAAACCATTCCTAAATTGTCTTCTTTTCCATTTTTTTCCCATGTAAAATAATCTGCTTTTAATTTAGCAGAGCTCTTCTCATGTGTTTATCATTTAAATGCATAAGTAAATGAGGGCAGTTTGCTTACTGGTTAAGAAAGGATGCAGGCTTTAGGGCTGGAAGCACCTGGTTTCAAAGACTGGCTCTGCCTCTTATCAGCTGGGTGACTTTTGGACAAGTTGTTTTATTGCTCTAAGTTTCAGTTTCCTCCTGTGTCAACTCTAGAGGACTGTTGTAAGAATCAAATGAGGGACGGGCACGGTGGCTCACTCCTGTAATCCCAGCACTTTGGGAGTCCGAGGTGGGCAGATCACAAGGTCAGGAGATCAAGACCATCCTGGCTAACACAGTGAAATCCCGTCTCTACTTAAAAAAAAAAAAAAATACAAAAAATTAGCCAGGCGTGGTGGCATGCACCTGTAGTCCTGGCTACTCAGGAGGCTGAGGCAGGAGAATTGTTGAACCCGGGAGGCGCAAGTTGCGGTGAGCCGAGATCGTGCCACTGCACTCCAGCCTGGGAGATAGAGCAAGCCTCTGTCTCAAAAAAAGAAAAAGAAAAAGAAAAAAAAATCAAATGAGAACAAATTATGTGAATCATTTATCACAGTGCCTGCCACAAAAGGAGCACCCAATAAAAGTTATCTCCCATCATCCGGTGGTCGTGGTGGTGATTCTAATTATCCTTTCATGTTCCCTGGCTATCAAGACTGAAAGGGAAGTTGCTGATTAGCAGAAATCCCTAAGGTATTGAGGGACTTTATGGAAGAGTCAATTATTCCAACCCCCTGCCTCTGATCTCAGTTATTCCTGGGGTACTTGGGTTTCAGAAGCCCCAGGGTTAACTGTTGAACTCTCACTTGGAGCCCACGCTGGAATATGGTGAGGAGTTCATTATATTTCATAATGTGTAAAAATATTTCATAATATGAAAAATGGCAAGGAGTTCATAGCTCAGACCTCTCTGATACAGTCCATTTCTTTTTATGAGGTCTCATGCCAAGAGATGGAAAAGAGCTCTAACAGCGCTGAGCAGTTTTAGAGTATTACAATGTGCCAGGAACTGCTTTAAGTGACCAAGAGCAGTACCCAGATTACTTGGAGGTGGTGGACCTTTCCACAAGCAGAGTTTCGTTAAGCAAGCAAGGGGCTTTTGGAGAAATTTCAGATTCGCATTTTTCAAAGACTGAGTCAATTCTCTGAAAAGTAAATTGCCGAGAGCCAATTTGCTAAAAGCCAGCTCTCAAAAAAAAAAAAAAAAAAAAAAAAAAAATCAGTTTGCCAAATGATCAATTCACTGAAAATGGAAAAATACTTCAACCCAGAACTAGGATATTTTGCCACAATAATATTACTCCCCAGGGACAGGGCAAAGTGTAAGTCTGGAAAAAAAAATTGAATAAGTCAGTCAACTTCCTTTAAGGAAAAGCTCATCTGTGTGCATACAAAATTCGGAGGCAGAGGTGAAACCAAACTTAGAAAATCCTTACAATGATGGGAATTGGTAATTTGATTTTTAGCTTGGTCTGCTCCCTATTTAAATGGGTTATTTTGTAACTGTATAATGCTGATGGTGCAGTTAAAGTGTGCATAGGGCTGGGCATGGTGGCTCACGCCTGTATTCCCAGCACTTTGGGAGACCGAGGCAGGTGGATCACTTGAGGTCAGGAGTTCAAGTCCGGCCTGGCCAACGTGGCGAAACCCCGTCTCTACTAAAAATACAAAAATTAAAAATTAGCTGGGCATGATGGCGCATGCCTGTAATCCCAGCACTTTGGGAGGCTGAGGCGGGCGGATCACTTGAGGTCAGGAGTTCGAGACTAGCCTGGCCAACATGGCAAAACCCTGTCTTTACTAAAAATATAAAAATTAGCTGGGCATGGTGTCGCATGCGTGTAATCCCAGCTGCTCAGGAGGCTGAGGCAGGAGAATTGCTTGAACCTGGGAGGTGGAGGTTGCACAGTGAGCCATGATTATACCACTACACTCCAGCCTGGCCACAAAGCAAGACTCCGTCTCAAAAAGAAAAAAAAAAAAGAGTGTGCATAGGGTTTTTTGTTTGTTATTAAAGTCCATAGGATTTTGTGTTTGTTATTAAAGTCCATACTTTATTCATATTAACTTTTTTTTTTTTTTTTTTGAGATGGAGTGTTGCTCTGTTGCCCAGGCTGGAGAGCAGTGGCATGATCTCGGCTCACTGCAACATCCACCTCTAGGTTCAAGTGGTTCTCCTGCCTCAGCCTCCCTAGTAGCTGGGATTATAGGTGCCTGCCACCACACCTGGCAAATTTTTTGTATTTTTAGTAGAGACGAGGTTTCACTATGCTGGCCAGGCTGGTCTTGAACTCCTGACCTCAGGTGATCTGCCCGCCTTGGCCTCCCAAAGTGCTGGGATTACAGGCGTGAGCCACTTCGCCCAGCCCATGTTATTTTAGTTTTGACCTAGTGTCCTTTTTCTATTCCAGAATCCCATCCAGAATCCTACATTACATTTAGTTGTCATGTCTCCTTAGGCTCCTCTTGGCTGTGACAGTTTCTCACACTTTACCTGTTTGGGATAATCTTGGCAGTTTTGAGCAGTACTGGTCAGGGATACTGTCGAATGTCCCTCTGTTGGAATTTGGCTGATGTTTTTTCTCATGGTTAGACTGGGTTCTGGGTCTCCGGGAGGAAGACCACAGAGGTAAAGTACCATTCCTATTACATCACATCAGGGGTACGTACTATCAACATGACCTATCACTGTTGATGTTGACCTTGATCACTTGGCTGAAGTAATGTTTGTCAGGTTTCTCTACCAGAAGTTACTTTTTTTCCTCTTCTTCATTTAGTACTCTTTGTGCACATAGTTTTTATTTTTTTTTTTACTCTCTGATATTTTTCTTTTCTTTTACACTGTTCAAGAAGCAAATGGTCCCTAAGACATTAGTGTCTCATGTACACACAAATAGTGATCTCAGGCACTGTTTCTAATTCTGTCACATTTCCACCAGTTCCAAAATGGATTTGTCTTTGGAAATCCAGCCCTGCCTCCAAAACCTAGCAGTGGGAGCTCTCCCTCCCCTGTAGGTTCCCATCTGGGAGGTTGGAGACAAAGGCACGCAGCCCCTTCAGCATGCCCACACATCCTCCACGAACCCCAGGGCGGCAACTGACTCCTAACCAAGGCCCTTATTAGTGCCTGATCAATCAGGGCAGAGTCCATGCATGTGGGTGACTTTCCAGGGTTGCCTCACTTCATACTTGTGTGGTTCATACAAACAACAGCGACAGAACTGCTTTTTTTTATTTTTGGAGATGGAGTCTCGCTGTTGCCCAGGCTGGAGTGCAGCGGCTTGATCTTGGCTCACTGCAATCTTCGCCCCTGCCTCCCAGGTTCAAGCGATTCTCCTGCCTCAGCCTCCCAAGTAGCTGGAATTACAGGCACGTGCCACCACCCCCGACTAATTTGGTACAGATGGGGTTTCACCATGTTGGCCAGGTTGGTCTTGAACTCCTGACCTCAAGTGATCTACCCGCCTCAGCCTCCCAAAGTGCTGGGATTACAGGCGTGAGCCACCCCACCGTGCCCACCCAGAGCTGCTTAATTTTTATTTCCCAATTGGCTGGGGCTCCTACTTCTTTAGCTTTACTTTTTTGTCTCGTTTCAGCCTACAAGACTGGCTTACAATTATTGAGCAGTTAAAATGTATGCCAGGCACTTGGTTAAGTGCTTAACTGCATCATTATATTTAATTTCTTCATTTCTTTTCTTTTCCTTTCCTTTTCTTTTTCTTATTTTGTTTTGTTTTGAGGCAGAGAGGCAGAGTCTCACTCTCTCCTCCAGGCTGGAGTGCAGTGGTGTGACGATCTCAGCTCACTACAACCTCCGCCTCCTGGGCTCAAGCGATTCTCGTGCCTCAGCCTCTCAGGTAGCTGTGATTACTGGCACACACCACCAGACCTGGCTAATTTTTGTATTTTTTAGTAGAGACGGAGTTTCACCATATTGGCCAGGCTGGTCTCGAACTCCTGACCTCAAGTGACCTGCCTGCCACAGCCTCCCAAAGTTCTGGGATTACAGGCGTGAGCCACTGCGCCCGGCCTTAATTTCCCTAAATATAGGAAGTAGACATTAGTAATATTCTCCTACTATAGATGAAGAAACAGATTCAAAGAGGTTAAGTGACTTACCCAAGGTCATGTGGTAAGAAGGTGGAGGAGTGGGCTCAAATCTGGGATCCTGTGACCCCAAGGTAACTGTGCTTCTGGTGAGAACAGCATTTCCTGGACAGCCACAGCTGGGTGCTCCCTCAGAAGGGAGGGGGATGGTGGCATGGAGCCCCGGATGGGGCTGCCCCAGGGAGGGTTTTTTGGAGAGAGATCTTTTGGGGATCCGCTCCAGAGTGACCTTTACCATTCTCTTTCCAGGTCAAAAGGCTGAGTTTCAAATTCTGGATAATGTAGACTCAAAGGGAGAGTTGATAGTGAGATTACCCAAAGAAATAACAATTTCAGGCAGCTTCCAGGGCTTCCACCATCAGAAAATCAAGATATCTGAGAACCGGATATCCCAGCAGTATCTGGCTACCCTTGAGAACAGGTGAGGTTGGAGTTGGGCAGCAGGGAAGGAGGGGAAGAAGCCCATCTTGGGCACCAAGGGATTCAAGGGTGGCAGACCGGCTCTTTTTTAAATTTATTTATTTTTATTTTTCTTTTCCCTGCTTTTCATGAGCTTTGTGGGGGACTGGCTCTCTAGGGCAGCCTCTCACTCTCTACTTCCAGGATTCCCTCAGCCTTTACGCAAGCACGCCTTCCTCTGCTCTGCCTCCAGAAAGCCTTCTCATTCACCCAGGAGCAGCCTCCAGGAAGACTTCTGATGCCCCCAGTTCACTCATATCCCTGCTGTCCCCCAGTTTGGTTAATTCCTCTGACTTGGACAAACCTGGTTTTTTTGTTTTGTTTTGTTTTGTTTTTGTTTTTGTTTTTTGTTTTGTTTTGTTTTTTTTGAGACGGAGTCTCGCCCTGTCGGCCAGGCTAGAGTGCAATGGCACGATCTCGGCTCACTGCAACCTCCGCCTCCAAACCTGGTGGTTTAAGAGGCACTCTCCTTTGCTCTCCTCTGCTCTCCTGCACTGAGCTGCCCACATCAGTATTTTGTGCTTGTTTCCCTCTGCCTTGTGGGCAAGCCAGTGGCCTCCATGTTCGTCTTTCCCACTGGACTGGAAGCAACTTGTGACAAGGGACTGACTTTACTAACCTCTCTGTATTGACCCCAAGCACACAGTAGGTACTGAGTGAAAGAGAGCTGAAGTGAAGCAGAAGGAAAGCAAAGAACCCCTTGGAGGACGTTTCCTGCACGGAGTGCAGCCACCCCACCCCAGCAAGATGGCACCAATCCAATGCCACAGAGGTTCTGGTAGCTGGTGGGCAGGTGCTTCCAATTCAAGAGGGCATCACTAGCCATCCCCTCAGCAATAGTTCTGTTGTTGTTTTCCTCAGCTGGGATTGTTGGAGATTGAAGAGTAGCTCAGGGGAAGGTGACCCACAATTTTCCTGGCCTTGCTCTCCTTGAGTGGAGCGGGTACCTTTTTTCTTTTCCTTTTCTTTCTTTTTTTTTTGAGACGGAGTTTCACTTTTGTTGCCCAGGCTGGAGTGCAATGGCACATTCTTGGCTCACTGCAACCTCTGACTCCTGGATTCAACAGATTCTTCTGCCTCAACCTCCCGAGGAGCTGGGACTACAGGTGCCCGCCACAATGCCTAGCTAATTTTTGTATTTTTAGGAGAGACAGGGTTTCATTCACCATGTTGGCCAGGGTTTTTTGGAGAGAGATCTGGTCTCGAACTCCTGACCTCAGGTGGTCCACCTGCCTTGGCCTCCCAAAGTGCTGGGATTACAGGTGTGAGCCACCATGCCCAGGCCACCCTTTTTTATTAATAAATTAAAAACAAAGGCTTACAATAAAATTTTACTGGTCCTTTGAATTACCCCTCCCTACCACAGTATTGCTGGGGAGAGGCCTTCAGAATTGTTCTAAGAGAGCTCAGTGTTTTCTATTATAGAATGCTTGTTTGTCAGGTGGGTGAGGGTATTGGTATCTATATGTGGGGTGGGGCACTGGATAGGTAGGGGAAAGTCATCGGAGGCAGGGACCCATGTCTTCCTTGAGGGCCTTTTGATTGCAAATAGAAACTCCATCAGACTGTTTTAGGTCTCAACATGAGTTTCCCCCAGCGGGAATGGAATCAGATGCTTCATGAGCCTAAGGGCAGGTGATGCAGCTGGCTCCAGGGACCAGCGCAAAGAGCTGGAGCCCCTTGTCAGAGAATAGGGTGTCTTGGGCTTCACAGATGCCTATCTCAGTGTCATGGGAAGGGCACTCTCTTTGGACTTACACTGACCAGGGTTTGAATCCCAGCTCTACACTTACTAGCTGTGTGACCTTGGACCATTCACAACCTGTCACTAAGCCTCAGTATCTTTACGTGGAAAGTGGGTGTAATTCTGTCTACCATCATAGGATTGTGAAGGTTAAATGGAAAAGCGTGTCTCACAGCTGGCACATTGCCATCTTCCATAAATGCTAGTGAATTCTTGCCCCACGTTGTTTTTATTTATTTATTTTGAGGTGGAGTCTTGCTCTGTTGCCCAGGCTGGAGTGCAATGGTGCAGTCTTGGCTGACTGCAACCTCTGCCTCCCGGGTTCAAGTGATTCTCCTGTCTCAGCCTCCTGAGTAGCTGGGATTACAGATGTGTGCCTGGTGATCCACTCACCTCAGCCTCCCAGAATGCTGGGATTACAGGCGATAGCCACCGTACCTGGCCTCTCGCTCTACTTTGTACCCCACCCCTACCTCCACCCCGAGGTGGGTAAAGTGAACTGTGATGGGGTGCAGTGTTCCTTGGTTTTCCAGTCTCAGAAGCGATTAATCTTAAATAGGAGCTGGCTCACGGAGAGGGAGAAGAGTCAGTGGGAGGTAAGGCCCTGAGATCCTCAACTCTCATCTCTCTCCACTCTCTCCAGGAAGCTGAAGAGGGAACTACCCTTTTCATTCCGATCAATTAATACGAGAGAAAACCTGTATCTGGTGACAGAAACTCTGGAGACAGTAAAGGAGGAAACCCTGAAAAGCGACCGGCAATATAAATTTTGGAGCCAGATCTCTCAGGGCCGTCTCAGCTATAAACACAAGGTTAGGATCCTGGGAGGCAGGGACTGTGGAGGCCAGTGTTGGCCCACACCCCGCAGGTCAAGGCGATGCCAGCCTTGGACTCTTCCTTCACTCCTCTCCGAGCAGCCCTGCTGCTCTTGGCCACCTTGCCCCAAGAAAGGTTGGGTGGCATTGCCCAGTCCCTCCCTTGTTACTCTCTAGCAGTGCCCTCTTTTCATTTGCATTTCTTTCTTTCTTTTTTAAATAGAGATGAGGTCTTGCTATGTTGTCCAGGCTGGTCTCAAACTCCTGGGCTCAAGCAATCCACCCACCTTGGCCTCCCAAAGTGCTGGGATTACAGGTGTGAGCCATGCGCCCAGCCTTCATTTTCTTTGTACGTTTCCCATGGTTCATCATCACACAGGTGTATTTTTGCTTGTTTATTGTCTGTCTCCTTTCTAGGAGGTAGGAGGACAGGAGCCACGGTGCCTAGAACAAAGCAGCTCCTCAGTAAACATTTGTTGAATGAACAGTGGCAACAAGATGAGTTTTGGCATCAGACGTGGGTTCAAATTTCAGCTCTGCCACTGTTTTTAGCTGTGAGACTGGCTCACCTGCTGACCTCTCAGAGCCTCAGTTTTCTCGTCTATAAAATGGGGATACAAATGACTGCCTCACAGGATTGTTTGGGAGATCAGGCAAGATAATGATGTAAAAACACCTGGGGATCCGTCAATGTGAGCTCCTTTTTCTAGGGCCAAAGGGAAGTGACCATCCCCCCAAATCGGGTCCTGAGCTATCGAGTAAAGCAGCTTGTCTTCCCCAACAAGGAGATGATGAGTAAGCAAAGGCTGATGGAAAACAGGATGGGGGGCCCTAAACACACCAGTGAGGTGGGGGGTGGGATTCAACCAGGCTCTGTCAGCCTAGGGTGGGTGGCTGGTGAGCTTGGAGGTTGGGGAGGGGTCCAGGGAAAAGGGTGGGTTCAGCACTAGGAAGGACTGAGGCTCCATGCTCTGACCTGGGGACCTGGACCCGCTGACCCAGGATTTGCCTGAACATGACATAAGAGTCGTTAACTCCTCTCCCAGTCTCCAAGTAGAATAATTGTCTTTTTTGGCTGGGCGTGGTGGCTCATGCCTGTAATCCCAGCACTTTGGGAGGCCAAGGTGGGCGGATCACCTGAGATCAGGAGTTCGAGACCAGCCTAGCCAACATGGTGAAACCCTGTCTCTACTAAAAATATAAACATTAGCTGGGTGTGGTGGTGTGTGCCTGTAATCCCAGCTACTTGGGAGGCTGAGGCAGGAGAATTGCTTGAATCTGGGAAGCGGAGGTTGCAGTGAGCCGAGATCTTACCATTGCACTCCAGCCTAGGCAACAAGAGCAAAACTCCATCTCAAGTAGCTGGGATTACAGGCAGAAAGAACAGTTGTCTTTTTTTTTTTTTTTTTGATTGGAGGCTGGTATAGGGATTGAGAGGGACTGGAGAAAGGGAACTTACAGAGTGAGAACTCTCCAATAACTTGTTTTTTCCTCCCTTTTTGGTGCTGGTTTAGATATTCATTTCAGGGGCAAAACAAAATCCTTTCCAGAAGGTGAGTGAGCTGCTGGGCTTCCTGTTCGTCATTTCAGAATGGGCAAAGACACTATTTTTAAAAATGGAATTATAGAGTGGTTAGGTCCAAGGATGTGGTAAGACGCACCCACAGGGGGGAACCATGGCAAACGCAGGAGAAAAATTAGCCTGTTGAAGAGTCTGGATTGTACATTGGACTAGGGTTTCCAGGCTGCTCCTAGGACAACTTTATGCTGGCAGTCAGCTGGATCCTGAGCTTACAGCCCTCCCTGAAGGCTTGTTGACCTAGGAAGCACAATTAAATGACTTGGCCAGTTCCAGCATGACAGCACTGGCTGTGAAAAGGGTCCTGGACTGGAGTCAGGCAGTCTCAGGGTCTAGTCCCACCCTGCCACTCACTAGCTCTACAGCCTCCTAAGTCACAGTTTTCCTGACTTTATTTTAATTTAATTTAATTTTTTGAGACGGAGTCTTGCTCTGTTGCCCAGGCTGGAGTGCAGTGGTGTGATCTCGGCTCACTGCAACCTCTACCTCCTGGGTTCAAGTGATTCTCCTGCCTCAGCCTCCCAAGTAGCTGGGAATACAGGTGCCCACCACCACGCCAAGCAAAGTTTGTTTTTTTTTTTTGTATTTTTAGTAGAGACACGGTTTCACTATATGTTGGCAGGCTGCTCTCAAACTCCTGACCTCAAGTGATCCACCCACTGCAGCCTCCCAAAGTGTTGGGATTACAGGCGTCAGCCACCGTGCCCAGCCTTTTCTGACTTCAAAATAAAGGAGTGAGACTAGAAGGTCCCTGTGATTCTGAATTATGTGGCTTCCTCTGGAATTTCTAAGTTTTCCCCTTGATCCCAGCAGGGTTGTACTGCCTAAGAGAGCTTGGAAAGGGATAGAGAAGTCTGACCCAAATTTGCGGAGCGACTGAGTGTATGCTGCCCCCTTTCTGGGCCTTGGCTTCCTCCTCAATCGTCTAGGCACAGTCCTATGACTGCCTGTTTTTGAGGATGTGGGAAGGGTCTGCAAGTACAGTGCTTTCCCACTGACACACACTGATGAGGATGCAGGCTCCCTGGCACCAGCAGTGAGGGCTTAGATTGCAAGAGTAAAAACTTCCGTCACTGGGAAGAGAAGTCTGCAGGGGACTGGAGGTGATCTGAAGATTCTGAAATAACTCTTCCTCTCTCTGCAGAGAAGGATGGTGCTTCATCCTGTTTAGGTAAGGGTGATAGACAAGTGTGTTCAGGGTGGCTGCACCAACCCACCCTGAGTCCATGTGACTCAAGACTGCTGCTCAGATGGGGTCAGCTGAGTGGGCAGGAAGGTGGGGGCACTGCCTAGCAGGTTTCAACTTTAGTCTGGAGGCTGCATGTGTCTCCTCTAAACACAGTGGTTCTCATTGGTTATACCCTGAAATTACACCAGGAAACTTTAAAACTAGTGACAACTGAGTCCCGTCTCCAGAAACTCTGACTTAATTGTGGGGGTGTGGCCTGGACATCAGGATTTGTAATAACTCCTCAGGTGATTCTCATGTAGTCAAGGTTGAGAACCACTGCTTTAACTTTCTCCAAATCCTAATTACTTCTAGTGTGGCCCAAGGACTGCACTTTGAATGGCAAGGGCCAAATAACCAAGTTTTTGTTTTTTTCCAGGAGGTGGAGAAGAATTTGGGGTTGGGACTAGACCTGGGGTGAGCTGGGGAGATGGGAGATGGAAGTGGGGTCAGTGGGAGGCAATGATGGTAGGTATCTTGGAAGAAGGATGCTTAATTTTAACCCGGAAAGACTGGAAGAAGGGAAGATACAAAGAGGTGGTCTCCAGAAGACAGTCAGACAAATAACAGAGCCTTAGAAATAAAGCCTTTTGGGCTGGGTGGCCCAGGTTCTCAATTGCTGCCTCTATAGGAAAGTCTTTGAGTTCGGAGGATTCCAGAAACACGAAGGAGAAGTTGGAGGACATGGAGAGCATCCTCCAGGATCTGACGGAGGAGAAGAGAAAAGATGTGCTAAACTCCCTCACTAAGTGCCTCGGCAAGGAGGAGATTCGGCAGGATCTAGAGCAAAGAGTAAGGGACCCTAAGAAAGCCTTGGGGCAGAGAGAGAGAGGAGCCAGAGGGGATGGCAGTTGGCACAATGAGGATAATCTGCTATGGTGAGACTGCTGCTCATCTCCCACACCTCCTGGCCCTAGGTATCTGAGGTCCTGATTTCCGGGGAGCTGCACATGGAGGACCCAGACAAGCCTCTCCTAAGCAGCCTTTTTAATGCTGCTGGGGTCTTGGTAGAAGCACGTGCAAAAGCCATTCTGGACTTCCTGGATGCCCTGCTAGGTGAGGAACGGTTTCGCTGTAGGCTGGGGTGGAGGAAGTGTGAGCAGACAGGCCCTGTGGGGAGTCACATCTTGGGAGGAGGGGCTGCACGTTGCCCTTCACAGTTTGTGGGGGGCACCCCTTCATGTCTTCCTCAGGCCAGGCATTGAGGGGCTGGTTCCTCGTCTGTGACTCCTGCAGGCCAAGAGGGAAGCAGGAGTCACAGCAGAGGCCCATTTGGAGTAACTCTCATCTAGCACTCCCAGGGGCTCTCTGGAACCTTTTGATGATGCATGTTCTGGGTGTGATCAGCCACTGAGGCCCTGTCTCACCATGTATCTCTCCTTTTTACCACTCTCTTTCTTTGCCCCCAGAGCTGTCTGAAGAGCAGCAGCTTGTGGCTGAGGCCCTGGAGAAGGGGACCCTTCCTCTGTTGAAGGACCAGGTGAGACAGCCTAGGCTGAGGACCATGGTCATAGTGGAAGGGAATGCCCATATTCTCAAGGGACCCAGAAGTCCCAGGGTACAGCCCCTTCTTATTCCATAGTCTTCTGCCGGCTCACATCCATGCAGCTGGTTTGTGACAATTCCCTGGACAGAGAGTTGCCAGGACAATTTGTGGTGGGTTCTTTAGGCTCTGTTTTTTATCTATGGGCAAGAGAGGGCTGCAAATTGGTTAGTCCCAGGACAGCAGCTGGTGTGATCTTGAGTTCCCATGCAGATTGACTAGCTGAGCCTGCCACTATGTTGAGAGAGTATGAAGCTCTCCGGGCTCTGCAGGAAAGAGTGCCATGATGGCTCAGCAGTAAGGAGTGTGGCCAAATATTTGCCATTTCTGGTATATCGTTGTTCCTGGCTCTTACAATCTGGTGGGTTTCCTTCCAGGTGAAACCTATCGTGGAGCAGAACTGGGATGAGCTGGCCAGCAGTCCTCATGACATGGACTATGACCCTGAGGCACGAATTCTCTGTGCGCTGTATGTTGTTGTCTCTATCCTGCTGGAGCTGGCTGAGGGGCCTACCTCTGTCTCTTCCTAACTACAAAAGCCCTTTCTCCCCACAAGCCTCTGGGTTCTCCCTTCACCAGTCTGTCCTCACTGCCATCGCCACTACCATCCTGTCACCAGTGGGACCTCTTTAAAACGAGCAGCCAACCATTCTTTGATGTATCCAGTTCGCTCCATGTTAACATCCAAAACCAGCCTGGATTTCATGCATGGACTTCTGATTAAAAGTGGCAGGTTGTGCATGTTAATTTTGTCTTTTGAAGCCTCGCTAAATGACAGTAAAGCAATAGAAAGCTTTGTATAAACCTACGAGGATAAAAAGAATGCAGCAGCAGATAAGAAACTTTAATACATCTTTGGAAGCTAGAAAGCAATGAAAGGAGTGCAGGCTGGGAGGTATGGGACTGAGGGGTAGACAGGAGATTGCTGTTTTTATCATCAACCTTTTATTTATTTATTTACTTATTTATTTTTGAAACAGAGTTTTGCTCTTGTTGCCTAGGCTGGAGTGCAATGGCGCCATCTCGGCTCACTGCAACCTCTGCCGCCTGGGTTCAAGCGATTCTCCTGCCTCAGTCTCCAGAATAGCTGGGATTACAGGTGCCTGCCACCATGCCCGGCTAATTTTTGTATTTTTAGTAGAGATGGGGTTTCACCCTCGTTGGCCAGGCTGGTCTCGAACTCCTGAGCTCCAGTGATCCACCCCCATCGGCCTCCCAAAGTACTGGGATTACAGCCGTGAGCCACTGCGCCTGGCCAGCCTTTTAGTTTTATTTGATATTTTTAAAGAAACTGTAATTAAAAGTTAAAGAAATGTATGCTTGTTATAAACCATTCAAACATTTCCCAAATATAAATTAGCAGGTGAAGTTACTCTGTGACCTACCCTTTCTTTCTAGAGGCCCAGAGAGGTAAGTGAAATATTAGGACATTAAAGTAATTTTGCCCCAGGTGAGAGGGATTGATATTTGCAAATCCAGGCAAACTAAGTTTGGGTTTGGCTAGCCTCCTGGACTGATGGCTCCAGAAGCCAAGGCCAAGGGCCTATCCACGTTTGGGAGTCTAGTAAAAGGAAACCTGCCCTACCACATTAGACTGATCTCAAAGGCTACGCTGTAAGGGTTAGGGTGAATCAGCAGTAAACTGACTGTTCTTACTCCACCCCCAGGGGACTGCAGGGAAGACTCTCTTGGTACTGAGTGAGGAAGAGGTTAGCGAAAGGAAAGGAAAAAAAATTCTGAGAAAACCACAGACCAGTCTTTTCTCAGAACTTAGCCTGCATTTATATCCTCTGAGAATTCCAGAGAATCTCAAATTGTGAACTTGGTTTTTGGGGGTCTTGGATTGAATATACCCCCAGATGCCTGTCAGAACCAAACACGAATTATCTCTGGAGGAAGTAATCTTCCACAAATATATATATATATATTTGAGACAGAGTCATGCTCTGTCACCCAGGTTGGAGTGCAGTGGAGCAATCACAGCTCACTCAGCCTCCATTTCCCAGGCTCAAGCGATCCTCCCACCTCAGCCTCTTGAGTAGCTGGGACTACAGGTGTGCACCACCATGCCTGGCTAATTTTTAAATTTTTTTTTGTAGAGATGGCGTCTCCCTGTATTGCCCAGGCTGGTCTTGAATTTCTGGGTTCAAGCGATCCTTCTGCCTTGGCCTCCCAAAGTGTTGGGATTACAGACGTGAGTCACTGTGCTTGGTTAGCTAAGGCACATATGTTTTCCTTTTGAGAGATGCGGTATTGCTCTGTTGCCCAGGCTAGAGTGCAGTGGTGCAGTCATGGCTCACTGCAGCCTCTACCTGCTGGGCTCAAGTGATCCTCCCATCTCAGGCCCCTGAGTAGCTGGGACCACAGGTACACACCACCATGCCCCATCTAATTTTTTATTTTTATTTTTTGTAGAGATGGGGTCTCACTATGTTGCCAGGGCCTCACTATATTGCCAGGGCTGGTGTTGAACTCTTAGGCTCAAGTGATCCTCCCTCCTCAGCCTCCCGAAGTGTTGGAATTATAGGAGTGAGCCACTATGCCAGCCTAAGGCACATACTGTCAAGTAACTCAAAAGTCAAGGGGGAAATCCTAATGGAAGTTATAAGATTTTTTTTCTACTTAATGATAATAAAAATATACATATCAAACTTGTGGAATTAAGCTAAAGTCTTTTGTTTTTAGAGAAAATATATGTATCACCTTGTTTGTTTTAGAAAAGAAAAAAAGCTAAAAAAATCAAAAAGCTAAGTATTCATGTCAAAAAGCTACCAAAGAAAAGTCCAAAACAAACCCCACAGCAAGCTGCTCCCTTCCCCTCCAAAAAAGCCCCAGCAAAATAAATCCAGGAAAAAGAGAAGAAAAAGCACACAAATTGATAAAATAAGAAAATAAATGTTAAGAGGATCAATAAAGACAGACATGGGACCTTTAAAATGACTCACAAATCTCTGACAAGAGTGATATTTAATTTAATTTATTTATTTAGTTTTGTTTTTGAGATGGAATCTCACTCTGTCTCCCAGGCTGGAGTGCAGTGGTGCGATCTTGGCGCACTGCAACCTTCACTGCCTGGATTCAAACAATTCTCTTGCCTCAGCCTCTTGAGTAGCTGGGACTACAGGTGCACACCAACACACCTGGTTAATTTTTGTATTTTTTAGTAGAGACAGAGTTTTGCCATGTTGGCCAGGCTGGTCTTGAACTCCTGACTTCAGGTAATCCACCCACCTCAGCCTCCCAAAGTGCTGGGATTACAGGTGTGAGCCACCGTGCCCAGCTTGACAAGAGTGATAAAAAGAGAGAGGGAGCAAATATCATTAGTTTTAAGAGTGAAAAGGGAGCAGTTCCAAAGATGCTACAGGCATTTAAAAGACAGGAGGATATTAGAAAAGACTTTATGCCAATAAATTTGAAATTTTAGGTGAAATGGGTGTTATCCTAAAAAAATATAATTTCCCAAAGTTGTCCCAGAAAAAAATAGAAAACATGGGCCCGGCATGGTGGCTCACGCCTGTAATCCCAGCACTTTGGGAGGCCAAGGTGGGTAGATCACGAGGTCAGGAGATCGAGTCCATCCTGGCTGACACGGCGAAACCACATCTCTACTAAAAATACAAAAAATTAGCCGGGCATGGTGGCAGGCACCTGTAGTCCCAGCTACTTGGGAGGCTGAAGCAGGAGAATGGCGTGAACCAGGGAGGTGGAGCTTGCAGTGAGCAGAGATTGTGCCACTGCACTCCAGCCTAGGTGACAGAGCGAGACTCTGTCTCAAAAAAACAAACAAACAAACAAACAAACAAAAAACAAAGAGAACATGAATAATCCTCTAAGAAAAAAGGATACTCTATCAGGAACAAAATATTGGCCAAGCATGGTGGCTGACACCTGTAATTCTAGCACTTTGGGAGACTGAGGTGGGTGGATCACTTGAGGTCAAGAATTCGAGACCAATTTGGGCAACATGGTGAAGCCTGTGTCTACTAAAAATACAAAAATTAGCTGGGCATGGTGGCGCATGCCTGTAATCCCAGCTACTTGGGAGGCTGAGGCATGAGAATTGCTTGAATCTGGGAGACAGAGGTTGCAGTGAGCCGAGATCACGACACTGCACTCCAGCCTGGGTGACAGAGTGAGACTCTTTCTCAAAAACAAACAAACAAACAAAATATTCCTACAAAGAAAATTCCAAGCCCAGATGGTTTCTTCAGCTATCCAATTAAGCATTTAAGAATAAGTAACTCTAATTTCACACAAACTTTTTCAGAGACACTTTCCAATTCATCCATAACACTAGCAAAACTTAACAAGAACAGTAAGAGAAAGGAAAATGCAGACCAGTCTCATTCATGAGCTTAGATGAAAAAACAGAAAAACAAATCAGCAAACCAAATCACCGTAGAAAAAGAATAATATAAACTGGATTTATCTGGGATTTCAAGGCTGGTTTAACATTGAAAAATCAATGTAATTTACCACAAACAAGAAAAATGATGGGATCATTTCAATAAAGACAAAAATGCATCTGATAAAATTCAATATCCATTCATGATTAAAATTCCTAGGAAACTAGGAACAGGGCCAGGTGCAGTGGCTCACACCTGTAATCCCAGCACTTTGGGAGGCCGAGGTGGATGGATCACTTGACATCAGGGTTCAAGACCAGCCTGGCCAACGTGGTGAAACCCCATCTCTACAAAAATACAAAAATTAGCCAGGCTTGGTAGTGGGTTCCTGTAATCCCAGCTACTTGGGAGGCTGAGGTGGGAGAATCGTTTGAACCCGGGAGGTGGAGGTTTTAATGAGCCAAGATCACGCCATTGCACTCCAGCCTGGGGGAAAGAGCCAGACTCCGTCTCAAAAAAAAAAAAAGAAAAAAAAAAAAAGAAAAAAGAAAGCTAGGAACAGGAGGAAACTTCTTTAATCTGATAAGAGTATGTACAAAATATACATGGTAAATATCATATTTAATGGTAAAATGTTGTAAGCTTTCTCTCTGAAATCAGAAATAAGACAAGGATATTCACTATCACTGTCTATTTGACATTGTACAGAAGATCTAGCAAATGGAGTTAAACAAGAAAAAGCAACAAAATATGTAAGAATTGTAAAATATTGCATTACTTACAGATGATCTAATGTGCACATTGAAAATCCAGAAGATTTACAGATAAATTATGAAATTAATAATTTAACAATTTTCTAAAATCAATATATGGACCAGTTGTAATCCTATATATACCACCAACAAATACAAAATGAAATTTGAAAAATACAATGATAATAGCACCAAAAATATGAAATATTTAGGAAAATGTTGAACTGAAGTTCTGAAAGAGCTGAAATACATTGTTATAAAATCCTACTGAGGCCAGGTGTGGTGGCTCACGCCTGCAATCTCAACACTTTGGGAGGCTGAGGTGGGTGGATCACCTGAGGTTGGGAGTTTAAGTCCGGCCTGACCAACATGGAGAAACCCCGTCTCTACTAAAAATACAGAATTAGCTGGGCGTGGTGGTGCACACCTGTAATCTCAGCTACTCGGGAGGCTGAGGCAGGAGAATCGCTTGAACCCGGGAGGCAGAGGTTGTGGTGAGCTGAGATCACGCCATTGCACTCCAGCCTGGTGACAGATCGAGACTCTGTTTCCAAAAAAAAAAAAAAAATCTTACTGAGAGACCTTAGAAAAGACTTAAATAAAAGAAGAGATACTACATTGAAGGATTAGGAGACACAACATTGTAAAAACGTTAATTCTTCTCAGATTGATTTATGGATTCAGTACAATCCCAATAAAAATCCCAACAGTAGAGTGAATGAGTGAGTGTGTGTGTTTGTGTGTGTGTGTTTATGTAGGTGTGTAATTTAATAAGCTGATTCTAAAATGCAAAGGGCAAAAACAGCTATGAGGCTCTTGAAGAAGAACAAGGTGGAAAGACTTGTTCTACCAGATCCAAGACTGATTTTGAAAGCTGTAATATTTCAGTGTGGCACTGGAACAGGGATAGACAGAAAAACAGAATGAAAGAGAGATCTCAGAAACAGATCCCCATGTAAAAATGGACATTTGATATATGAGAAAAGTGTCACTGAAGATGAGTGAAGAAAGCCTAGACTTTTCAATAAACGGTGCCAAGACAAGTGGATAAGCATGTAGATAAAAAATGAAATTTGGCTGGGCATGGTGGCTCACACCTGTAATTCCAGCGTTTTGGGAGACTGAAGTAGGAGGTTAATTTGAGCCAGAAGTTTGAGGTTACAGTGAGCTATGACTGTGCTACTGCACTCCAGTCTGGGTGACAGAGTGAAACCCTGTCTCTAAAAAGAAAAAAAAAAAAGGAGCCAGGTGTGGTGGCTCACGCCTGTAATCCCAGCACTTTGGGAGGCCGAGGTGGGCAGATCACCTGAGGTCAGGAGTTTGAGACCAGCCTGGCTAACATGGTGAAACCCCGTCTCTACTAAAAATACAAAAATTAGCTGGGTGTGGTGGCAGGCGCCTGTAATCCCGGCTACTCAGGAGGCTGAGGCAGGAGAATCGCTTGAACCCGGGAGGTGAAGGTTGCAGTGAGCTGAGATCACGCCATTGCACTCCAGCCTGGGCGACAGGTTGAGACTCCATTTCAGAAAAAAAACAAAGGATCCCTATCACACAGTATACATAAAAATTAAATTCCAGATGGGTTATAGATCTAAATGTGAAAGGTAAAATGATAATTATATTAACATTAAAAACTTCTGTTCACAAGATATATCGTAAAGAGGGTAAAAAGCCCACGAAATGGGAGAAGATATTTAAAACACATGCAACTTACAAAGGGCTAGTATCCAGAATGTTTAGGGAACTAATACAAATCACTAATAAAAAGATGACCCATTAGAAAAAAAGACAAAATATTTGAATGGCACTTTCCATAAAGGAAAAACCAAATGGCTAACAAATGTATAAACTGATGCTTGACTCCATTACTAATCAGGGAAATACAAATTAAAGCCACTATGAAATAACATTATTCCCTCACTGTAAAATCTAAAAGTCTGACAATATCAAGTGTTGGTGAGCACCTGGACAAATGGGAACTTTCATACACTACTGCTAGGAAGGTAAACTAGTACAGCTGCTTTGAATAACAGTTTGGCATTACAAATCAAAGATTTGCCTACCCTGTGTTCCAGAAATTCAACGTAGGTATAGACCCTAGAGAAACGTATGCACATGTCGATCAGTGGGATATACTCTTAAGAAAGTTCTTTAGTAGAATGTCGTTAACAGCCAAAAACTGGAAACAATCTGAATATTCACCAACAATAGAATATGGATAAACAAACTAAGGTATATTCATACAATGGAATACTATACAGCAATTGATATAAATGAACTAAAGCTACAAGAGATTAATCTTTGGAAAGAAAGTACAAAAGAATATATTCAATATTATTATCTCCACATAACATTCAAAAACAGTAACTATATTGTTTAGGGATCTACACTTTGGCAGTAAAATTCCAAGAAAGGTAAGGAGATAACTATTATGAAATCATCCTTTTTGGTGGAAAAGTGATATGATTAGGAGAATCATATCTGAAAGGGGTGGAGCATCTGAAAGGGGTGGGTTTCAAGAATGCTAACAATATTTTATTTCTTCACCTGGGTGGCGGGTAGCTCAGGAGTTTATTTGATGAATTATTCATTAAGCTACAGTTTTATGTTAAATATACTTTTCTGTATCCGTGATGTACTTCACAATATAAAAGATGAAAAAACAAAAGAATGGCAATGCTTACTGTTCTATTTGAAGTTTTTGTGTGTGTTGTGGCAGTGTAAACCCCTCCTCCATCTGCTTTCTGAAATCTTTTCTCAAGTCTACCACCCATATCTCCAAGGGACAGAGTCCTAAGCTGCCATCTAGGTTACAGTGGCATCTAATGAAACAGTACAGTACTGTGCTGTACTGACAAAAGGGATGAGAAAATGGTCTTTGACAAAGATGTACTGTACTAGAAAATGATAGAGCCAGGGCCAGGCATGGTGGCTCATGTCTGTAATCCCAGCACTTTGGGAGGCTCAGGCAGGTGGATTACTTCAGGCCAGGAGTTCAAGACCAGCCTGGGCAACATGATGAAACCCCATCTCTACTAAAAATACTAAAAATACAAGACTTAGCCAGGCATGGTGGCGTATGCCTGCAGTCCCAACTTCTCGGAGGCAGGAGGCTAAGGCAGGAGAATAGCTTGAACCAGGGGGGCGGAGGCTGCAGTGAGCTGTGATCATGCCACTGTACTCTGCCTGAGTGACAGAGTGAGGCCCCGTCTCAAAAAGAAAAAAAAAAAAAAAGAAAAAGAAAATGATGGAGCCAGGACCAGAATCAGAAAGCCAGGGCCTTCCCCTTCCATTGTATGTTGCAGATGTCTTCCTCACTTGCTTTCTGTCATTCAGGGTAGACATGCTTTGGGAGATGCTTTAGAAACCATTGGGGCCGGGCGCGGTGGCTCACGCCTGTAATCCCAGCACTTTGGGAGGCCGAGGCAGACAGATCTTGAGGTCAGGAGATCGAGGCCACCCTGGCCAACATGATGAAACCCTGTCTCTACTACAAATACAAAAATTAACTGGGCGTGGTGGTGCATGCCTGTAATCCCAGCTGTTTGGGAGGCTGAGGCAGGAGAATCGCTTGAACCAGGGAGTCGGAGGTTGCAGTGATCTGAGATCGCACCACAGCACTCCAGCCTGGCTACAGAGCGAGGCTCTATCTCAAAAACAAAACAAAACAAAACAAGAAAACAAAAGAAAACAAAAACATTGGATAGTAGGCTCAAACAAAGCTGGGCCATAAGGAAAGAAAAGGGAGGCACATGTACATATCTCCAGATTCAATTTAGTCTTTCCTCTCCATTTAAAATTTGGTTGACTTCGTTCTAAGTGAGCCACACTCCAGGAAACCCTAGAAATGAGGTAGGGTCCAGGAATCTAAATTGGAGCTGTTCAGTCAAAGCTGCGCGAACTACCTCTTCGGAGAAGGGACTTCAAGCTCATTTGGACTGAAGTGTGCTTCCTCTACTCTCTGCACTGTGTGCAAAACCTCAATGGCTGGTGTTACAAAGCTACTTTTGGCTGGCTGCGGTGGCTCACGCCTGTAATCCCAGCACTTTGGGAGGCCGAGGGGGGCGGATCAGGAGGTCAGGAGATTGAGACCATCCTGGCTAACATGGTGAAAATCCGTCTCTACTAAAAATACAAAAAAATTTAGCTGGGTGTGGTGGCTACTGCCTGTAATCCCAGCTACTCGGGAGGCGAGGCAGGAGAATCACTTGAACCAGGGAGTCGGAGGTTGCAGTGAGCCAAGATCGCATCACTGCACTCCAGCCTGGTGACAAAGCGAGATTCCATCTCAAAAAAAAAAAAAAAGCTACTTTTTAATTTATTTTTTCCTCCTGTTTCCTTATCTTGTTTTCCAAAGCTTCATTGCTCTTTATTTGCTTCTAGATTCTGATACCAGATATCAATGTGTTGTTACCCTGGGATGATCCAAAGTGATAGCATAGCATCTGTTTATCAAACTCCACCTCATAGCTGAGCCCATCGCAAGCAGTCTTTGTAACATGAGATCACTCTGGAACTGTACTTTCTTTTTTATTATTTTATTTCATTTTTTTGAGATGGAGTCTTGCTCTGTCACCCAGGCTGGAGTGCAGTGGCGCAATCTCGGCTCACCGCAACCTTCGCCTCCTGTGTGAAAGCGATTCTCCTGCCTCAGCCTCCCGAGTAGCTGGGATTACAAGCTCCTGGCTATTTTATTTATTTATTTAAAAAATTTTTTTATTTTTATTTTTATTTTTAGTAGAGGTGGAGTTTCACCTTGTTGGCCAGGCTGGTCTCGAACTCCTAACATCAAATGGTCCGTTCACCTCAGCCTCCCAAAGTTCTGGGATTATAGGCATGAGCCACCACGCCCAGCCTGGAACTTTACTTTTATACTAACCATGTTTCTACAACTGCAGGGGTCTTCAGACCTGCAAAACTCCTTATTATGCCATAGCCGTCTAAAGCTATATTACCTCTTGGCAGCTACAATTCTCTGACTTAGGGAGAAACATAAAAGTCCTTTCTTTGACTAATTAATGTTCAATTCTGAGTAACGGATGACTGGTGAAATAAGCAGCTTGCTACAGTGAGATCCAGAATTTCCACTCTAGGCCATTGACATCTGCACAAGCCTGGCAGTGATATAAACGTTTTTCCCCATTTATAACGTTACAAATATTTTTTCTTGAGATCAGGTTTTGGTTTTGACTGTCAAACTTTCCACTCACAGAGCTAAAGGTAATCACACTAATCTGTCAGTTTATGCTCTTCTTTCTGAGGGACTGAAGAAGCTTGTGAAACATAAAAGGAGGAAGAAGGCAGGAAGGACCCTGAGACACATTTATCAGATGCATGGGTTGTGGGGTAAGGAAAGCTTGCCAAAGGGGAACACAGCTCAGATGCTAATAAAGCAGCAATTTATTTATTTATTTATTTTTTTTATTTTTTTTGAGACGGAGTCTCGCTCTGTCCCCTAGGCTGGAGTGCAGTGGCACGATCTCGGCTCACTGCAACCTCCGCCTCCCGGGTTCACGCCATTCTCCTGCCTCAGCCTCTCCGAGTAGCTGGGACTACAGGCGCCCGCCACCACGCCCGGCTAATTTTTTTGTATTTTTAGTAGAGACGGGGTTTCACCGTGGTCTCGATCTCCTGACCTCGTGATCCGCCCGCCTCGGCCTCCCAAAGTGCTGGGATTACAAGCGTGAGCCACTGCGCCCGGCCTTAAAGCAGCAATTTAAAGAGTAAAAGGAAACTGGAGGATGAAAAACAAAAGATAGAAGGAGAAAACAGCTTCCTGGTTTAGGAAAAAGAGAAATTCGCAAACTCAACAGCAGTGCTTACATTCTGTGGAATTTTCTAAGGAGAGGGGAAGAAAAGTCAAAGCAGAATAACATCAGTCAGAGGCCAGGTGCGGTGGCTCATGCCTGTAATCCCAGCACTTTGGGAGGCCAAGGTGGGCAGATCACCTAAGGTCAGAAGTTCGAGACCAGCCTGGCCAACATGGTGAAACTCCATCTCTATTAAAAATACAAAAATTAGCCATGTGGTGGCAGGCGCCTGTAATCCCAACTACTCAGGAGGCTGAGGCAGGAGAATCACTTGAACCCGGGAGGCGGAGGTTGCAGTGAGCTGAGATTGCGCCACTGCACTCCAGCCTGGATGACAGAGTGAGACTCCATCTTAAAAAAAAAAAAAAAAAAAAAAAAAGAATAACATTAGACAGGAGCAGGTGGCAATCTTTTGGAATGCAACGCCATCAGTAGTTCACCCGTTGACCGACACTGTAAGTTTTCCCTCAAGGGTTGGTTAAATTTTGTGTTGTATCTTATTTGCCTAACAGCCACTTCCCATTAAACTGCTTTGTTTGAGGATCTCATGTGAAATGTTAGAAATAATTACTGGTGTTTAAGATAAAACTTACTATGAAAGACAGAATAGTTAGTAAGGAAGAGAGTCTAGATACTGGAGATATTCAATGCCAAGTCTGCCACATACCAGCTATGTGACTTTGGGCAAATTACTTCCCTATTATGCCTCCATTTTGATGTGTATCAAATGTGAATAATAAGAGTATCTGCCTCCTGTGATGAATATGAGGACTACTGAATACATCGGAAACATTCCGTGCAGTTCCTGGCATGTGGTACTATATGTACGCATGTTCGTTATAATGTGGGAGTACATGCAGCGTTTCCTTTTGAACTCCGTAGGCATGTCTGGTTTTTGTTTTTTTTTTTTTGAGACGGAGTTTCACTCTTGTTGCCCAAGCTGGAGTGCAACGAGTGATCTCAGCTCACTGCAATCTCCACCTCCTGGGTTCAAGTGATTCTCTTGCCTCAGCCTCCAGAGTAGCTGGGATTACAGGTGCCTGCCACCAGGCCCAGCTAATTTTTTTTTTTTGTATTTTTAGTAGAAACAGGGTTTCACCATGTTAGCCAGGCTGGTCTCAAACTCCTGACCTCAGATGATCTATCTGCCTCAGCCTCCCAAAGTGCTGGGATTACAGGCGTGAGCCACTGCGTCCGGCCAGGCATCTGTCTCTTTAGGATGGTTGGGGTGGTAGTTCTTCAAAAGGAAATTAAAAGAAGGACCATTAAATGTTCATACTATCTTTCTCACTTTTATAAAGTTCTACTGTTTTAAAATGAGACGTGCTATTATTGAAAAGAATAATGCATTAGCCTATTTCAGGATAACCTAGTCATTAACCTGTGTGCCCAGTTTTTTTTATGCCGACAGAATAAAACTATCCAAACAACAGAGATTCATCCTCACTGGAATAGACACATATTTTGGATGTGGGTTTGCCTTCCCTGCTCATAATGCTTCAGCCAGCGCTGGCACCTGTGAACTCACAGAATGCCTTATCCACCATCATGGCATTCCACACTGCGTTGTGTCTGATCAGGGAACTCACTTCACTGCAAAGGAAGTGAAGCAGTGGGCTCATGGCCGTGGAATTCGCTGGTCTTACTCCACTCCCCAACACCTAGAAGCAATTAGCTTAACGGAAAGGTGAAATGGCTCACTAAAATCTGTTACAGTGTCGGCTGGGAGACAACACCCTGAAAGAAATGGGTTCTGCTTTACAGGATGCGGTTTAGATTTTGAATCAGAGGCCACTGTCTAGTGCTGTCTCCCTCATAGCCAGGATAGTCCAGGAATCAAAGAGTGGGTGTGGGAGTGGCTCCTCTCACTATTCCACCCAATAACCCACTTGCAGAATGTTCGCTCTCTATCCTGGTAACTTTGAACTCTGATGGTTTGGAGATCTGTGTTCCCAAGAGGGAGATGCTTCCACAAGGAGACACCACAATGGTTCTTCCCTGGTTTGGAAGATGAGACTGTCACCTAGACATTTTGGGCTCCATATGCTGTTGAACTAAGCAGGGAAAAAAGGGGATGAGGTGAGAAGGAGAGTTAACCTACTGGCTGGAGAGAATGATCCTGCTGACCAAGGGGAAACTGAGTTGCTACACAAGGGTAGAAAGGAGGACTATGTCTGGAACCCAGATTCTCTGAGGTACCTCTAGTTCTTCCATCTCCAATAGTAAAGGTTAATGGAAAACTACATAGCAACCAAAAACAGGTGTGGGGAGGAGAAGAGGTAAGAACAATGAAGATTCAGACACTTTGGCAATAAAATTTCAGTCATTCCACCACATAAAGAACCCACAGCAACTGAAGTTCTGACTGAGGGCAAGAATAATACGGAATTGGCTTCCTGCGGAAGGAAGCCATAGGTATAAACTACAACCTTAATGACCAATCACAGAAACAAAGTAGCTTTGCATATTTTCTCTTTGCTTCTTGTATTCATACCTTTATTTATTTATTTATTTTGAGACAGTCTTGCTCTGTTGCCCAGGCTGGAGCACAGTGGCACAATCTCGGCACACTGCAACCTCGGCCTCCTGGGCTCAAGTGATTCTTCTGCCTCAGCCTCCTGAGTAGCTGGGATTACAGGTGTGTGCCATCATGCCTGGCTAATTTTTGTATTGTTAGTAGAGACGGGATTTCACCATGTTAGCCGGACTGGTCTCTAACTCCTGACCTCAGGTGATCCACCCACCTCAGCCTCCTGAAGTGCTGGGATTACAGGTGTGAGCCACTGTGCCCAGCCAATACCTTTATTTTAATATGCTATCCTTCTTCTCTCTCCTTTCTATTTTTTAATATACAAATTGCTGGAAGATAATTTTACAGTTTAGTCTTTAGGTAAGAATATTCAGTGGAACTGTGACTGAATTTGAGAAGTATTTAAAATAGTCAGCAATAGAAACAATGACTGTTGGGACTACGTATCTTTACATTTTGGGGAAACAGCGAGTACTTTTAAGATGGATAGTTGTATCTTCTTAGATAGAATATAAAATTGTGGCCAGGTGAGGTGGCTCACGCCTGTAATCCCAGCACTTTCAGAGGCTGAGGCGGGAGGATCGCTTGAGCCTAGGAGTTTGAGATCAGCCTGAGTTCTAGAGAGAGAACTTGCCGCCACAAAAAAATTTTAAAAATTAGCTGGCTGTGGTGGCATATGCCTGTAGTCCCAGATACTTGTGAGGCTGAGGCAGGAGGATCACTTGAGCCCAGGAGTTCAAGGCCTGCAGTGAGCTATGATTGTGCCACTGCACTTTAGCTGGAGCAACAGAGACCTTGTCTCAAAAAATAAAAATTGTTTTGTCCATGAACAAGAGTTCAAATGTGTATAGAAAGGTGCATGCGGACGTTGAATAGCCAGAAGGTTAGACTGTGACAGTTAGCAACTTATTGTCTCTCAGCTCCAAATTCATCCTTTTTGCCTGCTCTATGAAAATGAATCTGGGCTCTGAAAATATTTTTCCTTTGCCAGCTGGCACAACAATGAACTGTCAGAAAGGGGTGCTGGAGAGACACTGTAGGTTCTGAGTTCTTGCTTTGGCAGGCTCTGGTAGCATGTTCAACTTCTCCATTGTCCATACCGTGCAGTGCCTGGTGGCCAGCGGCATCACTGACAACTCCTCCTCCTTCTGTGGATTTATTTATTTATTTAGAGATGATGTGTCACTGTTGCCCTGGAGTGCAGAGGCACAATCTGGCTCACTGCCATCTCCGCCTCCTGGATGCAAGCGATTCTCCTGCCTCAGCCTCCCAAGTAGCTGGGATTACAGGCACCCACCACCACACCCAGCTAATTTTTGTATTTTTAGTAGGGACAGGGTTTCACTATGTTGGCCAGGCTGGTCTCGAACTCCTGACCTGAAGTGATCTGCCCACTTTGGCCTCCCAAAGTGCTAGGATTACAGGCATGAGCCACCACGTCTGGCCTCCTTCTGTGGTTTTATAGCAGAGTGTCTCTAGTGAGAAACTTCCCTATGCACAGCTTTTCCTGGCACCCCAGAGGATGGGTCTCTGGCAAGTTCTAGAGAGTGTATTTTTAGCACGACAATGGCTTTTCTTCCATCTGGTGACCCATGGTTATGCTCATTTTAACAAGCTGGACCTCAGCCCTAGGGGATGGTGGATTTTCTTAGATACTCTCAGTCCTAGTGGTATTGCCTTAAAAATATATGTATATCTGTTATTCCTCTATTCTTTAGAGTTCTCCTTACATCTTACTAGCCAATTCCTTATTATTCCAATCCCCTGTTATATTTAATAATTCCTCATATTAAACTTCCTCTAATCAAATTACTGTGTATTTTCTGTCTCGAGTTTGGACCCTGACTGATGCACATACAGTTAATAGATGGAAAATAATACATATTGCCATATTAATATACTGGAATAGAGAATGAATGGAATCAGATCTTCATGTGTTAACAGAATTTTTAAAAATATGGGTAAAGAAAGTTGCAAAGCATACGCATTACACCTTTGATGTAAAAATTAAATGATTAAAAAACTTAAAGCCGGGCGTGGTGGCTCACGTCTATAATCCCCAGCACTTTGAGAGGCCAAGGTGGCAGATCACCTGAGGTCAGGAGTTTGAGACCAGCCTGGGCAATACAAAAATTAGCTGGGCGTGGTGGTGCGCCCCCTGTAATCCTAGCTACTCAGGAGGCTGAGGCAGGAGAATCACTTGAACTTGGGAGGCGGAGGCTGCAGTGAGCTGAAATCATACCACTGCACTCCAACCTGGGCAACAAGAACAAAACTCAGTCTCAGAAAAAACAAAAACAAAAACAACCCCCCCCCCAAAAAAAAAAACTTAGATAGGAGGGATACCTACCAATTTCAGAGTAGTGATTAATTCTTGGGGGGGATAAGGAGAATAGTGGTAGAAGAAAAGTATAAAGAGGCTTTAAATGAACCTGTAATGTTTTGTTTTTAAAGATCTGAAGTAAACAAAAAACTGTAAGAATATAATGAAAATGAAAGGCAAGAGTCCATAATCTGCAACTGAAACAATTTGGCAGAAAAAGGTCAGCCTAGATTACATATGGACATCTTCTCTTCTGGATATTCTGAGCAGGTTAATACACAGGTAACCTAAGAACACATATCTTGGTAAGAATTTCAGGATAGTCTGCTCTGCAGCTGTTAAGAAAGCCTAAGGTAAGATAAAAATGTCCAGTGACAACACACAGGCTCTTACAAGAGATTTTATTAATCATTGATTAGAAAGGTACATAAACTGTTAGCCTTTTATTCCCCAGTAATACCTCTGATAGCCTAGCTAATATGTCCATAAAGGCTAAAGGTTTGTGCTCTTGAAAGTTTGTAATCAGTGATTTTCTTATACTTCAATAAACTAATGCTTTCACATATGACCAGAACATTTTACTAAATCTGAACTAAGTAGATCCATTAGTTTTTCTAACCGCTTCAGACAGAAACGTTTACAATACATGAAGATATGGCACCTGCAGTTCAAAGCATTAAGCTATTAACACCACATACATGCCAAAATGGTTGTTGAAACAAGCAAATGAAAACCAAATGTTCATTAGTTTATTGTTAATGGGAAAATACTCTTTCAGAAGTACAAAATACAAAATTCTCAATACTGACTCTTTTGGTAGATACAATCCTGTGAAATGTGACTTCTAACTACTACAAACGTACACATACAGAATCAAGATGAAAAAGAGGGAGGCCAGGTGCGGTGGCTCATGCCTGTAATCCCAGCACTTTGGGAGGCTGACGTGGGTGGATTGCCTGAGCTCAGGAGTTTGAGACCAGCCTGGGCAACACGGTGAAACCCCAACTCTACTAAAATACAAAAAATTAGCCAGGCATGGTGGCGTGCGCCTGTAATCCCAGCTACTCAGGAGACTGAGACAGGAGAATTGCTTGAACCCGGGAGGTGGAGGTTGCAGTGAGCTGAGATCGTGCCACTGCACTCCAGCCTGGGCAACAGAGGGAGACTCCATCTCAAAAAAAAAAAAAAAAAGGGAAAGGGTGGGATTTTTTTCAGCAGCAAATTGTAGGAATCCTGTTACAACTTCTGTTTCCTTTGAATAAGTCAGAAGATATAATAACTTTGTTGCCATTTTAGGGCTTTGTGTCTCTGCTAATGAGATAAAGAATATTACATTCATTTAATTTGGTTGCTAATGGGTTAACATTTGCAAAATATTAATTCAACACAAGCTTTTAATTCTGCTGTGTTATAATATTTAAATAGTTTACTATGGATCGGGGTTAGCGGATGGAAAAAGTGTGAATCAATGTATCAAGGGGCAAATATTCTCTCTCTCTCTCTCTCTCTCTCTCTTTTGACACAGAGTTTCACTTTGTCACCCAGGCTGGAGTGCAGTGGTGCGATCTCAGTTCACTGCAACCTCAGCCTCCTGGGTTCAAGCAATTCTCATGACTTAGCCTCCCAAGTAGCTGGGATTACAGGTGTATGCCACCACATCTAGCTAATTTTTGTATTTTTTTTTTTTTTTTTAGTAGAGATGGGGCTTCGCCATGTTGGCCAGGCTAGTCTCAAACTCCTGGCCTCATGTGATCCGCCCACCTTGGCCTCCCAAAGTGCTAAGATTACAAGTGTGAGCCACTATGTCTGGCCTTTTTTTTTTTTTTTTTTTTTTGAGACAGGGTCTCACTCTGTCGCCCAGGCTGGAGTGCAGTGGTGTGATCTTGGCTTGGCTCATTGCGACCTCCGCCTCCTGGGCTCAAGCAATCCTCCTACCTTAGCCTCCCAAGTATCTGGGACTACAGGTGTGTGCTATCACACCCAGCTAATTTTTGAATTTTTTTGTAGAGGCAGGGTTTCATCATGTTGCCCAGGCTGGTCCTGAACTCCTGGGTTCAAACGATCTGCCCGCCTCAGCCTCCAAAAGTGCTGGGAGTACAAGCATGAGCCACCATGCCTGGCTGCAAATATTCTCAAGATTCAAAATAAGTAGCAAGTAGGATATAACCACAAGTTTACCTCTGAATGCAGACTCAATTTAATCAGTTCAATTACTTATTACAGCTATTTTATGCATAGAAATGTGGGGGGCATTCAAAGGTTAGTATGAGGAAGTTCCTACTCACAGGAGTTTATTATCTAGTAGGGGATGGTGGGGAAAGGATACAGAAGATAGAAAAGACATTAAACCTAGATTCAGTGCTGGAAGAGATAATATGGATTTAATATAATCCTTTCATTTTACAAATAATGAAAGAGGCTTAAAAATGTTAAATGACCAGTCTGGGCAACATAGTGAGGCCTCATCTCTACAAAAAAAATTTTTTTAATTAGCCAGGTGTAGTGGCACATGCCTGTAGTCCCAGCTATTCCAGAGGCTGAGGCAGGTGGAGTGCTTGAGCCCAGGAGGTCAAGGCTGCAATGGGCTGTGATCACACCACTGCACTCCAGCCTGGGCAAGAGAGCAAGATCCTGTCTCAAAAAAAAAAAAAAAAAGAAAAAGAAAAAAGAAAAAAAGTTAATTATAACAAACATGTGGTTGCATGCTAAAATTGGCAGTAGCAGATAATACATTTATGGAAGAAATTGATCAGTGTGGGTAGAAGTGTTGTGAATAACGTGGAAACAAAGATGGAAGGGCATTCTACATATGAGGAATAAGTGTAGTCTGTCTAGGAGAAAGCAAGATGAGTCTAGTTACAGAAAAGGGTTCAAACTGAAAAGACCTTTACATTCTTAGAGCTGGAAGAGAACTTAAGAGATTTAGTCCAATCTGTCCCCCAGTGTAGAATGATAGGAATCAAGGTGGAAAGGTCAATGGAAACCAGACCGTAGAAGGCTTTGGATGCCAATTTTGGGTTTAATCTTTTATGCCAGGGGTTGCCAGCCTCTTTTCCCCTCCTTTATGAAGCTTTTTTTTAGACTTCCCCCCACAATTGCCTTCCCATGAAATTTTAATACCACAGATAAACTGTGTATCTGCTCATGTAACGTGTGATCCTTTTTTTGTGTGTGTGACAGTCTCCCTGTTGACCAGGCTGGAGTGCAGTGGCACAATCTCGGCTCACTGCAACCTCCAGCTGCTGAGTTCAAGTGACTCTCCTGCCTCAGCCTCTGGGATTACAGGTGTGTGCCACACCTGTATTATCTCTTCCAGCACTGAATCTAGGTTTAATGTCTTTTCTATCTTCTGTATCCTTTCCCCACCATCCCCTACTAGATAATAAACTCCTGTGAGTAGGAACTTCCTCATACTAACCTTTGAATGCCCCCCACATTTCTATGCATAAAATAGCTGTAATAAGTAATTGAACCGATTACAAACATGCCCAGCCAGTTTTTGTATTTTTAGTAGAGACAGGGTTTCACCATGTTGGCCAGGCTAGTCTCAAACTCCTGATCTCAGGTGATCTGCCCGCCTTGGCCTCCCAAAGTGCTGTGATTACAGGCATGAGCCATTGTGTCCGGACTCGTGTGACCCTTTGAAGAGCCACAAACATACGAAAAAACGCTCAACATCACTAATCATCAGGGAAATGCAAATTAAAACCACAATGAGAAAACACCTTACCCCAGCCAGAATGGTCATTATTAGAAAGTCAAAAGACAATAGACGTTAGTGTGGATGTGTTGAAAAGGAAACACTTACACACCACTGGTGGGAATGTAAATTAGTACAACCTCTATGGAAAACAATATCAGATCTCAAAGAACTAAAAGTAGACCTACCATTCAATCCAGCAATCCCACTACTGGTTATCTACCCAAAGGAAAAGAAGTCATTATATCAAAAAGACACCTGCACGCATATGTTTGTTTGTTTGTTTGTTTTGAGATGGGGTCTCACTCTGTCATCCAGACTGGAGTGCAGTGGCATGATCATGGCTCACTTCAGCCTCTGCTTCCCAGGCTCAAGTGATCCTGTCACCTCAGCCCCCTAGAAGGAGCTGGGACTACAGGTGTAAACCACCAAGCCTGGATAATTTTTTGTATTTTTGGTAGAGACGGGGGTTTGCCACATTGCCCAGGCTGGTCTTGAACTCCCGAGCTCAAGCAATCCACCAGCCTTGGTCTCCCAAAGTCCTGGGATTACAGGGATGAGCCACTGCATCCAGCCAGCATGCATATGTTTATTGCAGCACAACTCACAATTGCAAAGATATGAAACCAACCTAAGTGCCCCTCAACTGACAAGTAGATAAATAAAATGTGGCATGTATACACCATAGAATACTACGCAGCCATAGAAAAGAACAAAATAATGTATTTTGCAGTAACTTGGATGGAATTGGAGGTCACTATTCTAAGTGAAGTAACTCAGAAGTAAAAACCAGGCTGGACACAGTGGATCATGGTTGTAATCCCAGCACTTTGGGAGGGGAAGGCAGGCAGATCACTTGAGGTCAGGAGTTTGAGACCAGCCTGGCCAACATGGTAAAACACTGTCTCTACTAAAACTACAAAAATTAACTGGGCATGGTGGCGCATGCCTGTAATCCCAGCTACTTGGGAGGCTGAGGCAAGAGAATCACTTGAACCAGAGAGGCAGAGGTTGCAGTGAGCCGATATTGCACTACTGCACTCCAACCTGGGCAAGTGAGACTCTGTCTCAAAAAACAAAAACCAAAAAAACCCCCCAAATACTGGCTGAGTGTGGTGGCTCACACCTGTAATCCCAGAACTCTGGGAGCCCAATGTAGGTGGATCACTAGAGCTCAGAAGTTCGAGACCAGCCTGGGCAACATGGCAAAACCTGGCTCTACCAAAGAAAAAAAAAATTATCTGGGTGTGTTGGTGCATGCCTGTGGTCTCAGCTACTCAGGAGGCTGAGGTAAGAGGATTGCTTGAGCCCAGGAGGTGAAGGCTGCAGTGAGCCGAGATCGTACCACTGCACTCTGGCCTGGGTAACAGAGCAAGACCCTGTCTCAAAACAAAGCAAAACAAAACAAAATACCATATGTTCTCGTAAGTATGAGCTAAGTAATGAGTATGCAAAGGCATACAGAGTGGTATAATGCGTATGAGTATTGGAGACTCAGAAGAGGGGAAAGTGGAAGGGGGATGAGGGATAAAAAACTACATATTTGGTACAATGTACACTACTTGGGTGAGGGGTGCCCTAAAATTTCAGACTTCACCACTATACAATTCAACCATGAAACCAAAACCATTTGTACCCCTAAACCTATTGAAATAAAATTAAAATAACATAATGCCTAAAAGTAGCATCAACATGTGATTAGAATAAATAGCTCTATGCCAGAGTAAAATTGTCTATTTCAAGAGACAAAACTGTAAATATATAACACACTTAGAAAACCACAGCAGGATACACAAGCAGTACTGGTAAAATTTAGCCCCCAATATGCGGTGGAATTAGAACTGCTTTATTTTGGAAAGATGCAGGTTGAGTATCCCTAATCTGAAAATCTAAAATTTGAAACTTTTCTAAGTGTTGACATGATGTTCAAAGGAAATACTCATTGGAGCACTTTTGATTTCGGATTAGGGATGCATTTTTGATTTTTGCATTAGGGATGCTCAACCACTAAGTATAATGCAAATATTCCAAAATCTGAAATCTGAAACACTGCTGGTCCCAAGGTTTTTTTTTTTTTGCTTGTTTTGTTTTTATTTCTTTTTATTATTATTATTATACTTTAAGTTTTAGGGTACATGTGCACAATGTGCAGGTTTGTTACATATGTATCCATGTGCCATGTTGGTGTGCTGCACCCATTAACTCGTCATTTAGCATTAGGTATATCTCCTAATGCTGTCCCTCCCCCCTTCCCCCACCCCACAACAGTCCCCGGAGTGTGATGTTCCCCTTCCTGTGTCCATGGGTTCTCATTGTTCAATTCCCACCTATGAGTGAGAACATGCGGTGTTTGTTTTTTTGTCCTTGCGATAGTTTACTGAGAATGATGGTTTCCAGTTTCATCCATGTCCCTATGTTTTTTTTTTAAAGAGGGTCTTGCTCTGTCACTCAGGCTGAAGTGAAGTGGCATAATCATAGCTCAGCCTCCTGAGTAGCTGAGACTACAGGTACATGCCACCATACCGAGCTATTTAAATTTTTTTTTTTTTTTGTAGAGACGGGGTCTCACTATGTTGCTCAGGCAGGTCTCAAACTCCTGGCCTCAAGTGATCCTCCTGCTTCAGCCTCCCGAAGTGCTGGGACTACAGATGTTAGCCACCATGCTTGGCCCCAAGTATTTTGAATAAGGGATACTGAACCTGTATGGTGATTGAAAAAAGTAATGAGATATATTTATCAATGTTAATTAGCAATCTGTTATAGTTATGCAGGAAACAAAGCCAGCTCACAGTGAAAATAAGACATCACTATCTTGACAGAAAGTCCTCATTTCAGAATAGCTATCTATTAGCAACTGGTTATCATTAGGTTAAAGGAAGAAAAAAAAGTATACCAAGCTAACACTGATCAAAGGAAAGCTTGAGTAGCTATATTAATTTTGGACAAAGTAGATTTCTGAACAAGGAAAATTATCAGGGATGAAGAATGGTATTACATAATGATAAAGGGGTCAATTCTCCAGGAGGACATAACAGTCCTTTATAGGTGCCTAACAACAGAGCATTAAAATACGTGGGTTAAAAACTAACAGAACTGCAAAGAGAAATAGACAAATCCATTATGATCCTTGGAAACATCAACACTCTTCTGTCAGTGACGGACAAATGCAGCAGGCAGAAAATCAGTAAAGATATAGTTGAACTATGGAATCATTAATCAACTGGATCTAATTGACATTTACAGAATCTCCATCCAACAATAGCAGAATACATATTCTCCTAAAGCTCACATGAAACATTCACCAAGATAAACAACATTCTGGACATAACAGAGTACCTGAGCAAAAAAAATTTTAAGAGATGCTTATGTTGCCCAGGCTGGTCTCAAACTCCTGGCCTTAAGCGATCCTCCTACCTCAGCCTCCCAAGTACTTATCACATTTAAAACAATAAAAGCAAGCCGGGCCTGGTGGCTCACGCCTGTAATCCCAGCACTTTGGGAGGCCGAGGCGGGCAGATCGCAAGGTCAGGAGTTCAAGACCAGCCTGGCCAGTATGGTGAAACCTTGTCTCTACTAAAAATACATAAAAATATTAGCCAGGCATGATGGCGGGTGCCTGTAGTCCTAGCTACTCGGGAGGCTGAGGCAGGAGACTCGCTTGAACACGGTAGGCAGAGGTTGCAGTGAGCTGAGATTGCACCACTGCACTTCCAGTGGGTGACAGAGTGAGACTCTGTCTCAAAAAAAAAAAAAAAAGAAAGAAAGCCATACACAGTATGCCTGCAGACCACAATGGAATTAGACTAAAAATCAATAACGGAAAGATAGCTGGAAAATTAAAAAATATTTGGAGATTAAACAATAGGCATCTAAATAACACATGGGTCAAAGAAATCTCAGAAGAAATTTTAAAATATATTAAACTAAACAAAAATGAAAATACAACTTATAAAAACTTGTGGGATTCAGCAAATGTTTAGAGGGAAATTGATAGCATTGAATGCACATATCAGAAAATAGGAAAAATATAAAATCAGTAATCTAAGCATGTACCTTAGATTAGAGGTACAAGTTTCTGGAAACTAGAGGAAGAAGAGCAACACAAACCTAAAGCAGGCAGAAAAAAAGAACTAGTAAGAATTAGAGCAACAATCAATTAAATTGAAAGCAGGGAATCAACAGACAAAATCAAGGAAACCAAAAGCTAGTTCTTAGAAAATATCAGTAAAATTGATAAAACTCTGGCCAGGCTAACCAAGAAAAAAAAGGGGAAGACACAAATTACTAATATCAGAAATAAAAGAGGGATTATCACTACTAAACATTAATGTTATTAATGACATTAAAAGGATAATAAAGGAATATTATAAATAATTCTATAATTTGATAATTGAGATGAAATGAACAAATTACTTAAAGGACAAAACCTACCAAAATGTATACAAGGAGAAACAGATACTCTGAACAGGTCTAGATCTATTAAAGAAATTGAATTTTTTTTAAATTTTTTTATTTTTATTTATTTTTTTTGAGACAGAGTCTTGCTCTGTTGCCCAAGGCTGGAGTGCAGTGGCGTGATCTCGGCTCACTGCAACCTCTGCCTCCTGGGTTCAAGCAATTCTCGTGCCTCAGCCTCCTGAGTGGCTGGGATTACAGGTGCCCGCCACCACGCATGGCTAATTTTTGTATTTTTAGTAGAGACAGGGTTTCACCATGTTGGCCACGCTGGTCTCCAACAACTGAGCTCAAGTGATCTGCCAGCCTCGGCCCCCCAAAGTGCTGGGATTACAGGTGTGCACCACCATGTCCAGCCAGAAATTGAATCAATAATTAATAATCTTCCAAGACAGAAAGCATCAGGCCCAGATAGTTTTTTTGTTGTTGTTTTGTTTTTTAGTGGCTTAAAACAACACAAATTCCCCAGGAGTTCAAGATCAGCCTGGGCAATATAGTGAGACCCCATCTCTAAAAAACAAAACAAAATCACAAAAATTTGCCATCTTACAATTGTGTAGGCCAGAAATACAATATGAGTCTCATTGGGCTAAACACAAGGTGTTTACAGGACTTTGTTCCTTTTTTGGAGGCTCTACAGAAACCATTTCCTTGCCTTTTCCAGCTTCTAGAGGCCACCTGCACTCCTTGGCTCATGGCTGTCTTCCTCTGTGTTCAAAACCAACAACATAACATCTCTCTGACTCTGCTTCTGTCATCCCCATCTCTTCTCTTTCTTATTTGTTTCCTTCTTCCTGTTTCATAAAGACCCTTGTGTTTACATTGTACCCACCAAGATAATCAAGTATAATCTCCCTATTTTAATGTTTAGCCACATTAATTCTGCTGTAACTTTATTTAATTCACCTTTACATGTAATTTAACATATTCACAGGTTTTGTGGATGAAGATGTGGACATCCTTGAGGGGCCCTTATTCTGCCTGCTACACTATTCCAGCCCCTTCACTATGATTTTTAAGTACATTCCAGTATTTGTTAGAGGCCCAGACAGCTTTACTGGTGAATTCCACCAAACGTTTAAGAAATAAATGATACGTATTCTCTATAATCTCTTCCATAAAAACTGAAGCAAAGGGAATACTTCCTAACTCATATCCTATGAGGCCAGCATTACTCTAATACTAAAACCAGATAAAGATATTACAAAAAGTAAAACTCCAGACTAATATATCATGAACATAAATGCAAAAATCCCTAACAGAATATTAGCAAACTAAATCCAAAAATGTATAAAAATATTTATTCACATAGCCGAGAAGGATTTATTCCAAATATGCAATGCTGGTCCAACATTTGAAAATTAATTAGTGTAATCCATAACATTAACAGGCTAAAGAAAAATCACATGATCATGTTAATAAATGCAGAAAATGCATTTGACAAAATCTACTACCCATTTGTGAGAAAAATTCTCAGCAAACTAGGAATAGAGGGCACTTTGGGAGGCCGAGGCGGGCGGATCACGAGGTCAGGGGATCGAGACCATCCTGGCTAACACGGTGAAACCCCGTCTCTACTAAAAAAATACAAATTAGCCAGGCGCGGGGGCAGGCGCCTGTGGTCCCAGCTACTCGGGAGGCTGAGGCAGGAGAATCGCTTGAACCCAGGAAGCAGAGGTTGCAGTGAGCCGAGATAGCGCCACTGCACTCCGGCATGGGCAAAAGAGCGAGATTCTGTCTCAAAAAAAAAAAAAAAAAAAAAAAGTCTACAAAAAGTCTATAACTAACATTACACTTAATGGTGAGAAACTAGATGTTTTCCCTTTCTTTTAGACTGGGCATGAGGCAAGGATATCCCCTCTCACCACTCTTATTTGACATTATACTCAAAGTCCTAGCTGAGGCGATAAGATAAGAAGGAAAATAAAAGGTATACAGATTGGAAAGAAAGAAATAAAACTGTCTTTGTTCACAGATGATATGATTGTCAATGTAGAAAATCCCAAAGAATAGGCAAAAAATTCCTGGAACTAAGTAATTATAGTAAAATCACGGGATATAAGGTTAATATACAAAAGTCTATTGCCTTTCTATAGAACAGCAATGAACATTTGGACTTTGAAATTAAAAGCACAATATCATTTATATTAGCATGAAAAAATTTAATATTAAGGCATAAATATAATAATAAATGTATAGGATCTATATGAGGAAAACCACAAAACTCCAATAAATCAAAGAATATCGAAATAAATGGAGAGATATTCCATTCATAGATAGGAAGATCTAATATTGTTATCATGTTAATTCTCCCCAACTTGACGTATAGATTCACTGTAATCCTAAACAAGCTCCAACCAAGTTATTTTGTGGTTATCAACAAAATGATTCTAAGGTTTACATGGAGCAGCAAAAGACTCAGAATAACACCAAATTAAAGAAGAAAGTCAGAGGACCGACGCTACTCAAATGTGAGACTTACTATACAGTAATCAAGACAGTGTGGTATAGACAAAATAATAGACAAAATGATAATGGAGCAGAATAAAGAGCCCACACATAGACCCTTACAAATGTAGTCAGCTAATCTTTGACAAAGGAGCAAATGTTATTCAATGGAGGAAGAACAGTCTGTTCAACAAATGGTGCTGGAACAATTGGATATCAATATGCAAAAAAATGAATCTAGACATACAATGTATACTTTTCATAAAAATTAACTCCAAATGGATCTTAGACTTGCATATAAAGCATAAAACTATATAACTTCTAGAAGATAACAGGAATATATAGTTACCTTAGGTTTGGCAATGAGTTTTCAGATATGACAACAAAAGCATGACCCACGAAAGAAAAATTATTAAGTTGGACTTTATTAAAATTAAAAACTTCTTCCCTGTGAAAGGCATTGTTGAAGGAATGAAAAGCTGAAAGAATAAAGCGAAAGAATTTTTTTGCAAATTTTCACAAAGAATGTGAAAAAATCTTTGCAAACTTGTATTTAATTAAAAATTTAGAAAAAAAGAAAAAAAAAGATGTCACCTTGTCAGATGTCAGTCAGCTCAAGCTGGTTGATAACGTTGTCTATGTCTTCTACATCCTTTATGGTTTTTGTACCAGCTGTTCTATCAATTATTGAGAGTAAATTATTGAAATATTCAATTATTGTCATGAAGTTATCTATTTTCCTTTTTTAATTCTTTACATTTTGACTTGAATATTTTGAAGCTCTGTTAGGTGTGGATACATTATTTCTTCTTGATGTATTTAACCTGTGTTCATTATGAAATACCCCTTTCATGCTGAGTAGTACTTGCTTTAACATCTACTTTGCCTGATATAGATATATTCACTTGAGCTATATTATGGTTACTAATTGTATAGTGTCTATATTTTTTATTTTTACTTCGGGAGTATTAGTGTCTTTGAATCTAATGCATTTCTTTTGCAGGTAGTGATGGTTGAATTTTTCTTTTTACTCAGTCTGTCTGACAATTTCTGCCTTTTGATTGCATTAGAACTATAACATTTAATACAATTATTGATATGGTTGTACTTAAATTTACCATTTTGCTAATTGTTTTCTGCATTTCTCCTGTCTTTTTGTTGTTGTTGTTGTTATCTTTAACTGGCTTCTTTTTTGTTAAATAATGTTTTCCAGTGTAGATTTTTAGTTTTTCTGTTTTTGAGTTGCATTATTTCAGTTGTTTTCTTAGTGGTAGTGCCAGTGATTGCAATATGCGTATTATCCTATCACAGTCTACTTCAGATTAATATGGAAACTTAGTTCTAGGAAAATACAGAACCTTGCCTTCAACATTGCTTCACTTTCTTTCTTGTCTTTTGTAATTTTATCATATATATTACATGCATATATGTTGCAATCTATTAATGTAGTATTTAATTTATTGTGTTAATAAACTTAACATCTTTTAAAGTTACTAAGAAAATAAATTGGAAGATTAACTAAAAAAAATGTGTATCCAAAATATACAAAGTCCAGCCTGGGCGATGGAGCAAGACCCTGTCTCAAAAAAAACAAAATATATATACACATATATATGTGTATATATATGTATATATACACATATATATGTATTCGTATATATACACATATATATGTGTATATATATGTGTATATATAGGTGTGTATATATATGTATATATAGGTGTGTATATATATATGTGTGTATATATATATATATATGCAAAGAACTCTTAGAATTCAACAATAAGAGAATTAAGAACCCAATTAAATAATGGGCAAAGGATATGAACAGACACCTCACCAAAAAGATACACAGATGGCAAATAACCATATGAAAAGATGTTCAACATCAGATGTCATTAGGGAATTGCAAATTAAAACAATAAAATACCACCATACACCTATTAGAATGGTCAAAATAAAAAAAAAACTAACAATACCAAATGCTGGGAAGTATAAGGATAACAGGAATACTTTTTCATTGCTGGTGAATGCAAAATGGTAAGCCACTTTGGGAGACAGTATGGTAGTTTCTCATAAAACTACACAGTCACACTCCGGCAGTCATATTCCTAGGTTATTTACACAGTTGGGTTGAAAACTTATGTTCATACAAAAACCTGCACACAAATGTTTATAGCAGCTTTATTTTTAATCACCAAAAACTGGAAGCTATTGAGATTTCCTTTAATGGGTGAATGGATAAACACACTATGCTATATCCATACAATGAACATTATTCAGCAATAAAAAATGAGCTATCAAGTCACAAAAAGACATGGAGGAACCTTAAATGCATATTGCTAAGTGAAAGAGGCCAGTCTAAAAAGTCTACATACTGCATAATTCCAACCAACTACATGACATTTTGGAAAAGGCAAAACTGTAGAGACAGTAAAAAGATCAGTGGTTGCCAGGGCTCAGGGGGAGGGATAAATAAGTGAAGCACAGAGGATTTTGAGGGTGGTGAAACTATTCTGTATGAGACTGCAATGGTGCACACATGCCATTATGAATTTGTCAAAACCCACATAACCTCACAACACAATGAATCTTAATGTGAACTATGGGCTATAATTAATAATAAATTAATATTGGTTCATCATTTGTAACAAATGTGCCACACTAATGCAACATCTTAATAATAGGAGAAATTGTGTAAGGAGGAATGAGGGTATGGGGTGCGGTGGGTATACGGAACTCTATATATTATCTGCTCTATTATTCTGTAAACCTAAACCTATACTTTAAAAAATACAGTATATTAATTTATCTTAAAAAATAAAATCATAGGGACCAAAATAAATAACTTTTTTGGTTCTAATACAAAGATAACATACATGCCTTTATATCATACAAGAGTGATTCCAAACAAATATATGGAGAGTATAAAATTTTTATTTTATTATACTTTGATACTGTCCTTGACCTTACTATACTCTTAGGTACACAGCAACATACCGTTTGTAAACAATAAAACATTTCATTAAAAATCATCCATTAATACTTGAAGTTTCCTTTGTACACTAGAGATACTGGATTAAATGCCTTCTTAGAAATGCCATGTTAACCATTTATTTTAAAGTTTCTAAAATGCATGTTTTCCAGTGGTTTGGTCTTACTGATTTTACTTAACAGAACTATCTATGATGCTCTGGGATGTGAAAATCATCTCAGGTCCCCGACTTCCACAAGTAAGTAACAATGCTTTCGCCTCTAATCTTCATATTGCTGATTTTCGTTTGAAGTTTGTGGGCAAGATTTAGCTCCGTAGGTAAGGACGGAAACGCAGGTCTGACAAGTTAAATTAACATCAGGACTAAAAGTTGCAGGACTACAAACCACTGCAGAGGAAAACACAGGTAGTAATTATAATTTAGAGGTATTTTATGCCTCTACCACTTGGAGGTATTCTATACCAACAATATAAATCTGCCTTTAATATCACACCATTTCGGTACCTATATTATACCAGGTAGTGTTCAGCCCATTTAAGTTGTAGAAGATTATGTGAGTTTCAAACTTTATAACTTGATGATCTTAAAGATAGGAGAAAGTAAGAATCCTATTTTTTCTTTTACTATCAGCATTTTACAGTATCTTCTGCAGTGCCCCATTTATGAGTTCCTATTTCTAGTTTTCTAGTTCCTATTTCCTAGTTCTCTGCTTTCTAGGTAGGACCATTCTGTTTTCCTTCATTGTACAGTAGCTTAAGACAGAACATTATAGAAATGTTTATAATACAAGAGAGTACATCAGGAAGAGTTAATATACATTAAAATAACTATATTTAGAAATTTGGGCTTTGGCTGGGCGCAGTGGCTCATGCCTGTAATCCCAGCACTTTGGGAGGCCAAGGCAGGCAGATTGCTTGAGCTCAGGAATTCAAGACCAGTCTGGGCAACAGGGCGAAACTCTGTCTCTACTAAAAATACAAAAATTAGTCAGTAAAAATACAAAACTTACAGCTTGCACACCTGTAATCCTGGCTACTTAGGAGGCTGAGGTTGAAGGATGGTTTGAGCTTGGGAGTCAGAGTTGCCGTAAGCTGAGACTGTGCCACACTGCACTGCAGCCTGGGTGACAGAGCCAGACTCCATCTCAAAAAAAAAAAAAAAAAAAAAAAGGGCCAAGCATGGTAGCCCACACCTATAATTCCAGCACTTTGGGAAGCCAAGGCAGACGGATCCTTTGAGGTCAGGAGTTCAATCGAGACCAGCCTGGCCAACATGGTGAAACTCTGTCTCTACTTTTTACAAAAATTAGCCAGCTGTGGTAGCTACTGGGGAGGCTGAGACAGGGGAATCACTTGAACCCGCGAGACGAAGATTGTGGTGAGCTCAGATCATGCCACTGCACTCCAGCCTGGGTGACAGAGTGAGACTCTATCTCAAAAAAACAAAAAAAAATTGGGGCTTTGAATTTTTACTTCCCTTTAGCTAAATATATATATTTTTTTGGTAACAACAGAATCACTGTAAAGATTCTATTCAGTTATGCCAAGTTAATTACTTATTCTTCTGACTCTATAACCTAAATATTTAGAAATTTACATTTTATAGTTACCACAACAGCTAGCGCAATTACTGTGTAGACTTTCATTTTTTCCAAAGCCTGGTTGACAGCTATCCAGACGTACTACTTGCAAACTGTGGTCCACAAAATGCATTGCTGGTAGAGTTTTATTAAGGTTATGGTAGAAAATATATGTTTGGTTCCAAAAAAATTCTACTATTCGATCTCTTGCCTAAGGTTGAAAAATATCAGAGAAAGGTACAATTACTAAACCATGAACCAAATTTATCCTCCAGTATCACAGGCAATAATGTACTATAAGCATGCTATACTTTATGTAGATAAATTCCTGAAAAGGTGAGTGTTAACACCAAAATTAGTCTAGCCTTGACCTTATCAACTGTTGTCAATTAATATGTGCAATGGTTAAGAAAAATTGGCTGGGAGTGGTGGCTCATGCCTGTAAACCCAGCACTTTGGGAGGCCAAGGCGGGCAGATCGTGAGGTCAAGAGATCGAGACCATCCTGGCCAACATGGTGAAACCCTGTCTCTATTAAAAATACAAAAATTAGCTGGGCGTGGTGGCATGTGCCTGTAGTCCCAGCTACTCAGGAGGGTGAGGCAGGAGAATCACTTGAACCTGGGAGGCAGAGGTTGCAGTGAGCCGAGATCATGCCACTGCACTCCAGCCTGGCGACAGAGTGAGACTCCGTCTCAGAAAAAATAAATAAATAAAAATAAAAATAAAAATTAAGATTAGGCTGGGCGTGGTGGCTCACGCCTGTGATCCCAGCACTTTGGGAGGCAGAGGTGGGTGGATCACTTGAGGCCACGAGTTCGAGACCTGCCTGGCCAACATGGTGAAACCTCGTCTCTACTAAAAAATACAAAACTTAGCCAGGTGTAGTGGCAGGCACCTGTAATCCCAGCTACCCGGGAAGCTGAGGCACAAGAATGACTTGAATCCAGAGGCAGAGGTTGCAGTGAGCTGAGACTGCACAGCAGCCTGGGTGACAGAATGAGACTCCATCTCAAACACAAAACAAAATAAAATGAAAAGAAAAAATAAGATTAAAAAACTTGTTTTGAATTATTTGCAATGTCTATCCCATATGTAGATAATTGGGTGTTCATTATATCTAATTTCCATGATCATCGAAGAAAAAGAGTCAAGCAAAATGGAAAGTAAGACTTTTCTTGGCCAGGCGCGGTGGCTCACACCTGTGATCCCAGCACTTTGGGAGGCAGATGTGGGCAGATCACGTGAGGTCAGGAGTTTGAGACCAGCCTAGCCAACATGGTGAAACCCCATCTCTGATAAAAACACAAAAAATTAGCTGGGTGTGGTGGCGTGTACCTTTAGTCCCAGCTACTTGGGAGGCTGAGGCAGGAGAATTGCTTGAGCCTGGGAGGTGGAGGTTGCAGTGAGCTGAGATGGCCACCACTGCACCTCCAGCCTGGGCAACAGAGCAAGACTCCGTCTCAAAAAAAAAAAAAAAAAAAGACTTTTCTTTAAAAGCATTATAAACCGATGATGTAAATTTTGGGTTTTTGAGCACAGAATTTAATAATAACTAATTTTAACTAAGTGCTTCTCATAAGCCATGCACAATATCAATTAAGGATATGAGCTCAGGAACTAGACCAGAGAGTGAAGGGATTTTTAAGACTATGTCCTTAGCCTCTGAGGATGGTAGAGGGGAGAGCAACTATTATGACCAATATAGATATAATTTTGGAAGCACCATTGGCTTAACGTAGGGTGACATGTTTGTGAAGTTGTTCTTTAAGCCACTATTTAATCATCATTTGGGGAACAAAGACCAGGGATCTATCCTTCGGTCATAGATAAAATACATAATACTAACCTTGGGAACTATCTAATATTACAGATGTGCTACTCCAAAATAACACATCTTGATACTCCAGCTCTCTTTTGAGAAAGAAAAAAAAATCACATCTTGAAATAAGAATCTCATAATCTCAGTTTAAAAAACTGAAACCAAAAATCAATAATACTTAAAAAATCAATATTATTAATACTTTATATTCTTTTTTTAAAAAATAATTTGTTTCCTCCTTAGAAATGTTTTTATTATTGATAAATATTCACAAGATGGAGAAATAGGTTTTTAAAGAAACGTTTCAATACAACGAAGTATTTACAAAAATTTTTTAAATAGCTTTATTGATTTTCAAATACTTCCTCCTTGGCTGAGGCAGGAAGATCACTTGAGCCCAGGAGTTTCAGGCTGCAGTGAGCTATGGTCGCACCACTGCACTCCAGCCTGGGTGACACCCTGTCTCTAAAAAAAGAAAAAGACAAATACTTCTTCCTTACCATGAAATTCTCACCTGGAGGATATTATGATTAGTGGTATCTTCACAGTCAACAGGTCCATCGCAAGCATCTTTCCACCCTGGCACAGAAGGATTAACTGAAGAGAAAAAAAACGATAGATTCACAAAGGGATTCTGAAAAGTTCCAAACATTTCAATAAAGGTCCAAGTGCTGAATTCCGTGTGCATGCAGGCACGTGTTTAGCTCAGCTATCTAATCCTAGTAATAAAACAGGGTGCACAATTTGAATAATTTATACTCGATGGTTTCACTCCATCTGGGGGCTAATGTAAGTAACTACAAGGCTTTAAAATGAATAGAAATGAATTTGGTTTGGTTATTCACTTTTACTAAGTTTTCAAAAATACAATTTAAAATTCTGTAAGAAGTTATAAGTGAAATATTAGCTGCATAAAGGCTGTATTAATATTGATTTTTAAGAAGCAACAATATGTCATATTTGAAAGTAATTAATTAGTGTGTTAAGTTTTAAAACCATAAACAGGCTAAGGTCAACCACATACTTTAGTGCTTAACAAATATGTAAGACCTATTACTTTTAAAATATCTTATATTAATATGGTAATTAATTTTGCAATCTATTATGGTTCAGGACTAAATTCAAAATTAAAGAAATTTTAAAAATTTTACCTTGAAATGCTATAAATAGCTCACGTATGAGGCCATGTTCTGGAATTTCAACAGAATGGCATTTATATGATGGCTCTATGACATGGCATGACAAATCAGATATTAGATCATCCAAGATTTTCTTTAGCGCTCTAAAGAATACATCATTGTATCTCCCTATACAAGAGTCTGTGGTGAAACGTACGGCCATCCGATATGAATAATCAGGTTCCCGATAGGCTTTAAAAAAAGAAAGACAAGAGTGAAAACAATCGTGCCTAGCATTAATTTCCTCTACCAAACAATTTTCAAATACCATGTAATACTAAATCCCATCAATCTTGCAATCAGCATAGAAACTTATCTAATAACATTTTATCAGTTAGTCCTCACAAAAATACATAAAACTATTAACTTTAATGAAAATGTTATTTTCATCTGATAATTATCTACTTGGCACAACAAGAGAAATGGCTTCTGTGGGTTGGCTATATAGATAACTGTATCAAGAAAAAGAAAGACTTTTTGGGGAGGGCCTTAATTCATAGAAATTGTCATTGCTGTCAGCACAACCCAGTGAAAGGATCATTAACTTGCTTTTATAGAATTAAAGATCAGTTTTTAAATTACCTGCTAAATTGTGATAAAGTAGATGTGCTTGCATATCTAGATAGAGGCAAGTAGGGAGCTGAAAGAAGATTATTTAGGATAAACTATCTTGATGTCAACTTAAGAGTTTGCTTAGTCAAATACATCCTGAAATATTTTGTAAGTCATAATTGGTGATAGTCACCTATTACAGGCTCATTTTCATTAAATGAAGAAACCATACACTTAATTATGATACAAACTAAATGTATAAGTTAAAATGTGCCTAAATTCTTACCAAAGACCATAAAGTCATATCTCTTTTTGACTGTTTTTTCTTCCTGGGTTTCTGCTTTAACAGTCTTATAAGAAAGAGTACATGTGTAAAGTCCAGACAAAGGCTCCAAAAAATCTTTCACCATCAGCTGTCCAGTTTTAGTTATATTTATTCTATTATTTCCTAAACAGAATAGTAAATTACTTATTTAACATATAACATATCAAGCATTATTTAGTACACTTGGAGTTACAAATAGATACAAAAATTTTTAAAATTAATGAACTATCTCAACTTTAAGAATCCCACAAAATCTTAATTCTGTCATATTATTCTGTGGAAGACTACATGAGTTAAGTACACTTTTGAAATATATTTTGGTTTTCTTTGTTTCTTGGCATCTAGTTTCAATTGGTTCATACCAGTAATTCAGAAAAAGAGATTACACTGCTCTGCAGTACTATACAATTTCTTCAGACAAGATGGAAACTAATTAATAATACTTACGTTCCAAGGCACTCTAACATGATGAAAAATTATATATTAGATATTTCATCTCCTATTGGTGCTACAATACTGGTACTACAATGATAAATTTTAGGTTTTATAAAGACCTTTGAATTAATACAGCTCTGAGAAGCAGGGCACAAAAATTACTGCTTCAGTTTTTGCATAAGGAGAAAATAAGGAAGTGGCCAAAATATAACATGATTTTTCTAAGTAGGGAGCAAGAGAAACTGCCATTAAAATTAAATTTCAATTTGTTCTTTCCAATAAGTAATAGTGATTTTCTAAAAATATGTTCATATCATTAAAAAAGTACACATTAAAATCAAATTTACCTGTTAACGTCTTTTCATTAGGCCCAATCCATAAGTAGGTGGGGTCCACTATTTCTTTTTTAGAAAGCTTAAAATCCATACAGATAAGGACTGGACTATTTTGATGTAACTCTACATATATTTTGTCTGTGATGAAATAAAATAATGTATAACTACATTATATAGCAAAGTTAAATTAAGAAATATACTCCTACCATTTTGTGCTGAAGACACGAATTAGTTCTTGTTGGATTTCACTATTTTAAAAATCAATATATAACATTTAGAACGCTCGTCTGAAGTCCTTTTTGCTTCTCATAGTAAGTTTTTTAAAACTCTACACTATTAGTCATGAGTCATGATATTTTTCCATATTACAGTTTTGTTTATAAAAATACACGATACATTTAAAGTTCATTTTAATGTACAGATTCAGAACTCACTCAAATCATAATTTTTTGGAGGGTTGGTGGAAGCAATTCAAAGTTCAGAAAAGGCCTGGGCACGGTGGCTCATGTCTGTAATCCCAGCATTTTGGAAGGCCGAGGCAGCGGATCGCTTGAGTCCAGGAGTTTGAGACCAGCCTGAAGAAAATGGCAAAATCCCCTCTCTACTAAAAATACAAAACTTAGCTTGGCGTGGTAATGCGGGCCTATAATCCCAGCTACCCGGGAGGCTGAGGGTGGAGACTCGCTTGAACCCGAGAGGCAGAGGCTGCAGTGAGCCGAGACTGCACCACTGCACTCCCACCTGGGCAACAGAGGGAGACTCCCTCTCAAAGAAAGTTCAGAAAAAGACTTCAGCAAAACTATTTTAAAGATGATCAGCTGGGAGCGATGGCTCATGCCTGTAATCCCAGCACTTTGGGAGGCCGAGGTGGGTGGATCACCTAGCTCAGGAGTTCAAGACCAGCCTGGCCAACATGGTGAAACCCTGTCTCTACTAAAAATACAAAAATAATTTGCCAGGCATGGTGATAGGCGCCTGTAATCCCAGCTACTTGGGAGGCTGAGGCAGAAGAATTGCTTGAATCCAGGAGGCTGAGGTTGCAGCGAGCCGAGATCACACCACCGCACTCCAGCCTAGGCAAGGGAGCGAGATGCTGTCTTTAAAAAAAAAAAAAAAAAAAAGATTGGCTGGTGCTGTGGCTCATGCCTGTAATCCCAGCACTTTGGGAGGCTAAGGCGTGCGGATCACCTGAGGTCAGAAGTTCGAAACCAGCCTGGCCAACATGGTGAAACCCTGTCTCTACTAAAAATACAGGAATTAGCCAGGTGTGGTGGCGCACGCCTGTAATCCCAGCTACTAGAGAGGCTGAGGCAGGAGAATCTCTTGAACCCAGGAGGCGGAGGTTCCAGTGAGCCAAGATTGTGCCATTGCACTCCAGCCTAGGCGACAGAGTGAGACTGTTGAAAGAAAAGAAAGAAAAGAAAGAAAGAAAGAAAGAAAGAAAGAAAGAAAGAAAGAAAGAAAAGAAAAAAGAAAGATGATCATGATTACCCTAAGGGAAACCTGATGTTTAACTGTAAATTTTCTCCATTGGGAACAATAATTAAGCCTATGTGAGGCATACTAGGAAGATGTGTGATTACTTGTTTCTGGTTTGGTGGACAGAACGATGGTATGCTTGGAATCACTGCAACCCAGAAAGATATTAATTTTAAAGCCTACTGAATGCCAGGCTCTGAGCACATAAAGACAACGTCCTACAATTTGGTTGGGGGTCGGGGAGAGAACCCAAACACAGAAGGAGTCTAAACATGACAAATTCTATCAACTGGCTCAATTTATCTGAAATTAGCAATGTAACTAATTTTCCTTGGGAAAGTTTCACTGCAGAGATAAAGGACATTTGAGCTGAGCCCTGCAGGATGCGTGGGAGTTTTTCCAGTTAATAAGGGGAGGATTAAAGATATTCCAAACATAAGGCCTTGGAAATCACTCCTTTGCGAGAGTTTCCCGCGTTGCAAAGCAGCAGAGACACCTGGAAGTGAGATGGCATCAGAGAGAGAGAGATCTGGAATAAATCCCAGCCCCTTGTGAGCTGTAAGGCTTTAAGGCAAGGCGACACAATAGGGGTCGCTGTAAGGATGAAAAAATGCGACCGTCGTGAACTGCCAAGCAGATGCTTAGTATAATAGATGCTCAATAAACGCTGGCTCGTTCCCCTACTCTCCAGAAAGCTCTTCCGGGAAGAGCTTCGCAGTTCCGGCCCCTCCAATGGGCCCGCGTGTGCAGAGGCCCTTATTACCTGGCTGTCCTGTCTTGCCATAAATGAAGCCCTTCGCATTGAATAAGGTAGAACGCGGGCATCGGACTGCGGAGGGAAGAAAACACTGACTTTTAGTTAGAAGAGGAGCGGGGTTCAGAGTCGGGCAGGGCAGGGCGAGGCGAAGGAGGCAGGACCGGGAAGCTAGGGCAGAGGGAGAGGCCTGGGGACCGGGGGGAGGGAGCCCCACCTCCTGTGAGGCACCAGAGCACCGCGGAGAGTAGGACCCACGTTCGCATCATGGCTCAGGGGCTGGCGTCGCAGGAGGCGTCGAGGGACAGACTCCCTCCTACCTCAGCCCTGGCCCAACACCTCCCCACCTCCTCCACAGTGCAGAGCAGAAAGCCAGGGTCGCCTCCCCTAACAGTCGGTAGCCACCGCGAGAGCGGACACGCAGGAGAACGCATGCGCGCTTCGATTCTCGCGCGCGGGGGCGGGGCGACGGCGCTGCAGGCGAACGCCAGATCCTCTCGCGCCCACGCGGCAGCAGGCATGCGAACTCTTCGCGCCTCGCCTCCGGCGCCATTTTCCCGCGCTCCTGGCCCTGAGCGGAGCGGAAGGGAGGAAGAGAATAAAGGAAAAGAAGCCACGGTGTCGCATTCCGGGGAGTCCCCAGTCTAGGGGATGGAGGGATCAAGGAGAGAGAGAACACCGCGGGTCCCAAGGACCGTGGTGGGGTAGGGCGGCTAGGGGATGCGATGAGGAATCCCCTAGGAAGGGGACCTGAGGAAGGCAGCGACTTGTGACAATTTTCTCCTCACGTGAAGCAGAGGCCCGCGTGGGGATTTCCTACGCCTCTCTTCTCATGAACGCTGAAACTGTGTGTCGAATCTCTTTCAAACTGACACGCGATTTTTACCTAATTGCATTCTTTACCAGCAAGACCAAGACCCAGAAGAGCCACTACTGAGCCAAGAAGGCGCCTCCGGGCCTTCCCACTCTAGAGGAACGTTGAATCTTCATTTTCACTTCAAGTATGAGGCTATGTGAGAGACCTCCCCCAGTGCAAACGTATCTAGGTTGATGAAGTGACCTTGCTTTAAAAATGGGCCCAATTGTAAGGCCCATTGGCCGTTTCTGTAGGGATGGAGCCCGACTGGCCTTTTCTGTAGGGATGGATGATTAGTCAAGATCGGGGAGCTCCAAAGGGGATCATGCCCGCGTCTTTGATGGTTCCTTCCTGGCCACTAGTTTGGTGGCCCGAAAGGCCCTGTGTGTTGTCTGTTTCTTAGCAGCGGGACACCACCCTCAGTAGTGGTTTTGAGTAGGCTGGTTAGTAGAGAGAGCCCAAGGTTCAGACAGGGTGCAGAATGGTTATTTTGGGTGAGACCAAGAGTTTTCGGTTTTATTTCCTTTGAGCCGAGTCAGTACTTGGACTCTCTCATATGGTCCAGGAGCAACCTTTGTCAGTAATTTCATTTTTAGTCACTGTTAATTTTACCTATATAGCATAAGCCATGAAATGTGACTCAGTGAGTCAGATCCACCCATTGTCAGTTACCATGTCTGGATTCGTGGTCTGGTCTCAACTGTTCTCTTCTTAAGGTGATGATAATGAAGACAGATTTAGGCATTATCTTTGATTCCCTACAAGTTCGTCATTCCAGTTTTAGTCAAAGTACATTATATATCCACAGTGTGTTTTATTGACTTCTCGGTTATTGTAAGTAATTGATCCTTGTAAATCCTATGTGATAAACTAAATCCTATGAGAGGAGACTTAACCAAATGAGTAATAGTTGTCTGTCAGAAGTACCCATCCACTCTTTTTACATAAACTTTTCATTTTAGAAGAGGTTTAGATTTACAGAAAAATTGCAAAAACAGTACAGAGAGTTTTTACATACTCCCTCCCGATTTTCCCTGTTATTGACATCTTACATTGGTATGGTACATTTCTTACAATTAATGAACGGATATTGATATATTACTATTAACTGAAGTCCAAACTTTATTCAGATTTCCTTAGTTTTTCACTCAATGTCCTCCCTACCTCGTTTGTTTTTTTGCTCCAGGATCTCATGCGGGAAGCCACATTACCTATAGTCATCGTATCTCCTTAGATTCCCCTTGGCTGTGTCAGACTTTTCTTGTGTTTGAAGGTCTTGACGTGGCTTTAATTGGTGAGGTATTTTGTAGAATGTCTCTCTACTGGAATTTGGTGTCTTTCTCCATATTAGACTAGAATTATGGATTCTTAGGCGGCAGATTACAGAGATAAAATGACATTCTCATCACATCATATCAAGGGGACCTACTATCAACATGCCTTATCGCTTGATGTTAACCTTGGTCTGCTGGCTGAGGTACTGTTTGTCAGGTTTCACCACTGTCAACTTATTCCCCTGCTTTCATACTATACTCTTCGGAAGGATGTCACTTTGTGCACCCACACTTAAAGAGTGGGGATTTATGCTGCATCTCCTTGAAGGTGGAGTAGCTACATAGGTTATTTTACCAATCCACTTTTAATCCCCTTAAGTATCACTCTCGGGAGTCTGAAATACTCAGTATTGAACTATTTACAGAGTACTAACACGTTCCACTGTCAAATATACAGAAGAACATTGTAATGGAAAATCATAAAGTTTCCTTACAACTTTTTTTTTTTTTTGAGATGAAGTCTCGCTCTGTTGCCCAGGCTGGAGTTCAGTGGCATGATCTCAGCTCACTGCAACCTCCACCTGCTGGGTTCAAGCGATTCTCCTGCCTCAGCCTCCCGAGTAGCTGGGATTACAGGCATGCGCCACCACGCCCAGCTAATTTTTGTATTTTTAGTAGAGACAGTATTTTGCCATGTTGGCCAGGCTGGTCTCGAACTTCTGACCTCGTGATCCACCTGCCTTGGCCTCCCAAAGTGCTGGGATTACAGGCGTGAGCCACTGCGCCTGGCCTACAACTTTTTCATAACCAAATAACTTTTCATCCTCATACCATCCCTGTGAAATTTTACGGTTCCTCTTCTGCTACTTTTGATGTGCTATTTTTGCTTTTAGAAACTAACAAACAACAAATTTCCCCTTTCAGTACTAAAATTAGACCTAGTGTTTAGAGTATTTCTCCAAAATTGTCATCCTGCAGAACTCCCAACTCATACAGTTATAGAGATGCTACTGTGGTGCTTAAAGCCAGTGTAGTTTTTTACCCACTTGAATATATTTATATATACTATATACACACATCACATAGACTGCCTATACCAACGACATACTATGGTTTAAAACTACAATTCATAAAATTACAGCATGTATACTTTAACTTGTGGATTTCTTCTGATATGGACAGCTAATGCACAAACCCTCAACCTTAAGTCTCAAATATATTTGTATGTGCTAATATAATTTTCTAATAGCAGTGACAGTGGCCTTTTGAGACTCATTCGTATATTGTCCAACACGCTGGGTATCTTTAGAAGGGCTCACCTGAAGAATGTCCCTTAGACCTCAATGTGAAGAAAAGTTCTGCTTTGAAAAACAGTTTTGTGGTCACTTCCCCTTTCCTCTCTCTGCAGTCAAATGTGTGCTTTACCTCTGGACAGTAGGGAGGGTGTTGGGAGAAGATGTTGACTGATACATATCTGTATACTAACATCTTTAAGTTAATTTTACAATCTTACTGCCCCCACCTTCCACCCTTAGCTCTACTTTCTTTGCTTAATTTTCTGGTACATCATATATGTATTTTTGTGAGGTGTGTATTTAGAAGAAGGCAGGCTGGGAGAAAATAAACACACTCTATGAAACACTCCCTGTATTTATATAGAGTGGGTAGTATTGTGTGAGTGGTGGCAAATAAATCAAGCAGTTCCCAGAGGGAAAACAAAAGTGAGATAATTGCTCCCCAAAATTAAAAAGTTGAATTGATAGAAGTGCCAAAATCCTTTCCAGCTGTCTTTCCGAAAACTTGGACCAAAAACTTTTACCATGTGAAATGAAAAAGTGAGGAAGGAAAAAAAAAATACTTTGAAAGAAGGGGGTTCTCACTGATACTTTCCACGGCTGTTAATCACTGAATCTAGACAAAAAGTTCCAGATCTTCCTCAATTTAAGATAAACGTCTTTGAACTTGAGCTTGCCAAGAAAGCAAGGCTGACCCCCAACCCTCCGTGTGATGTTACTTTTCTCATCCATTATCCTTCTAAAATAGACATTTTGAGACAATTTAGTGATGCGACATTTCCATCCTGTCGGGGTTCCTTAGGTTTGACATTCAAAAGGGGGCTGAGGCGCGGAACCCGCGGCACTCCGCGGCCAGCGTCCTTTAAAGCCGCCGCCAGCCAGCGCCGCTGTAACCCCGCGCACCGGCAGGTCGCCGGCTCCTGCCCCTTTCAGTCTGCGCCGACGCGGCTGCCGGATCCCGGGGACTCCCCGCGCCGGGAATCTCCCGCCAGCTGCGCGCTGAGTCCAGGCGAAGGCAGGAGCACGTGGAGAGGCCGGGTAGCCACAGTTGCAGCTCCAGCCTGGCCCGTCAGCGACATGGAAGGTGAGCCTCCAGCCCGCTTCTTTTCTCCGGGGTCTTTGAGAAACTTGACCTGTGCAAGCAGCAGAAAGAGTTTCTTCTGAATCTCAGTTTTGCTTCTATTTACTTCTTTTGTCAAAAGTAAATATGAGGTATTTCAGAGGACAAAGCGCGTCGGTTCTCTTACGTCTCTCACTTGTCCTTCCCCCGCCCTTTGGAAAGTGATAACTTCTTCGCAATTTTATTTCTAAAGGGTTGTCAGACATGGGGGGTCTACCCTACATCTGCAGAGGAGGAGCACTTAAGGGGTGTCCCTGAAATGGCTGCAAATCTAGGGGTGGAATAACCAACCCTTTTGGATACTTTTTCCTTCATGGCCTCAGTGTTTATTGGAATTAGGCTAATCTGAGTAACTTGTTTTCTTCCAAGGGTAAATGGTGTCATATGGGAAAGGTACATTTTAAAGCGGTTGGCATTTGCAGTTCCCTTGGAACTCGATCTTCTAATGAGTCTTCTTTACCCAATGCAAAAATCAGGTTCACATTAGGAGTTTCATATGAATTAATTTTGAAAGTCGTAACACTATCCTTGCTTCTCAAACATTTTTCATTCTATACTTCCTTGGGATACCTACTGTAAACTCTTCAGTGGTCTTTTCAACAATGGTTTCTAAAACCTTGAAAATGGCAAATGCATCTCAACTCGGGGGAGATGGTGGGATTAAGAAATTCAGAATTTCATTCTATTAAAAATGAGATATTGACACCTAACTAAAATGTTACTTTGATAAATATGAAGATTGTGGATATTTTCTTCGTAATAATGGAAGGATCTCTAATTAACAATGAACTGATCTTTGGCAGCTTTATTTCTAGAGTATATGAAGTTGTTAAAATATCACAAACTTTGTGCTTTTAATTTTTTAAATTAGGGCTTGAAAACTTTAAAAATTTTGCATTTTTAACATTTAAATAATGGTTTATTGAAGTGTAATTTTTAACAAACGTTTTATTGGCCAATAACAAGAAAAAAAAGTCGGGCTGTTGTATACTATGGGAAAAATAACTTTTGAAAAGCTCTTATGCTTTAATTATTACAAATGATTAATTTGTTTTTATGAAATTATAAATCAGTACTCTGACACTATTTTTCCTAGCCTTAACCGTACCACATATCAAGGATAATGTACAGAATCGTGTAAATCCACAGAAACTGGAGTATTTCTCTATAAATGTTAATACTTCCAAATTCATTTATTTAATGTGCAATAAAGAAACTAGCGTATCTTAGGTTATTGGTGTACTAACACAGATGTTTAATAAGCCTGGATGAAGACTCCCTTAAGAAGAAAAGAATGAAAACTTGTGTAGAATTTAATTTAGAATGTGTAGACTATAAATGGAAAGAGAATATAGATCAATAATTTTTTAAAGTTGTGTTTACATGATTAGATTAAATTTATAGGTCCATGGAGATAGATAGTATAGGTTATGCTTAATGAAAAAATTTTAACATTTACATTTTAAAAAGAGTTTAATTATGTGAATTTGGCTATTTTAATGTCAGGTCCTTTGCAGATAGAGTATTTGATGTGGTAAAATATCTAGTTCATTATAGCTACCCAAAATAGACTAATCTGGCCCATGTTTTTGATATTTAAAATATTTTTATATCATCTTGTGGTTTTGATCTCAGTCTAGAATAGAGATTTGGTCTATAGTGTATACCTCTCTTGGCAATGTAAGAAAGTAGAATACTTCATGGAATACCTTTATTTTCTGCCCAATTTGGGGGTCACATTGATTCATAACAGTTTATTGTACAATGCAATACTGTATATAATTCCTTCAGCATATAAAGTCATTTAACAAATTCATTTATCTTTTAATTAATTTATTGAGACTTTCTATGTATGAAGTTGTCAGATGAATAAGCTTTTGAAATAGAAATCTTGTAGAAATGAAGATTTAATGAATATACTAAATCAGAAGCTATAACTTTTTAATTTTCTCACAATCTGTGACCTTAAATATTTTCTACCCAAAGACTCTTTATGAATCACTAAATTTTATTATTTGTACTATAACATCTCTTCTGTCTGTTATGGTCGGGAAATGAGGTGGTTCACAAATATGAATTTCACAGGTAATGGCACACTTCTTATTTAATGTAAAACATTTTTATTTTTAACAATATTGAGTAAAGATTTTTCTAAGTATATTTATTACGCAGCTCCCTGCTTTATAAGCAAGGTACACAAGAGATAAGTTTATCTCGGCAACTCTTGAGTTACTGTTCTCACCATCAGATCATGTATTATTCCATAATATATTCTCACAGGGGTTTTGAGCTGAATGCCCCTACACCAAACATACCTAGGATATTGTACAATTTTTGTCTGCTTCTTGATGTCAGCTTATATTTCTTACCACATAGATTTTGTGGTAGTAGTTTTTTGTTTCAGGTCCCTTTCTATGTTCTGGATGGCTGAGATTAACAGAGATAAAGACTGTAGATGATGGAATCTGTTTGCCCTCCGTTGTGAGTGTATGGAGGATGAAATACGAAGGTTTTAAGAAACAAAAGCCACAGAAAGGCCGTGGCGTCCTGGTAGAACATAATTTTTCAAAATTCCTGTTTGTGCTTCCTTTAATCCAGTATGCTGTTTCATGCTTCCATGTCTTTGCTATTATGTTCATCTATTCTCCACTTGCTTATGGCTACTCATCTTTCAAGACTCTGCCCAGGCATCATCGCCATGAAGGCTCTACGATGACCTTCTTCTGATGACCTCTTCTGATGACCTAGTGCCTTCTGGTGATCACCCCTACCCAGTCTCTCATGTTCCTTCACCTCAGCTAAGGGCCTCTCCTTTCTGTGTATACTTCTACCACATTGTGTTGAAATTATTTATTGATTTAGATGTTTATTCCCCTTCTGGTCTTTAAGCTTCTGGAGAACAGAGACTGTGTCTTGTTTTTGTACACTGAATGCCAAAGACAGTTTCTGGTTCATAGAAGGCCTTCGAATTTGTTGCATTCAATTAAAATAGTGCTGAAAAAGTACTTTTTATTATGTTTATTCTGATGCATTTTATTTAAATAAATTTTTAAAGTAGGAGATTGGGGCTAGTAATTCTTTGATAAAACTCAGTAATTTTTTAAGCACTTAAACTGTAATTGAAAAAGAAAGCTTGGAAAACAAAAATGTTATAGGATATTTTTTGCTAGACTGTCAAAGCCAATTTTAACAAAATTAGATTTAGGGGGTACATGTGCAGGTTTCTTACATAAGTATATTATGTGATGCTGAGGTTTGGGCTTCTGTTGATCCTGTCACCCAAATAATGAGCATAGTTTCCTATTGGTAGTTTTTCAAGTTTTTCAACCCTTGCCCTCCTCCCACCCTTCCCCGTTTTGGGGTTGTCAGTGTCTAATTTGGGGGTCACATTAATTCATAACAGTCCATGTGTACCCAGTGTTTAGCTCCCACTTGTAAGTGAGAACATGCGGTATTTGGTTTTCTGTTTCTGTGTTAATTCACTAAGAATAATGGCCTCCAGCTGCATCCATGTTGTTGCAAAGGATATGATTTCATTCTTTTTTGTGTAAAGCCAAATTTTAACTGTTAAATTTACATAAGCAGATTTCAGGATCACAATTAGTCCATTAAAATATCCATTGAATATGAGCAGAAATTTGTTTTCTCAGTAAGATATAGATGATGCCATAAAAATAGCATACACTTTCAAGTGATACTTCAAAAATACATTATTATAAACTTTTCATTCATATATAAATGTATATACTTACACTTATTTAGGACTAAAAGGTTATTGGTAGATCTTTTATCAGACATCCAGTTTTTTTTTTTTTTTAAGAGATAGTCCTCGCTCTGTTGCCCAGGCTACCACAAACTCCTAGGCTCAGACGATCCTCCTGCCTCAAACTTCTGAGTAGCTAGGACTACAGGCATCCACCACCATAACCTGGTAATTTATTGTACAAACCACCATGACCTGCTAATTTATTATCTTTTATTTTTTGTAGAAATGGGGGTCTCACTATGTTGCTCAGGTTGATCTTGAATTCCTGGCCACAAGTGATCCTTCCGCCTCAACCTTCCCAAGTGCTGGGATTACAGGAGTGAGCCACTCTGCACCTGGCCTAGATAGATGTCCAATGATAATTGGCTCATATGTCAAGCTATTGTTCCAGACCAGGTATGAGAAGAACTCAGTGATTAACACAGAAACTTGCCTATAGTAGGAGCTCAATAAATGTTTTTTGTCCTAAGCATTCATTAATTATTTTGAAAAGAGACCCTACACATCACAAGGCCATAGAATGTACTCTGCTATTTAGCCTTTATTAAATTTAGCTCCATATTAACTGGTATATTTATGATAATTAGAAATTATAAGGATGAGGCTGGGAGTGGTGGCTCACGCCTGTAATCCTAGCACTTTGGGAGGCTGAGGCGGGCAGATTGCTTGAGCCTGGGACTTCAAGACTAGCCTGGGCAACATGGTAAAACCCTGACTCTACAAAAACTACAAAAATTAGCCAGGCGTGGTAGCACATGCCTCTAGTAACAGCTACTTGGGAGGCTGAGGTAGGAAGATGGCTTGAGCCTGGGAGGTCGAAGCTACCATGAGCCATGAGCATGCCACTGCACTGACATGAGCATGCCACAGCCTGGGCAACAGAGCAACACCCTCTCTCAAAAGAAAAAAAAATCATAAGGATGACACCAAGGCCTTTTGGATCACTAAAAAAAGATGCAATAATGAAACAATAATTATAATTTACTTATAATATATGTAGATTGTTTGAAAAGTAATCTGTGTATAACTTTATTAATTAATATTACTATATAACTCATCAAGATACTTTTATCCCTAGTGATTCTGAATGAGGTTATTTTTTCAGTCTAATTGAAATCTGGTTTTTGCATCCAAAATTAAAAGTTTTTTTTTTTTAATTAAAACATTACTTAAAAAATTTAAGGGCTGGGCACAGTGGCTCACACCTGTAATCCCAGCACTTTGGGAGGCCAAGGTGGGAGGATTTCTTGAGGCCAGGAATTTGAGACCAGCCTGGGCAACATGGTGAGGCCCGTTTCATAAAAAATAATAATAAAATAAAAATAAATTGGCCTGATGTGGTGGTGTGCACTTGTAGTCCCAGCTACTTGGGAGGCTGAGGTGGGAGGATGGCTTGACCTGGGAGTTTGAGGCTTCAATGAGCTGTAATGACGCCACTGCACTCCCGCTTGGGCAACAGAGTGAGAACCTGTCTCAACAACAACAACAAAAAATTTAAGTCCAAAGTGGTATAGAGTAAATGAAAATAATATAGAATTACCATATTATATTAAATAACAATACCATATGACAATATTATATTAGATATGTGTCCAATCCAGGAGATATTTAAAAACTGGGTACTTGATGGTTACAGGCACCTGTAGTCCCAGCTACTCGGGAGGCTGAGATAGGAGAATTGGTTGAACCTGGGAGGCGGAGGTTGCAGTGAGCCAAGATCGTGCCACTGCACTCCAGCCTGGGTGACAGAGTGAGACCCCATCCCAAAACAAACAAACAAACAAAAAACTAGGTACTTGATAATGGATATGAAACAAAATGCATTCCTCTTTACTTATTGTCAGTACTTAAAATCAGCTTACTGAGTGATTTTTTGTAACAGTGGAATTGGCAATATGTCACAATTTGTACTTAGTAGTGTTTTAAGAGATGAAATTTTTGGCACATTAGGTTATTGTGGGTGTACAAAGGAAACTTTTCTTTCTTTCTTTCTTTCTTTCTTTCCTTCTTTCTTTCTTTCTTCTTTTCTTTTCTTTTCTTTTCTTTTTCAATAGAGCAGGGTCTCGCTATGTTGCCCAGGCTGGTCTTGAACTCCTGAGCACAAAAGATTCTCCTGCCTTGGCCTCCTAAAGTGCTAGGATTACAGATGTGAGCCACCAATGCCCGGCCAATGAAGGAAACTTTTAAAATAAGAAATGGAAAACATTTCAATACTGTCACTCATGAAACAGTACAAAACTATTATTTTTCTACTTTGAATTATCTAAGGATTATACAACTAGATTTCTTGTTTATTTTGTTGATTAATACACCTACAGCCCCTTCTAGACTGTTATTTTCCAAAGTTTAGGGATCGCTCTCTTTTTTTTTTTTTTTTTTTAAATTTTTGAGATGAGGTCTGTCTGCATTGCAGGCTCGTCTCAAACTCCTGGGCTCAAGCAATCCTCCCACCTCATCCTCTTGAGTAGCTGGGACTAGAGGCATGTGCCACCATGCGTAGCTAGGGATCGTTTTATAATCGGTGGTAACTAGTACCCAACCCAGTCCCCAGCACATAGTAGGCCTGTAGTCATATTTGTTTAATAAATTAATGAATGAGTTGCCTGTGTGTTTGGTCATTTGACTCTTTTCTTGCCCAGCTTTCATAGTAAAGGGAGGAAGGAAAATAGAGACATTGAAATTGGTAAATTTTGCTGGCTAATTTGTTAAAGGTACTGTTAAAGGTTTAGTAGAAGAGATTGAAGTATTGGCTAAATCCAACGGGTGAAGAAGGCCATTTTTCTAATCCACGCCCCCCACAAAATACAATGTCTTCTAACTTTTGGCTTTATTTAATAATTTTGGTACATTTTTTATTTCAGGGAAGCACTGCAGTTTCCACAATAAACCATTTCTTCACAATAGATGTTTTGATTCTTAAAATTGTTGAACATCACTTAATTTGAATACTCTATCACAGCAACATCAGTTCATTTAAGAAGTAATGTCTATTAGAGAGACTATTAATTTACCAGACTATTTGGCACATCAGAACAATTTCCTCTAGGAGTCTGTGGATATGAGAAAAAGATCACTCTCACAAACTTATAACATTTTTATGGATATGGAATTACATCATAACTGATGGAAAATATTGTCCAGTATGAAAACTGGAAGTAACAAATTTTTATAATATATAACAACTAATCATTTTTGCTGTCATCTACCTCTATCTCTTAGTTAAGAAATCCCTTGACCTAGACTGCTAAAAATCACTAATAGTTGATTTATATGCTTACATACAGTGTAGGCAGTGCCACAAATGTGCTTCACGGGCCAACTTGATTTAAATTTCATTTGAATTTCACATGAAATTCCAGACTTTAAAGTATGGAAGATGATCAGTGTATAAATTTATCCTCTGACCTCAAAATAAGACTTTCTTTTCCAAATATTAACATTTTATAAACGTGATGGGTAAAATCATGGTGCTGCTGGTCTTTTTTCTCCTGTGCATATTTTCTCATGTTAAATTATTATTATTATTATTTTGAGATGGAGTCTTGCTCTTGTCGCCCAGGCTGGAGTGCAGTGGTGCAATCTTGGCTCATTGCAACCTCTGCCTCCCAGGTTCAAGCAATTCTCCTGCCTCAGCCTCCCGAGCAGCTGGGATTACAGGTGCCCGCTACCAAGCCCAGCTAATTTTTGTACTTTTAGTAGAGACAATATTTTGCCATGTTGGCCAGGCTGATCTCGAACTCCTGATCTCAGATGATCTGCCCGCCTTGGCATCCCAAAGTGTTGGGATTACAGGCATGAGCCACCGCGCTGTAAAAGTTATTTAAGTGAGACTATTATTAACAGTTTGTGACTGGCCTGGCCAACATGGTGAAACCTCATCTCTACTAAAAATACAAAAATTAGCCAGGTGTGGTTGCACGTGCCTGTAATCCCAGTTACTTGGGAGGCTGAAGCGGGAAAATTGCTTGAACCTGCGAGGCTGAGGTTGCAGTGAGTGGAGATCGCACCACTGCACTCCAGCCTGGGTGACAGAGCCAGACTCCGTCTCTAAATAAATAAATAAATAAATAAGAATATTTCTAACTGTCTTATTCTCTGTACTTTATTAAGTGCCTGTAAAGGCTAAGGCTCAGCTGCTTGGGACATGCTTCTGTCACAGTATAGTAATCAACTGCTCACTAACAAAGACATGTAACGTGTAACCTTACAAGCATTTAAAAGATTTATAATATACATGTTATATTGTACATATACAATGTACATGTTATAATGTACATATACAATATACACTGTATATTATAATGCATGTTACATCATCATTGTATATTATAAATCTTAAATGCTTACAATAAAGTTGGGGCAATTCTTGTTTGATTTTTATGTTCAGAATGAAATAAAATGAATGTTAAATATTTTTGTGATTCAGCTTTGAAGCAAAGATTACTTATCATCGTTTCTCAAGTTTCTGGGAATAGTTTAATTAAAAACTGTTCTGAAATAATAAGGTGAAGCACTCCTGCCTCAGCCTCCTGAGTAGCTGGGATTACAGGCATGTGCCAATACTGCCCGACTAATTTTTCAGATTTGAATTAGTAGGGCTAGGAGACCAGAATGCACAAACAAGTACACAGCTTCTAAGTGTGCCAAGCCAATAGCATAGTATGCACATCTCAATAAAAGGAATTTGGAGATTCTCAAAGGACTCTATAGATATCCATTGCAAACATCAATGACCTGGTATGGACTTAGTTGCCCCAGACCTAAGCAACTAGAACATTTTTACACGTAATCCAATTTGGGGAGGGAGATCCAATCTATATAATAGGACAAATAAAGATTGAACAAGTTGATATTAGGAATTCATGTAGTGCTTATAGATTTTATAACTACTACTCTACACAGTGAGACTTGATGATTATATGATGACCTTGAGGTATTTCACTGTTAGTCTCACATTTCAACAAGAGTTAGGATTAGACACAGAAACAAGACAAAAACTTGTTTTTTTGCAACAGGACACCATTTATACCAAAATCTTATGTGGGATCAGATGCAAGTGTAATGTTCCAAATGAGAGAATGGAGAAGCAGCAAGAGACCACTGCTAAGCCTATCTTCCTCTTGCCATAGATCAGCCCTGTGCAACCCTGGATTCCATAAAACACATTTTGAAAACGACTGATTTAGACCATTACATGTTTTTCTTACTAGTAACCCTATATCTAGACGTGCCTCTTTTAATCTGTTTTGAGGATTGCTGCCAGAATGATCTTCCTAAAATATAAAGTTATTCTCCTACTCAGACACCATTTTAAATATTTTTTAGTTGGACATTTAAGATACTCCACAACATAGCTTCAGTACCTTTCCAGTGGTATCTTCTGTCCTGTAATGTGACTCTGGACTGCTGCTTAGTGTTCCCTGTTCAGGCATTGGTTTCCCTCACTCCCCATTTTTCTAATGCTATTCTTCCAACTCAACAAGTCCAAGAGTGAACTAATTTTCTCTCCAATCCAAACCAACTTCTGACTTCCCAACACTGTTAATAGCACCACAATCATGCTAACTGAAATCCTCACTCATCCATTATGGTCTATTCTAAACGCCATCTCCTTTAGGAAGCCATCCCTCATTCTAAGAGGTATACCTTCCTTTTCTGAAACGTAGTGACATTTTGTGCTGTCTAATGACTTCTAGACTCTAACTCCATTTTATGTTCAAACATGAAGGATTTTTGCCTGGTTTTAGTACACTTGAATTTATCTAGGATTGGAATTACCACCTACGTTGAGAGAGGATGATTTTTTTGTTTAGTTTAGAGCTTAGCCTCTTTTACCATTATTATTATTGTTTTTCATTTAATCCATGGCTTTATTTCCTTGTTTTTTAAATTTTATTTCCTTGCTTTTTTTTTTTAATTGATGCAGCATGCATCCTTCTGCATTTAGCTGTTGCATTCATGGTGATTCTACAAATATGTCTATCTACCTTATCTGTCTTCTGGAATAACTGTGCTGGTGCATTACATTTTGAAATATAGACTATTATTTACTCATTTATTTCACCTTTATATTACAACTGGGACTTTGTTTTTTTGTTTGAGACGGAGTCTTGCTCTGTCACCCAGGCTGGAATGCAGTGGCGTGATCTCAGCTCACTGCAACCTCTGCCTCCCGGGTTAAAGCGATTCTCCTGCCTCAGCCTCCTGAGTAGCTGGGATTACAGGCATGCGCCACCACGCCCAGCTAATTTTGTATTTTTAGTAGAGACAGGGTTTCACCATATTGGCCAGGCTGTTCTCCAACTCCAGACATCGTGATCCACCTTCCTCGGCCTCCCAAAGTGCTGGGATTACAGGCGTGAGCCACTGTGCTCGGCCTTTTTTTTTTTTTTAAACCGAGTTTCACTCTTATTGCCCAGGCCGGAGGGGAATGGTGCGATCTCGGCTCACTGCAACCTTCACCTCACAGGTCCAAGCGATTCTCCTACCTCAGCCTCCCGAGTAGCTAGGATTACAGGCATGCGCCACCACGCCTGGCTAATTTTGTATTTTTAGTAGAGACAGAGTTTCTCCATGTTGGTCAGGCTAGTCTCGAACTCCTGACCTCAGGTGATCCACCTGCCTTGGCCTCCCAAAGTGCTGGAATTACAGGCATGAGCCACCGCTCCTGGCGTGTTATTTTTTTAAAATAAAAAATTTTTTGACAAGCATTGCCTACAGTTTAAACAGTATCAGCAAAACCTATCATCACTCTGATAGCAAACATTGCATCAGTGGTGGGTCATCTTCACATATATACTTAACGTATGTTTTTTATTGTTTAAAAGATTTTAAAAGATAGTTGAAGAATGACAGTTTTATAACGTTTAATTTTGATGAATCTTGTAATACAACATTTATTATACAATATAATTCAAAAGTCAGAAATCTTCATTCTTCATTCTAAAACTATTTATTGAATACCTGTTTTGTGTCACATATGCAAAATACTGGCAATACAGTGGTAAAAAAGCCAGACAAAGCTTTGGCCCTTATGGAATTTGGTAAGGTGAGGAAGACAGACCAAAGAACAAGTAATAACAATTGAAATAATTAAATTTATGCTAAGTGCCATGAAGGAAATAAAAAGAATGCTAATATGGAGAGTAATGGTAGGAGGCAGGGTCAGGGACCTCTTCTCTAAAGAAGAGGTCTGGCTAGTGATAGGAATTTGGCTTTGGCTGTCTTCTTCAGCACATAGATGATTTTTTTTTTTTTTTTTTTGAGATGTAGTCTTACTCTGTCACCCAGGCTGGAGTGCAGTGGTGTGATCTTGGCTCACTGCAACATCTGCCTCTGGGGTTCAAGCGATTCTCCTGCCTCAGCCTTCTGAGTAGCTGAGATTATAGGCGTGCGCCACCACACCTGGCTAGTTTTTGTATTTTTAGTAGAGAACAGGGTTTCACCTTGTTGGTCAGGCTGGTCTCGAACTCCTGACCTCTTGATCCGTATGCCCTGGCCTCCCAAAGTGCTGGGGATTATGGGCGTGAGCCACTGTGCCCAGCCAATGATATTTAAAGCCAAGGGAATGAATGGGATCACCTAAACACAGAATACATTGAGAGAAGGGCTCTCAGGATAGTGCCTGGAGACATATCTCATTTGGTCAGTAGAGGAGAAGCCAGCAAAAGAGAAAGAGCAGCCAGTGAGACAGGAAGAAAACCAGCAGAGTGTGGTGTAACGGAATTCAAGAAAGGGGAGTATTTCATGAAGGAGTGGGTGGTCAGCTATGTTGAATGTGGCTGAGAAATCAAGCAAGATAAGGACAAAGAGTGTGGTTGGTTTTGGCAACATAACACTTGCTAGTGACCTTGACAAAAGTGGTTTCTGTGGAGTGGTGGGGATGGAAACCAAATCGAAGTGGTTAGAGTGGGAATGGGAATAGAGGAAGCAGAAACGTTGATTACAGACCATTTTTTCCAGAAGTTTGGCTATGAGGGTGAAGAAGAGAAATCAGTGGGATGTTGCTGGAAGGAAATGTGGATTAAGAGAGGTTTTGTTTGTTTTTGTTTTTCAAAGATGAGTGACATTTACACTATCTGTAGTGTAAGTTTATTGAAAGAAAAATACCAATATTGAAACATTTTGAAATCCCAATTTGCAGGGAAGTTTGGGGAATTAGTGATCACTGAAAATATCTTCATGTTTAGTTTATGCATGACATGTAAATCAATTTCTGTACCACATGATTTTTAAGCTATGTATGGAGCCCATTCAGTGAGTGTTTGGTGTAGATGCAACTTATAAAAATTCTGTAGCAGAATCATGAGAAACTCTTGAAATTCAAAGTTTTTTTCAAAAGCAAGAAGATACTGTTATAATTGCATTTCTTAGGTTTAGGATTTAGATATTTGGAGATGTGTGAGTGTTCAATGGATTTTCTTTAAATTAAGGAATAACATACAATTAAAGTGCACATATCTTTTGTATATAGCTTGATTATTTTTCACCTATATACAACCTTCCAGATCAATATATGGAACACTTGCATCACCTCAGAAGGTTTCCTTCTGTCCATTTATTGTTAATTTCCCCCTTTGCCCCAAATTAATCACTATTCAGACTTGTATCCTTATCGATAGTTTTCCTGTTGTTGAATTTCATATAAATTAATTATACAATATATGCTTTTCTGGGGTCTAGCTTCTTTTCCTCAATAGATTTTTGAGATCCATCCAAGTTGTTATATTTGTTAGTAGTTCACTCTCTTTTATTATTGAATAGTATGGATATACCACAATTTGTACCTTCTGCTGTTGATGGACAATTAATTGTTTCCAGTGTTTGGCTGTATTACAAACATTCTTTTGCATGTCTTTTGGTGGACATATATGTATTCATGTCTCTTGAATATATACCTAGGTGGCCAGGCACAGTGGCTCACGCCTGTAATTCCAGCACTTTGGGAGACCAAGGCAGGCAGATCACTTGAGCCCAGGAGATCAAGACCACCCTGAGCAACATGGTGAAACCCTGTCTCTACAAGAAAAAGTACAAAAATTAGCCAGGCCTAGTCGTGTGCACCTGTAGTCCCAATACTGGGAGGTCAAGTCTGCAATGAGTCATGATCACACTACTGCACTCCAGCCTGAGTGACAGAGCAAGACCCTCCCTCTCTCTGTCTCTCTCTCTCTCTCTCTCTATATATATAGATATATAGATATGTTTTTTTTTTTTTTTTTCCTGAGACGGAGTCTCGCTCTGTTGCCCAGGCTGGAGTTCAGTGGTGCAATCTTGGCTTACTGCAACCTCCACCTCCCAGTGATTCTCCTGCCTCAGCCTCCTGAGTAGCTGGGATTACAGGTGCCCACCACCCCACTTGGCTAATTTTTGTATTTTTAGTAGAGATGCGGTTTCACCATGTTAGCCAGGCTGGTCTCAAACTCCTGACCTCAGGTGATCCGCCTGCCTTGGCCTCCCAAAGTGCTGGGATTATAGGCATGTGCCACCACACCTGGCTGGATTTTTTTTTTTTAATTGGGTTGTCTTTTTTCTTACTGATTTTGCTGGCATTTTTTTTTTTTCCTGAGACGGAATCTCGCTCCGTGGCCCAAGCTGGAGTGCAGTGGCGTGATCTCTCCGGTTCACCATTCTCTGCCTCACCTCCCGAGACATGGACTACAGGCATGTACCATTGTATTTTTAGTAGAGACAGGGTTTCACTGTGTTAGCCAGGATGGTCCGATCTCCTGACCTTGTGATCCGCCCGCCTCGGCCTCCCAAAGTGCTGAGATTACAGGCGTGAGCCACCACGCTCGGCCTGATTTTGTAGGCATTTTTATATTTTGGGAATGTATATTTTGTACGTGTGAGAGACGGAGTCTCGCTCTGTTGCCCAGGCTGGAGTGCAGTGGCGTGATCTCCGCTCACTGCAACCTCTGCCTCCCAGGTTCAAGCGATTCTCCTGCCTCAGCCTCCCAAGTAGCTGGGATTACAGGCACCTGCTACCACACCTGGCTAATTTTTGTATTTTTTTAGTACAGACGGGGTTTTACCATGTTGGCCAGGCTGGTCTCAAACTCCTGACCTCAAGTGGTTTGTCCTCCTCGGCCTCCCAAAGTGCTGGGATTACAGGCTTGAGCCACTGCACCCAGCCAGAAATGTGTACTTTGTCAGATGTGTAATACAAATACTTTCTCCCAGTCTGTAACTTGTTTATTTTTCTTAATCTATTTGATGAATAGAATTCTTAATTTTAATGAAGATTAATTTATCAGCTTCTTTTCTGTGACTAAGTGCTGCTTATATCTTGCTAAAGAATTCTTTGCTGGGCACGTTGGCTCCCGCCTGTAATCCTAGCACTTTGGGAGAGTGCAGCGGGAGGATCATTCAAGGCCAAGAGTTTAAGACCAGCCTGGGCAACATAACGAGACTCCATCTCTCCAAACATTTTTTAAAAATTAGCTGAGGGTGGTGATGCACACCTGTAGTCTCAGCTACTCAGGAAGCTGAGGTGGGCAGATTGCTTAAGCCCGGGAGTTCGGGGCTGCAGTGAGCTATGTCATGTCACTGCATTCCAGCCTGTGCAACAGAGTGAGACCCTGTCTCTAAGAAAAAAAGAAAAATAAATCTTTACCTACTCCAGAGTCATTAAAATATTCTGTTTTCCTCTAGAAGTTTGTTTCAACTTTCCTATTTAGCTCTGTTACCCACTTCAAATTAGTGATTCTATTTTTGGCTCCAGCTATTTTACAGTTATAAAACTAGGCATTTTACAGTTATAAAACAAGTCTTCATTTCAATATGTTGGATTCAATCATTTTACCAGAAACATCTTTTTAAAGTAGCAATGACATGAAATGCCCATTTTTCCTCTTCTCTCTGCATGTTCATTTGGTAGCATGTGATATACAAGGTAAAATTGGAATGTATGTTTTTGTCTACAACTTAAGGGTAACTGACCTTTGAAGGAAAATAACACTAGACACTGACTTTGTTGTTTTAACAACAGTTGTCAGCAGTTCACCTGTGCCCCACGGTCTACAGTTTCCTCATTAAACACTTAATCTAGGAGAAAAAGTGGAATGCTTTATTTTTTTTTTAAGGGAGAGGGTAGGAAGAACTGGAACAGTAACTTGGTTGTGTTTGATCTGGTGTTTTTAAACAAGCAGTCTTGATGTTTCTTAACATTTACCTTAGCCCAAGGAAATAGGGAAGGAAGTATTTCATGATTGGAGGGATTACTCTCACTTTAACGCATGTCTTTGTTTTTGTTATCTTCCTTTCCCCTCAATCAGCAATAATGCACAGTCAGTTGAGGTGTTTGAAATTAATTGGATCTAAAATCTCTTCTAGTTCTGGCCTTCTAAAATCTATAATCTGTATAGGAAGGCATTTAAAACACGATTTAAATTCTCTGAAGCAACAGTAAAACTCAAGAGACAAATCCTGCTTCTCTTCTTAATGTGTCACTGACTTTGTGCCCTTGGGCGATTACTGGCCTTTATGTTTTTTGTCATTATTTGTATCTTGGATTTTGTCTGTAAAATGGGGAAAATAATAAATGCCATTGCCCCTATTTATCTTCCAGAAATGTTATGAGAAAAAAAGAAATCTCATTGCACTATTAGGCTGAGTGCTTGATGCCACGTTTTTGGAGAGCCACAGGCAAACAAAAACGGGTTCAGAAGACAGCTCTCACCATGGTCGGGAAACTGAGTGGTAACATCTGAGCTATAACTTATCCTGTATGTTCCCAGAAAGCTGAACTAGGACCTGAAATAGACATTTCAGGAAATTTGAGTTCAGCTACATTTAAGAAAGAATGCTTTTAACTACTAGAGTTTTTCTGAAATGGAAAGGAATAACTTCTGTATTATTCGAAGTGTTCAAGCAGAGGCTGTATAACCCAAGTAGGGGGATATTAGAGGACATTCAAACATCAGATGGCAGAGGAAGGAGAGGTAAGCTAGTTACGATAATAATTTCGATTCTAATATGCTAATTTCATCGGTTATAGGGATCATTTTTCATCCTACAGAACTGTTCTTGTGCCGATGGAATTTGAGGAATGATTACATATGATGGTGATACGGAGAACTGGTAAAGGATTTTGCAGAAATGACAGCTAATGCTTCTCTGCCATATTTATGGTCCCAGGTGTTAATGTTGCAATTGTGAAAACATTCTTATAGTCAGTGCCTCAATTTCTAAAATTTTAATTAAAAAGTAAAAGTGAACATTTTAGATAAGATAAACTTTTTCTTTTTTAAAAAGAAGTATGGGTATAAAGGACTCCATTTACTATTATAAAGAAGGAATGGAATATCAACATTCAGAGACAGCTTGCTGGCAGCTCTCAGGCACCAGAGGTGCCTGGCAGCTGGCAAACTCAATACAGGATTCTTTCTGAGATTTGACATTTTGCTTTCCTTTATTGCTTATACTTCCTACTGGGAAAACAGACCATGGAGTAGAAATATGATCTCTGAAATTAAGAGGAAAATTTTGTTAGCTAATATTCTTAATTGAATGGTAATTATTTAATAGTACAGTATTAGAAATAAAGGCAAGTTTATAACCATTAGAATTAAAAACATGATTGTAAATTTTTGTTGCTAATGTAAATATTTGATTTTGTTCATAGCTAATTTATATTTGAACTAATAGGTGAAGCATTCATATGTGAACTTCCATGAAATCTCAATTAACTAGACTCCTGCCATTTCCAAGTTTAAATTTTATTTATAATCTGCCCCCTTTCGTTTTACAGCACATGAAATGTTAGAAACTCTGAAAAAAAAAACAAAACCTTGGTATCTTAAAGAAACTAACCGGTGAAAAAATTTATATAGTATCATCGTCAATGAAAAGAGAATCTAAAAGGCTAAAAACAAATTTGAAATTATCATCTCTCAGTAAGCATGTGATGAAGTCTCGTTTTCTATACTGGTAGAAAACAATCTGAGATTGCTAGAATGGCTATGAGTAGCTATGAATGGGAGAGTGCTGTGGAACACTGCAAAAGAAATAAGCTTTAACTTTTATAGTCAAATATATATGTCAGTATCTCAGTAGTAGAATAGTTGTGTCCTTTAGAAGAAGTGTTATTTAAGAGATAAGGTGTTAATGGAAAACACTTATGTTTTAATTAAACCTTAAAACATATCAGGAGATTGGTTATTTAGTTGTGGAAAGAGCAAAAAGACAAATGAAATAGGTATTAACTAGAGTTTTCTGCTAGGTTACAACTCTGGCTTTTAAATGAAATAAGAAAATGGTTTTATCTAATAATACCAAAAAATTCTGATGAAAACATTATGCTAAGTATATATTTGTATACATACATGTATGTTCATTTAAAAATATTTTATCTGGATATTTGGATATCCTGTGGTCGATATTTTTACCCTCTGAAAAGTCGCATTAATTTTTCAATCAGTGACATTTGTAAAGTACTTTGTATGAAAGGTGCTGTCTAAATGTTTTATTTCTTTGATTACTGCATCAGTGAAAACCACAACTTTCTCTTGAAATTCCAATTGCAGGGTTTTGAAAGTAAACATAGAAGTATTAGTAATAGACCTAGAACAGGGCTCCATAAGCTTTTTCTGTAAAGGATCGGATAGTGAATGCATTAGGCTTTGCAGGTCATATGGTCTCTGTCACAACTACTTAGTTGGCTGATGGAGTACAAAAGCAGCCATAGACAATATACAAATGAATGGGTTTAGCTGTGTTCCAATAAAACCTTTTTTTTTTTTTTTTTGGAGACAGAGTCTCGGCCTGTTGCCCAGGCTGGAGTGTAATGGGGCGATCTCAGCTCATTGAAACCTCTGCCTCCCAGGTTCAAGTGATTCTCCTGCCTCCCCCTCCTGAGTAGCTGAGATTATAGGCACCTGCCACCAAGCCTGGCTAATTTTTTTTTGTACTTTTTTGTAAAGACGGGGTTTCACCATGTTGACCAGGCTGGTCTCGAACTCCTGACCTCAAGTGATCCACCTGCCTCGGCCTTCCAAAGTGCTGGGATTATAGGCATGAGCCACCGTGCCTGGCCTCCAATAAAACTTTATTGATGAACACTGCAATTTGAATTTTGTAAAATGTTCAAGTGTATTCTTCTGATTTTTAAAAACCATTTAAAGATGTAAAAACCATTCTTAGTTCACAGGCAGTACAATAACAGGCAGTGAGCTATAGTTTGCAAAACCTTCATCTAGTGCATTCATAGGGATCAACAATAGAGATATAAAACTTCACTTGTTCATTCAACAAATATTTATTCAGTGTCCATCATGAGCAGACACTAGTGGGGGCTGAAGATACAGCAATACAAAACAGACAACATCACTGTTCTCATGGAGCTTACATTCTTGTGGGGAAAGACAGATTTAAAAAAATGAGTGATGGTGATCTGGGAGGCCGAGGCAGGCGGATTACCTGAGGTTGGGAGTTCGAGACCAGCCTGACCAACATAGAGAAACCCCATCTCTACTAAAAATACAAAATTAGCCGAGTATGGTGTCGCATGCCTGTAATCCCAGCTACTCGGGAGGCTAAGGCAGGAGAATCGCTTGAACTGGGCAGGCGGACGTTGCGGTGAACCAAGATCGCGCCATTGCATCGCGCCATCGCACTCCAGCCTGGGCAACGAGAGCAAAAAAATAAAAAATAAAAAATAAAAAAACAAAACTCTGTCTCAAAAATGAATGATGGTGATAATGAAAAAATTTTATAAAGAAAAATAAAGCAAGGTAAGAGGAAAGAAAATGACAATGGAAGATGACATTTTATGTAGGGTAATTAGGTAAACCTTGTTTGAATAGGTGACTTTTAAGCAGATACTTGAATGAAAAGAGAAATTGAGCCAAGTGGCTTCTAAGAGGAAAGCATTATAGTCAGGGGGAAGGGTAAATGCAAAGGCCTTGAGGCAGGAGCATGCTTTCCCTGTTCAAATAACAGGAGAAATGTAGACAATTGATGAGATTTATATTTCAACAAATTTAACCCACTCCAAGATTCTTCCATCATTTGCCCCGGATATGTATAAACACCAGTACAGGAAACTATATTTCTATCAAAAGCAATATAGGGACTCTTCCTATTTAACTTTGTAGAGCATTCTTTTGGAAAATATTTCAAAGCTATGTTGACGGCCTACACATTAAAAAGACCACAGTAGACCCCATCAAATGGAAACTTTTTGTGGGTTTGTTAGGGGGTACTGAAGTGTAAAGAAGTTACAAAATGATTAATTAAAAACTAAGATGTTTTTGCTGCATTTAGAAATATTTAACAAGTTTCTGGTCTTCAGTTGGGAGTTCCTTCACCACCTGTCCACTCCTATCTTTGAATGGGCTTCATGTTCTTATAAATACCTTGAAGTTTAGGGGGAAAATATACTTCAATCTATCTTGTTGTTGTGTTTTAATTTAGTAACTAAGAAGAACATTCATGTGGCCTGATCACAGATGGTTTTCCTATCTCTTTTTTTTTTTTTAAGAGACGGAGTCTCACTCTGTCACCCAGGCTGGAGTGCAGTGGTGCCATCTCGGCTCACTGTAACCTCTGCCCCCCGGGTTCAAGCGATTCTCCTGTTATGAAAGCTAAGGTAGTCAGAATCTCATTTTTCTCTTCGAAACTACACTCAGTTACTTCTGGTGTTATTTACAGTACACAAAGGACACTTTAAAAATATTGAGAGCTATTTAAATGTCAGAGGGTTTAAAATGTTCAGGGGACCAAGACATTTTGCCTTTAGTTCACCAAATCAAAAGCTATCTTTCTGTGTAGTGACTAAAAGATGTTCCCACATGAAGGTTGCTCATGTGAAAGCTTTGAGCTAGTTTTCGTTCTTTCTTTTTTTTCCCTCCGTTAAGAATCTTTTCAGCATGCATTTGAAAGTTTCATAGTTAGCGTTTTTAAAAAACACTATCGAACTTACAGAAAAGTTGCAATACAGCACAAAAAAACTTTTTTTCTGCAAGTTTTGAAAGTAAGTTGCTGACACGGTGCTCTATCCCTCTCCTATGCTTTAGTGTATGTGCCCTGCCTTCACAATAAAATCATCAAAACCAGGAAATCAACATTACTACCATTCAGTCCTCAGACCCCATTGAGGTTTCTCCAGTTGCTTCTATGATGTTCTTTACCACAAGATATTTCGGTTCAGAATCACACATTGCTTTTCGTTGTCATGTCTCTTTCCTCTCCTTCAGTTTGGAACAGTTCCTCCGTCTTTCATGACCTTGAAACTTTTGAGGATTATAAGCCAGCTGCTTTGTAAACTATCCCTGCAAATTCGAGTTTGGTTGTTTCTTTATGGTTTGATTCGTGTTTTGCATATTTGGCAGGAATATCACAGAAGTGATGCTGTGTTCTACTGACTATCAGAAGGCACATAATTTTTGTTTGTCCCATTACTGATGATGACCACATGTAACTTTGCTCAGTTACAGTGATATCAAACAGGCTTTTCAATTATATAGGTGCTCTTTTCTTTCAACCTTGTAATTAATAAGTATTTTTGGAGAGAAGCAATTTGAAACTATATAAATATCCCATTTGTCATCACACTTTTAATTTATCCATTTATTAACATCAGAATGTACTCATGAATTTCTGGTTTTTTTTTCAATGGGTTATAGTCTAATACTATTATTATTTTATGCTCGCTTGTCCCAGATTTGGCCCATGGAAACCCCTTCAAGATGACTGCTCCATTCTTTTTAAGATATCCACTTCATTCTGTGAGCACTTCCTTGCTTGCTGGCACAGCAAAATGTTCCTGACTCATACTTTCAATTCTCATGCCTTAGCCACCCCAGTAGCTGGTACTACAGGCATGCGCCACCATGCCTGGCTAATTTTTGTATTTCTAGTAGAGATGGGGTTTCGCCATGTTGGCCAGTCTTGTCTCAAATACTTGAGGCTGAGGCGGGCCTCAAATGATCCACCTGCCTCAGCCTCCCAAAGCGTTGGGATTATAGGAGTGAGCCACTATGCCCATCTTGGAGTAAACCATTTCTTCAGGGAGCCTCATTCCTTTAAATGGAGAATAATATTTAGAAATTAATATCTAGAAGCTATTGTAGTTTCACTGTTCCTAGGTGCTCTCAGAGAACAGGGAAAGGGACTGTATTTATGTATGCCCATATATACACATATTTTATCTTTTTTTTTTTTTTTTTTTGCTTTGTTGTCATCCAGGCTGGAGTGCAGTGGCACCTTCATAGCTCACTGTAGCCTTGAACTTGTGAGTTCAAGTGATTCTCCTGCTTCAGCCTCCTGAGTAGCTAGGACTACAGGTGCACTTCACCGCACCCTTCTAATTTTAATATTTTTTTGTAGAGACAGGGTCTCACTATGTTGCCCAGGCTAGTCTTGAACTCCTGGCGTCAAGCAATCCTCCTGCCTTGGCCTCCCAAAATGCTGGGATTACAGGCATGAGTCACCTTGCCTGGCCTATCTTTTTATATGTAGTAGAAGCCATGAGTTCATGCCAGTACATCCACTTCCAATACAGGACCACAGGCTTCCATATTTGTAACTCCCTTCTCTCACAGAAAAACCTGGCTCTCATTATCCTTATTATGTTTACTTATTTGACCATTCCTCCATTATGTAATACAACCAGTCACCCATTGGCACTTGGCATCTCCTACTCAGCACAGTTGTTCTGCTTGACTCATTTGGTTTTGATAATCCCATACTGTGGCCTCCACTCTGTGCGGACATTCTTCTCAACTGCTTGAGCTCTGACATCCCCATGCAGAACTGCCCCTAAAATGTAGATGCCCTCTTCACCCCACTCGAGTTTTGGTACTTTGCACTGGACTACTCCTGGCATTGAAGTTCTCCTCATTCCATTTAGCTTCTAGTGGGGGCTGCCAGCCACTTCATTCCCTCTTCATTCCCGTCTTCATTCCCTTTCAGGCTCCAGCAGTCCAGGCTAGGCCGTCCTCCTCCCTGCCTGTCCTCTTATACTGTTTGAGCTCTGACTTTTCATGCTGTCTGTCCCTCCACGTGGAAACTTGCCTCTTTTTTTTTGTTGTTCCAGACAGAATCTCTCTGTTGCCCAGGCTGGACTGCAGTGGCACTGTCTCATCTCACTGCAGCCTCGACTTCCAGGGCTCAAGTGATCCTCCCACCTCAGTCTCCCGGGTAACTGGGACTACAGGCTCATGCCAACATGCCTGGCTAATTTTTGTATTTTTTGTAGAGACGGGGTTTCACCATGTTGCCCAGGCTGGTCTTGAATTCCTGGGCTCAAGCAACCTGCCCACCTTGGCCTCCCAAAATGTTGAGACTACAGGCATGAGCCACTGCACGGGGCCTGAAACCCTCCTTACCTCATTCATACTGCCTACCCTGCATGGACACGCTCTTCATGCTGGCTGGTCTCCAGCAGCCCACCCTGGGCTACCCCTATTCATTGCATGGACATTTTTCTCATCCAGCTTGGATTTTGACATCCCATGCCAAGCTTCCCCTTTGTGTATTTTTAAACTATGTGTATTTCCCCTGCCTTTATGCTTTGTTGGTAAACTCTAATGGCTAACATATTAAAAGTTTTAAATTAGAATACAATGTAACTATAGTGACTGTATTTTTTAAACTAAAAATTGAAATATGACCTGATTATAGACCATTTTAAATCAGTACTTTTCTAAATAGTTTTGAGTAAATGGTCACAGTCAAAATAAAGAACAAAGGAGAGTTTTAATTTCTGTAATGGAGTAGTACCTCCTATTGAACCAACCTTTCCACGGATAAGAATGATAGATTCTGGACAAAATATAAAAAAAAAATTATCACCTGAAAGCATTGGAAAAATGACCAAAAGCAGCCTGTTTTATGGCCTTTTATCCAAGGGCAGGCCCCCATTTCAGACTCAGAGTGGCTAAAACTTTGATAGAAAATTCACAGTTTTGACAAACCATAACAACCCCAGCAACTGGGAAGTGAGGGGAGACATTCTGGAGTGGAGAAAGCCAGAGAGGGCTTTTTTGGATATAAATTCTCTGACTGATCCACTAATGTGTAGAGTTACACTCTAAATAGCCCAACTGAGGCTAAAATAACTAAACAGATTTATACTTCTGCAAAGGTGACTAACTCATCCCAGTTTCTGTGGGACTCTGAAAGTTCTGTGTTCTAGGAAACCCCTCAATCTAGGCATATTGGGACATTTAGTCACCCCAGCTGCTGCCCACAACAGGTGAGACAGAGTTTGAGTTTAAGCCAAGGCAAGTTACTTGCAAGGTTTAAAAAGTAAAAAGTCTGGTCAGGCATTGTGGCTCAAGTCTGTAACCCTAGCACTTTGGGAGGCCGAAGCGGGAGAATTACCTGAGGCGAGGAGTTTGAGACCAGCCTGGGCAACATGGCGAGACCCCCTCACTACAGGAAATACAAAAATTAGCTGGGCATGGTGGCACTTACCTGTAGTCCCAGCTACTCTAGAGGCTAAGGTGGGAGGATCACCTGAGCCCGGGGAGGTCAAGGTTGTAGTGAGCTGTGATTGCACCTATAGTCCCGGCTACTCAGGAGGCAGAAGTGGGAGGACTGATTGAGCCTGGGATGAAGAGGGCTCAAATCATACCACTGCACTCCAGCCTGGGTAACAGAGTCAGACCCTGTCTAAAAAAAATAAAAATAAAGAAAGAGTCCTCTCTTCCTTTCTCTGCCGTCGTGGTGTGTGCTTGCCTCCGCTTCTCACCATGTCTTCTCACAAGACTTTCAGGATTAAGTGATTCCTGGCCAAGAAACAAAAAGAAAATCGTCCCATTCCCCAGTGGATTTAGATGAAAACTGGTAATAAAATCAGGTACAACTCCAAAAGGAGACATTGGAAAAGAACCAAGCTGGGTCTGTAAGGAATTGCACGAGATGGCACACATATTTATGCTGTCTCAAGGTCACAATCATGTTACCATATCAAGCTGAAAATGTCACCACTGGAGAGTTGAACATGTTTTATTGGGAATATATTTTTTCTCTCTGAATCTCTTATGAACGCGTTGGTTGACTGCATTCAGTAACAAACATGAGACTTTTCATTTCAAAAAATATGAAAAAAAAGAAAGAAAATTAAAAGAAAAAGGGCTGGGCATGGTGGCTCATGCCTATAATCCCAGCTCTTTGGGAAGCTAAGGCGAGGATCCCTTGAGGCCAGGAGTTCAAGACAAGCCTGGGCAACATAGTGAGACTCTGTCACTACAAAAAACTTTAAGAGCCAGATGTGGTGGCACACACCTGTAGTCCTAGGTACTCAGTAGACTCAGGCAGGAGGACTGCTTGAGCCCAGGAGTTTAAGGTTACAGTGAGCTATGATCATGCCACTGCACTCACGCCTGGGCAACAGAGCAAAATCCTATCTCTTAAAAAACAAGTAAAACAAACAAAGAAAAATTCCTACATGCTTCAGAGGAACATATAGAATTCACAATTTATGTAATATATCATTCACAGTGTCCAGCATACAATCCAAAATTATGTGGTCATATGAAGAAGCAGGAAAATATGACCCATACTCAAGAGAAAAGGAAATCAATGGTAACTGACCTCAAGATGGCATACATAATGGAACTGGCAGACAAGAATTTGTATAAACTATAATAATTACACTTCTGTAATTGAAGTTATAGAAGGAAAAGGGTGGGAATGGAACAGAAAAAATATTTGAAAGCATTTAGAGAAAAATGAAAAGGATGTAAAGGAAAATATGCTTTTAATTAACAAATAGAAAACCTCAGCAGAGAAATTAAAATGAACTAAATGGAAATTCTAGAACTAAAAATTACAATATCTGAAAAAGAAAACTCATTAGATAGGCTTAACAGCAAATTAAGATGACAGAAGAAAGAGTAAATGAACTTGAAGATATGAAAATAGAAATCATTCTGAATATCAGAGAAAAAAACATTGTGGGGGGATAAAACGACAAAGTCTCAGGGAACTGTGGGAAAATATGAAAAGATCTAACACACATATAATTGAACTTACAGAAGGAAAAGGGGAGGAGAATGGAACAGAAAAAATATTTGAAGAAATAATGGCTGAAAATTTCTTAAGTTTGGTGAAAAACATAACTTTACAGATTTAAGAAGTTCCAGGAACCCAAGCGGGATATATGCAAATAAAATTACAGCTAGGAATATTATGGTCAAACTGCTGAAAGCCAAAAGTAAAGAGAAAAATCTTGAAAGCACTTAGAGAAAAGGAACACATTACCTATAGGAAAACAACAACACAAGATATCACTGACTTCTCATCAGAAACAATAGAAGACAGGCCAGGTGTGGTGGCTAATGCCTGTAATCCCAGCACTTTGGGAGGCTGAGGCGGGTGGATTATGAGGTTAGGAGATCGAGACCATCCTGGCTAACAAGATGAAACCCCGTCTCTACTAAAAAAAAAATACAAAAATTAGCCAGGCATGGTGGTGGGTGCCTGTAGTCCCAGCTACTCGGGAGGCTGAGGCGGGAGAATGGCGTGAACCCGGGAGGCAGAGCTTGCAGTGAGCGGAGATTGCACCACTGCACTCCAGCCTAGTCAACAGAGCGAGACTCCGTCTCAAAAAAAAAAAAGAAAAAGAAAGAACCAATAGAAGACAGAAGACAGTGGAATGCCATCTTAAAAGAGCTGGAAGAGAAAAAAAAACTGGGCCAGGTGTGGTGGTTCATCCTCTAATCCCATTTTGGGCAGCTGAGGTGAGAGGATGGCTTGAGGCCAGGAGTTTGAGATCAGCCTTGGCAACACAGTAAGACCCTATCTCTTAAAGAAAAAAAAAAAAAATTAAGAAAAAAACCCTGTAAACTCAGAATTCTATATCTAGTAAAAATATCCTGTAAGATTGAAGACAAAGTAAAGACATTTCCAAATAAATGAAAACTAAGAAAAGTCCCTCAGATAATTGCACTACTAAAAATGCTAAAGTTCTTTAGACTGTAGGGACATGATACCAGATCAGAACTCAAATCTTTATGAAAAAATGAAAAGCACCAGGCCCGGCACAGTGGCTCACACCTGTAATCCTAACACTTTGGGAGGCTGAGGTGGGAGGATCACTTGAGCCCAGGAGTTTGAGACCAACCTGGGCACCATAGTGAGACCCCCGTTCCTACAAAAAAAATTTTTTTAATTAGCCAGGCATGGTGGTGCTTCCATAGTCCCAGCTACTTGGGAGGCTGAGGTGGGAGGATTGCTTGAGCCCAGGAGGTGGAGGCTGCAGTGAACCATGATTGTGCCACTGCACCCCAGCCTGGCAACACAGTGAGACCCTATCTCAAAAAAAGAAAAAAAAAAGGCACCAGAAATGTTAAATATGTGGGTAAATAGAAAGTACTATTTTTTCATCTTAATCTTTAAAATACAATATGACTATTCAAAGCAAGAATTAGCATTGTATGGTAAGGTTTAAAGTATATGCAGATGTGATACATATGATAACTACAGTTTAAAGGTTGGAGGGTAGGAAATGGGCCTAAATGGTTGCAAGCTTTCTACATTTTATGTGAAGTGTATAATTTTAACTCTAAGAAGACTGGAAAATTAAAGATATAGTCCCTAGAACAGAGAGAAATAGACAAATTAACAGTCATATTTGGAGATTTTAATACTCCTTTTTCAGCAACTAAACAACTAGTCAAAAATTAGTATATCCATAGATCTGAATGACATTGTCAACTACCTTGATTTAATTAACATTTATTAAACAGTACACTTGAGAACTGCAGAATACCTAGAAGAAGCTTCTCCACTCCTTATTGAATCTCCCCCTGGTTCTGCCCACCTGCCTCCACTCCTGCCTCCACCATGTCCATCAAGGTGACCCAGAAGTTCTACAGGGTGTCCACCTCTGGCCCCGGGACCTTCAGCAGCCACTCCTACATGAGTAGACCCAGTGCCTGCATCAGTTCCTCGAGCTTCTCCCAAGTGGGAAGCAGCAGCAGCAGTGTCCAGGGTGTCCTGGGTGCCAGCATGGGTCTGGGTGGAGGCTATGGCTGAGCTGTGGTTATAGGAGGCATCACAGCCATCATGGTCAACCGCAGCTTGCTGAGCCCCCTTAAGCTGGAGGTGGACCCCAACATCCAAGCCGTGTGCACTCAGGATAAGGAACAGATCAAGACCCTCAACAAGTTTGCCCCCTTCATCGCGGTTCCTGAAGCAGCAGAACAAGATGCTGCAGACCAAGTAGAGCCTCCTGCAGCAGCAGAAGATGGCTTGGAGCAGCATGGACAACATGTCCAATAGCTACATCAACAACCTTCTGTGGCAGCTGGACACTCTAGGCCAGGAGAAGCTGAAACTGGAGGCAGATTTGGCAACATGCAGGGGCTGGTGGAGGACTTCAAGAACAAGTACGAGGACGAGATCAATAAGTGTACAGAGATGGAGAATAAAATTGTCCGCATCAAGAAGGATGCAGATGAGGCGTACATGAACAGGGTGGAGCTGGAATCTCACCTGGATGGCAAGCTGACAAGATCAGCTTCCTCAGGCAGCTGTATGAAGAGGAGATCCGGGAGCTCCAGTCCCAGATCTTGGACACATCTGTGGGGCTGTCCACGCACAACAGCCGCTCCTTAGACACGGACGGCATCATTGCTGAGGTCGAGGCCCAGTATGAGAAGATCGCCAACCGCAGCCAGGCCAAGGCTGACAGCATGCACCAGATCAAGTATGAGGAGCTGCAGACCCTGCCTGGGAAGCATAGGGATGACCTGCGTTGTACAAAGACGGAGATCTCCAAGATAAACCAGAACATCAGCCGGCTCCAGTCTGAGACTGAGGGCCTCAAAGGCCAGAGGGCTTCCCTGGAGGCCGCCATTGTGTATGTGTGGGGAGTGGTCCATTAAGGATGCCAATGCCAAGGGGTCCAAGCTGGAGTCCGCCCTACAGCGGGCCAAGCAGGACGTGACGCTAAGGCTGCTCAAGTACCAGGAGCTGAGGACCATCAAGCTGGCCCTGGACATTGAGATCACCACCTACAGGAAGCTGCTAGAGTGCAAAGAGAGCCTGCTGAAGTCTGGGATGCAGAGCATGAGTATCCATATGAAGACCACCAGGGGCTATTCAGGTGGGCTGAGCTCAGCCTACAGGGGCCTTACAAGCCCTGGCCTCAGCTATGGCTTGGGATCCAGCTTTGGCTCTGGCGGGGGCTCCAGCTCCTTTAGCTGTGCCCGCTTCTCTAGGGCTGTGGTTGTGAAGAAGATCAAGACCGCAATGGAAAGCTGGTGTCCCAGTCCTCTGATGTCCTGCCCAGGTGAAAGGCCACAGCAGCCCCTCCCAGCCTACCCCCTTCCGTGGCTGCCCCAGAGCCTGTGGAGGAGGCCACTGTGCAGGGGAGTATAGGGAACCGGAGACCCACCTGAGGCTCAGCCCTAACCCTCAGCCCACCCGTGGGGAGTTTACTGCCTGGGATACCCCCGTTGCCCATGCCTCCAGCTACAAAACAATTACATCATTTTTTTTTCCTCCAAAATAAAGCCTTAGCCAGATCTGCAAAGCAAAACAAAACAAACAAAGAAAACCACCAAAAACCAGAACATACATATGTCTCAACTACACATGGCACATTCACCAAGAACACAAGTCTTAATACTTTTAAAAGGACTACAGTCACACAGACTGTGTTCTCTGACTGTAGTGCAATGGAATTTGACTTCAATAACAAGTTAGCTAAAGAATTCCCGAATTCCCCCAAATATCTGGAAATTAAACACTTACAAATAACCAGTGGATCACAGAAGTCTCGAGGGAAATTAGAAATGAATTATAATCAAAACATCAGCATTTATGAGATGCAGCTAAAGCAATGCTTACAGGAAAACTTATAGCTTTAAATGTTTATAATTAGAAAAGAAGAAAGGAATAGTCAGTCACTAAAATTTCACCTTAAGAGGGCAGAAACAGAGCAAGTTAAGCCCAAAGTAGAGGGAAGAAGCACTTTTGAACAAGTTCTAGTTTCACTGTGTTGAAACTAGATGTATGCCTCCTACCCTATAACCCAGTAATTCCACACCTAGGTATTGACTCAAGAGACATGAAAGCATATGACCACAGAAATACTTGTGCAAGGATGATCATACTCCAGTCTAATCATGAGAAAAGCAAACACATCCCAGTTGAGGGACATTCTACAAAATACCTGATCAGTACTCAAAACTGTCAAGATCATCAAAACAAGGAAAGTCAGAGAAACTGTCCCAACCAAGAGGAGCCTAAGGAGACAAGACGACTAAGTGTAATGTGGGATCCTGGAAGGGATCCTGCAACAGAAAAAGGACATTAGATGAAAACTAAGGAAATCTGAATACTTAGATAGTAATAATGTATGAATATATGTTCATTAATTATAACAGATGTACCATACTAATATAAGATGTTAATAATAGGGGAAATTGGGTGTGGGGTATATGGGAACTCTCTGTGCTATCTTTGCAATTTTTCCATAAATTTAAAACTACTCTAAAATTTAAAAGTTTATTATTTTAAAAAGGAATATCATAGTAGTTTGACTTATAAATAGCCCAAACTGGAAACAGTCTAGGTGTCCATCAATAGGAGAATGGATAAACAAACTGGGATATTCATATGGAATACTACTTAGCAATAAAAAAGAATGAAGTACTGATAAACACCACAGAATGGATGTATCTCAAAACATTATGTTGAGTGAAAGAAGCCTCGGGCAAAATAATTTATACCATATGTCTGTGTGATTCTGTTTTTATGAAGTTCTAAAATAGGCTAAACTAATCTATGGTGGAAAAAGTCAAAACAGTAGTTGTCTCTGGAGTATGTGGGTGGGAATTGACTAGGAAGAGATGTGAGGGAGCTTTTCTGGGATGATGGTAATGTTCTGTATCTTGATAGGGCTTTGCATTACATGAGGATATACATTTTAAAAAACTCATTGAATGGTACACTTAAGATCCGTGCATATCACTGTATGTAAAATTTACTTTTTAAAATCTTGTAAACAGATATTGAATTTTAGTTAATAATAATCATGCTGAAATGTTAGAACTGAGGTATACTGATATCTGCAACTTATTTTGAAATGCATCAAAAAAGCTGGATCGATGAATGGATTGAGAGATGAATGGGTGGAAAGATATGTGAGAAAGCAAAAATAGCAAAATGTTAATTGTAGAATCCAGAGGGTGAGTAATGGATGTTCAACTGTGCAGTTCTTTTTTTTATTTTTTATTGATACATAATATTTTACATATTTATGGGGCACATGTGATAGTTTGTTACATGCATAGAATATATAATAATCAAGTCAGGGAATTTGGAATGTTTATCACCTTGAGCATTTATCATTTCTATGTGTTGGAAACAATTCGAGTCCTCTCTTCTAGCTATTTTGAAATACATAATACATCGTTGTTAACTATAGTCACCCTACTCTGCTGTCAAACATTAGAGCTTATCCCTTCTATGTAACTATATGTTTTACCCATTAACTAACCTCTCTTCATCCCCCATTCCCACCCACACACCCTTGTCTATCATTCTACGTTCCACCTCCATGAGATCAACATTTTTGCTCTCATATATGAATGAGAACATGTGATATTTGTCTTTCTGTGCCTGACTTATTTCACTTAACATAGTGACTTCCAGCTCCATCCATATTGCTGCAAATGACATGATTTTATTCTTTTTAATGGCTGAATAGTATTTCATTATATATGTGTGTGTGTATATATAGATACATATACATATATACACACGTATATATATATATATATATATATACACATACCACTTTGAACTCTTTTTTTCTATGTGCTCAAGAGTGTTCATAATAAAATATTGGGGGAAGAATAAAGAATATATGAAATTATTTCTAATGGGACCCACTTTTTGCATATTGTTCTTGGTATAAGTAGATCTCTGGCAGAAAGTTCTTAGAGTAACATTGCTGCATCAATATTTTTTTTTTCATGCTCCTTGAAAGGCTTTTAGGGAGAGTATAGAGAAAGAGTAATCTTGCTCTGAAAGAGGAATTCTGCTGCTAAGTTTTCCAAAATGGTATCCCTTATTAAATTTGGAATGCTCAAACCTGTAGAAATGTACCCTAAGTAGCTAATATTTATAACCTCTTTCTTTTCAGATATACAAACAAATGCGGAACTGAAAAGCACTCAGGAGCAGTCTGTGCCCGCAGGTAACATCAGGTCTTTCCTCTCTGGAAATATACCTTTACTAAAAATACCAAAGAAAGAGGAATGTGCTTATTCTGGTTGCAGTAAAAATGCTATGGAAATGTGTGGTTTTTTTGTTAAATATGGTTGTCTCTTGCTGATGAAAAAATAACTCATCCATTTAGATCATGTAAGTTCTTTAGCATCTTAGGGCCAAACATATGCTACCTAATGTTGATCACTGTTTGTTTGTTTGTTTGTCTTTAATTTTTCAGCTCATTGTTCTGAAGACAGTTTTTGTTGAATAATATAGTAGCCTGTATTTGAACGACTTGCGATTTTTGCTGTAGAACAGTGGTCTGCAAACTTTTTTGTAAAGGGCCAGATAGTAAATATTTAGACTTTGCAGGCCACATATGGTCTCTGTCACATACTATTTTTTGTATTTCTTACAACCCTTAAAAAATGTAAAAACCATTCCTACCTCCTGGGCCCACACAGAAGCAGGCTATGGTCAGACTTGTACCTCAGGCCATAGTTACTGATCCCAGCTCTAGAATAAATTATAAACATTTACAATAATTTATTACCTGAAAATAACTTCTGTGTCCTCCATTGATTAACTCACTGTGTGAATCAAAGCTTACATTACAAAATTTAATTTATCACTGAAATACCTTTTTGTGTTACTGTAAGTTGTAATCACACCTTTCTTTTTTTTTGAGACGGAATTTCGCTCTTGTTGCCCAGGCTGAAGTGCAATGGTGTGATCTCGGCTCACCGCAACCTTAGCCTCCCGGGTTCAAGCGATTCTCCTGCCTCAGCCTCCTGAGTAGCTGAGATTACAGGCATGCGCCACCATGCCTGGTGTATTTTTAGTAGAGACAGGGTTTCACCATGTTGATCAGGCTGGTCTCGAACTCCCAAACTCAGGTGATCCGCCCGCCTCAGCCTCCCAAAGTGCTGGGATTATAGGCATGAGCCACCGCTCCCGGCCAATCACATCTTTTAACTGAACCTAAACCTCATATTAATTGTTTAGGTGTCCACTGTATTTTTGTCATTTCAGGCTTGAGAAAAGTGAACCATTGTTTAGAATGGTATCTTAGAGTTCACAGAATATACATTATAATATGCAGAAATTAGAAACTTTGGATATTCATAAATCAAACACTGAATCCATGGTGACCACATTTTCAGGGGCTCTTAGTGATGGGTTTTGTGAAACGTGTGTCTTTCACTCCTGCATGCGTTTGGTCATGGCTCAGCTGAAAGGAGTGCCACTGCAGAGCTTCTAGTTACCTCCCTACTTCAGCCCAGCCTCAGTGCCACAGGATTCAGTGTCTTTGACTATTTTTTGTATTAATGGGAACTTAGCGAATATTTTATTGAAGATTGGGAAGGAGTTAAATAAAAAGAGGGTAACTTTTCAGTTCATTTCTTCTGCTATCATCTTTTTGTTAAGCTACTATGCTTATATGTGAAAATAATTCCAGTTGCATTGTTCCTTTTTCTTACTTCTAGTATTATCAGTATTTATTATACATTTCTCTTAAACTTATTTTGTAACAAGTTTGCTGTTTGTTTAAGCATGTTTTTATTATGTCTGCTCCCTTTCACTTATGAACTTTAATAACACTTTGTATTTCCTTTATTTAATCCCTCGTCTGAGCCTACTGTGTGTTAGAGTTGTGGGCTTCTCTTATCTATATCTCAAAGTATGAGCTCCTTGAAGACATAATGACTTATTCATATCTGTAGCCTTGTCAACATTCAGTAAATGTTCAAACAAATAAAGAAACTTGGGGTCCAATATGTTTTCCACAGAATCACATTTATAATGTGAACAGAAGGGAAAAACAGAATTTGGCATACAGAAAGCTTACAGATCTTCCTCCTAGGAAAGCATCTTTCCCAAATTAGGTTATGCCAGTGTTTGCATGCTTAGTATTTCTGGTCACTACTTTGTCATAAATAGCAATGGCATCCTACTGAATATCGTGAGATATACCAATGGAGAGATAGTTTTTCTCTAGAAGGAACATGAGTGCCCTTTAACTCAGAAGAAAGAAATATTCAAGAAAGTTGTGTGTATTCAGAGGGTACATGAACCCTGGGCATATTTCTTTTCTCTTTTTTTTTTTGTTTGAGACGAAGTCTCACTCTGTCACCCAGGCTGGAGTGCAGTGGTGCTATCTTGGCTCACTGCAACCTCCACCTCCTGAGTTCAAGTGATTCTCCTGCCTCAGCCTCCTGAGTAGCTGGGATTACAGGCACGCACCGCCATGCCCAACTAATTTTTGTATTTTTAGTAGAGATGGGGTTTCACCATGTTGGCCAGGCTGGTCTCGAACTCCTGACCTCAGGTGATCTGCCCACCTCGGCCTCCCAAAGTGCTGGGATTACAGGTGTGAGCCACTGCGAACCCTGGGCATATTTCTAAACCTCAAGAGTTTTCACGTATGTATCCCTTTTGGGTATGTGTGAAGGGGTACTATCTGTCACTAAAGGATTGTGTGAAGCTGAAAGTTAAATGGGGGTCTACTTAATACATATTTATAAAAATCCTTTAATGTTGAACCACATACTTAAAACTCCTTTTATCTTTTAGAAAGTCCAGTGGTTTTGAATGACTACAGTTTAACCAAATCTCATGAAATGGAAAATGTGGACAGTGGAGAAGGCCCAGCCAATGAAGATGAAGACATAGGAGGTGAGCCATAGTGTGCAGACTAAACACTGATGGCTGTAGATATTGCTTAGGCTTAGTGTGGAGAGGAAATCAGTTCTCCAAGGAAAACTTGCATTTGTAGGTTTAGTTAGGAGTGATTCTGTTTTGTTAATTTCACAAATATTTGCATTTCATAGTTGCAGGTTATCAGCAAATTTTGAGAATTTAAGGTGCTTATCCAGTGTTCCAATTATATTAACTTCACTTAAAACATAATGTTTTACTATTTGCCATTATAAAAGTAATACATGTTTATTGTAGAAAGTTTGTCTGGGGTGTTTTCTGACACCAACAAACCAATTTTCCAGTTTTCCAGACAATGACTTGATGTCCAACAATTCAATTCAATTTAATTTTTTTTTTTTTTTGGAGACGGAGTTTCACTCTGTTGCCCAGGCCAGAGTGCAGTGGTGCAATCTTGGTTTACTGCAACCTCCGCCTCCCATGTTTTAGTGATTCTCCTGCCTCAGCCTCCCAAATAGCCGAGATTACAGGCGCCCACCACCATGCCCGGCTAATTTTTGTGTTTTTTGTAATAAAGGCGGGGTTTTACCATGTTGGCCAGGCTGGCCAGGACCTCCTGACCTCAAATGATTGCCAAACTCAGCCTTCCAAAGTACTGGGATTACAGGCATGAACCACCATACTCAGCCCACTTCAATTCAATTCTGATTCTAATTCCTGATGTTTGCATAGACCGCACAGGTTACAGGCTCAGTCTCACAGTACTGCACAGTACTCTCCCCACGTTAGACAACAGTCTCAAGTACCAGGTCCCCGGGTAACCTGCACTTCTGTCTGACTTAGCTACAAAATCAGGGACTCCCCTCCACATGTTTAGTAGTTTGCTAGGATGACTCACAAGACTTGTTACATAGCTCATTTATTCATTCCTTTACTCTCAGCTACTCTTCCTCCTTCTTGCTGTTTATGCCCAAACTTTCCCACCTTTGGGAGGAACATTAGGTTTGGCCACTGCGCTGGTCTAGATCGTAAGCAGCAATACTAGTCTAGCAAGTACCTCTCCCTCAGTCAACTCCCATACATACAGGATAGGGTTACACAGGTACAGAACTAGTGGGCTATTTCTACCACTAGGCAATATATCTGCATTCAATGTTAACCCCAATTTTTCCAGACGGGGTAAAGGGACAGTCTGCCTCATCAGGCCCTTAGGAGTTCTGATATAAAGGTTTAAAGCTATGGTTACACTTTCTTGCTTTAGAAATCATCTCTGTTTCTGGCACTTGTAATTACAGTGCTGGTATTGCAACCACAGCATCTGGTAGGAAAGAGAAAGCTGATGTGACAATGTAGGGAAGGAAAAAAAGAATAGTCATCACACCAATGTCCTCCTCTTTGGCAAGAATTGTATAGTCATATCAGCATCCTCCCCCACCTCCTCTTCCCTAATCCACCAGAAAAACAGAGGAATCTACCTAGTGGGAACACTCCCTTAGCTCATTTGAGTGTGACCTCACACTTATGCAAATGCATAAACCAACCCTTCACGCCTATACCTTACCCTATTTTAGACAATCAGTGTTTCAATTGACTGGTCCAATTCTCTATCAAACTATTACTCTGAGGAGAATAGCTCTGCCCGTTGTTTGACATTATGGGCTGAAAGTAGAGTGCTCCTTAGTATGAAGAAATGTGGCTCAGCCGTTCAGATTGGTGCAATATCTTCTGTTCTGGTTCTTTCGTGGTACTGACCATTTGTGTATACCACCAGGTAAGCAAAGCCCTGTCCAGAGTCGGTGTTTATCCCTGTCAAAAACAATTTATAGGTTGGGTGCAGTGGCTCACACCTGTAATCCCAGCACTTTGAGAGGCTGAGGCAGGAGGATCTCTTGAGCCCAGGAATTCAGGCCCAGCCTGGGCAACATGATGAGGCCTCGTATCTATAAAAAAAAATTATAATAATACAAATAAACTAGCTAGGTGTGGTGGTGTGTGCCTGTAGTCCCAGCTACTCAGGAGGCTAAGGCTGGAGGATCACTTGAGCCTGGGAGGTTGAGGCTGCAGTGAGCTGTGATCCTGCTACTGCACTCCAGCCTGGGCAACAGAGTGAGATCCTGTCTCAAGAACAACAACAGGCTGGCCATGGTGACTCACATCTGTAATCCTAGCACTTTGGGAGGCTGAGGCAGGTGGATCATTTGAGGTTGGGAGTACAAGACCAGCCTGACCAACTGGTGAAACCCCATCTCTACTAAAAATACAAAAATTAGCCAGTTGTGGCGGTACTCACCTGTAATCCCAGCTACTGGGGAGGCTGAGGCAGGAGAATTGCTTGGACTCGGAAGGCAGAAGTTGCAGTGAGCCAAGATTGTACGACTGCACTCCAGCCTGGGTGACACAGTAAGACTCCATCTCAAAAAAAGAACAAAAACAAAAATGATTTGTAGCCCTTGGGACTACCAGCACTGGCTCTTCAATGCAATCCACTTGCCAACTATGTGTGGGGTCTTCCCCCTGGGGAATCTTCCCCATAGTCACCTACAGTAACTGTCTCTCTTATTGGCAGACATAATAGTTTGTTGCTATTTTGTGCCTGAGGGGGTCCAAGGGAAATGTGTCCAAATTCAGCCCATCTTCTGCAGTGGCTGTAGCATCCCCCATCCTGTCTACTCATTTCATGGACCCATGTGCTCACCTCAAACACGCACACTGTGATACCTACTAATTGGTTCTGATCAGCTTCCATATCTGGAAGGGGGGTCTTTTACTGAGCATTGACATGTCCTACTTTAATGCACCCCTCAAATTCCCATAGTGATTTCCACAGGGCTTTGTCCCATATGACAGTCCCTTTAATATGCCAAGTTTCCATTGCACTCTTGCCTTACCACATGGCCAGGCTGTTGGCCATTGCCCATGAATCAGAAACCGAAACATATGGGCATGTATCACTGTTCAGTTCTTCCATCACTTCTAGGAAAACAGCAGATTATTCAGCTCACCGAGCTGATTTGTTTTTACCTTCTTTAATTACAGTTGTGGTGTTCCAAACAGGATGTTGTCCATTTACCTTAAAACTACCATCCACAGCCAGGCATGGTGGCCTATGCCTGTAATCCTAACACTTTGGGAGGCCAAGGCAGGAGGATTGCTTGAGCTCAGGAGTTCAATACCAACCTGGGCAATATAGTGAGACCTCATCCCTACAAAACATTTAAAAATTAGCTAGGCATGGTGGCATATGCCTGTGGTCCCAGCTACTTGGGGGACTGAGGTGGTAGGATCGTTTGAGCCTGGGAGGTTGAGGCTGTGGTGAACCCTGATCGTGTCACTGCTCTCTAGGCTGGATGATAGAATGAGACCCTGTCTCAAAAAACAAACAAAAAAACTACCATCCACAAATCAAGCATCTCTTTGTTGGTCAAAGACTACTTTATAGGGCACTGTCTAAGTGATGATAGAATCCAGCAGCTCGTCACATAGTTCCAAAGTCAATTGTAGGGGAAAAGAGTATCCCTGCTCCTGAGTATATCATCCTTTCATTCCCAAGGTACCATGATTCTCTATAAACTATTTCTATGTTATTATAGAACTCTTCTGGGCACTACTCTCCCCATTAGAGCACTTCTCTGACGTCACCCAAGACTTCATTAATATTTTAGGTTTTAAAATTTTTTTTTGTCCTTCAATCATAAGAGCAATTTCAATTAATATTCAATAGCAGGCTAATAATTGCCCCTCAAATGGAAATTCTCTGGTCCAAAATCCAATTGTTGTCATTGCTGGAAAGCACTCACAGGTTTTTGCCATAAGCCATTACCCAATTCTCACACACCACACCTATATTTCACCTACCCTAAGTCATCCCAGGGCCAGATATCAGTCAACCAGAGACCATCTGTATGCTCTAGAGCCCACCAGAATTGTTAAAACTAGCCAATCCTAAACTGTTTACTCAGCCCTGCCTTGCCTTTTCCACAGAAACCCCAATTAAGGCTCTGACCTAAGCTTTTTCCTCATTTGTCTTTTCTGCCTCCTGACCAACACTGGTGCTTTCTCCTGTGATCTTGCATAGCACATAATAACCACCTCTCTGGGACCTGTGAATGTAATAAACTTCTTTCCAGGCCTTGTTCTTATTTTCTTTGTGTCCACACTGACTTTAGCATACCATATCTGACATGTACATTCTTAGACACCACTTAACCATGGCATTTACCGTGAACTGGTGTATTAGTCTCTTCTCATGCTGCTATGAAGAAATATCCAAGATTGGGCAATTTATAAAGAAAAGAGGTTTAATTGACTCACACTTCCACATGGATGGGGAGGCCTCAGAAAACTTACAATCATGGCAGAAGGCATCTTTTCACAGGGTGGCAGGAGAGAATGAGTGCCAGCAGGGAAATGCCATACACTTATGAAACCATCAGATCTTGGCCAGGCGTGGTTGCTCATGCCTGTAATCCCAGCTCTTTGGGAGGCCGAGGCGGGAGGATCACAAGGTCAGGAGATCGAGACCATCCTGGCTAACATGGTGAAAACCTGTCTCTACTAAAAATACAAAAATTAGCCAGGTGTGGTGGTGGGCGCCTGTAGTCCCAGCTACTTGGGAGGCTGAGGCAGGAGAATTGCGTGAACCTGGGAGGCAGAGCTTGCAGTGAGCCGAGATCACGCCACTGCACTCCAGCCTGGACAACAAAGCAAGACTCCATCTCAAAAAGAAAAAAAAAAAAACATCAGATCTTGTGAGAACTCACTCACTATCACGAGACCAACATGGGGGAAACCACCTCCATAATTCAATTACCCCATTATTCAATCCCACCGGGTCCTTCTCACAACACGTGGGGATAATGGGGGTTACAATTCAAGATGAGATTTGGGTAGGGACACAGCTAAACCATATCATTCTGCCCTGGCCCCCATCCAAATCGCATATCCTCATATTTCAAAACACAATCATGCCTCCCCAACAGTCCCCTAAAGTCTTAACTCATTCCAACATTAACCCAAAAGTCCAAGTCCAAAGTCTCATCTGAGACAAGGCAAGCCCCTTCTGCCTATGAGTCTGTAAAATCAAAAGCAAGTTAGTTACTTCCCAGATACAATGGGGGTACAGGCACTGGGTAAATATACCCATTCCAAATGGGAGATGTTGGCCAAAACAAAGGGACTACACGCCCCATGCAAGTCCGAAATCCAATAGGGCAGTCATTAAACCTTAAAGTTCCAAAATGATCTCCTTTGACTCCATGTCTCACATCCACATCACGCTGATGCAAGAGATGGGCTCCCATGGCTTTGGGCAGCTCCGCCCCTGTGGCTTTGCAGGGTACAACCCCCTTCCCAGCTGCTTTCATGGGCAGGCGTTGAGTGTCTGCAGCTTTTCCAGGTGCATGACACAAGCTGTCAATGGATCTACCCTTCTGGGGTCTGGAGGATGGTGGCCCTCTTCTAACAGCTCCACTAGATAGTGCTCCAGTGGGGACTCTGTGTGGGGGGTTTTACCCCACATATCCCTTCTGCACTGCCCTAGCAGCGGTTCTCCATGAGGGCTCCACCCCTGTAGCAAACTTCTGTCTGGACATTCAGATGTTTTCATACATCCTCTGAAATCTAAGCAGAGGTTCCCAAACCTCAATTCTTGACTTCTGTGCACCCATAGGCTCAACATCACATGGAAGCTGCCAAGGCTTGGGGCTTGTACTCGCTGAAGCAACAGCCTGAGCTGTACCTTTGCCCCTTTTAGCAACAGCTGGAGCAGCTGGGACACAGAGCACCATGTCCTGAGCCTGCACAGAACAAGGGGACCCTGGACCCAGCCCAGGAAACCATTTTTGCCTCCTAGACCTCTGGGCCTGTGATGGGAGGGGCTGCTGTGAAGGTCTCTGATATGCCCTGGAGACATTTTCCCCATTGTCTTTGTAATTAACATTAGGCATCTCATTACTTATGCAAATTTATGCAGCTGGTTTGAATTTCTCCTCAGAATGGGTTTTTCTTTTCTATCACATTGTCAGCTGCAAATTTTCCAAACTTTTATGCCCTGCTTCCTCTTGAACGCTTTGCTGCTTAGAAATTTCTTCCACCAGATACCTTAAATCATCTCTCTCAGGTTCAAAGTTCCATAGATCTCTAGGGCAGGGGCAAAATACTGCCAGTCTCTTTGCTGAAGCATAGCAAAAGTTACCTTTGCTCCAGTTCCCAGGCAGTTCCTTATCTCCATTTGAGACCACCTCAGCCTGGACTTCATTGTCCATATCGCTGTCAGCATTTTGGTCAAAACCATTCAACAAGTCTCTAGGAAGTTCCAAGCTTTCCCACATCTTCCTGTCTTCTGAACCCTCCAAGTCTCTAGGAAGTTCCAAACTTTCCTACATTTTTCTGTCTTCTTCTGAGCCCTCCAGACTGCTCCAACCTCTGTCTTTTACCCAGTTCCAAAGTTGATTCCACATTTTTGGGTATCTTTATAGCAGCACCCCACTCTCTGTGGTGCCAATATACTGAATTAGTCCAGTCTCACACTGCTATGAAGAAATACCTGGCCGGGCACGGTTGCTCATGCCTGTAATCCCAGCACTTTGGGAGGCCGAGGTGGGCAGATCATGAGGTCAGGAGATCAAGACCATCCTGGCTAACATGGTGAAACCCTGTCTCTACTAAAAATACAAAAAATTAGCCATGCGTGGTGGCAGGCACCTGTAGTCCCAGCTACTCGGGAGGCTGAGGCAGGAGAATGGTGTGAACCCGGGAGGCGGAGGTTGCAGTGAGTCAAGATCATGCCACTGCACTCCAGCCTGGGCGACAGAGCAAGACTCCATATCAAAAAAAAAAAAAAAAAAAAAAAAAGAAATACCCAAGACTGGGTAATTTATAACGAAGAAAAGAAGTTTAATTGACTCACAGTTCTGCATGGCTGGGGAGTCCTCAGGAAACTTACAATCATGGCAGAAAGTACCTGTTCACAGGGTGGCAGAAGAGAGAGTGAGTGCCAGAGGGGAAATATCAGATACTTATAAAACCATCAGATCTTGTGAGAGCTTACTCACTATCATGAGAACAGCATGGGGGAAACCACCCCCATGATTCATTTACCTCCCACTGGGTCCCTCCTATGACATGGGATTATGGGGCTTACAATTCAAGATGAGATTTGGGTGGGGACACAGCCAAACCATATCACCTGGGTAATGGGCATATTCAGTGTGTGAGTCCTGATTATCACAAAGCCAATTCCACATGGCTTGCATATGAAGCATATCAGATGCTTCAACTGGGGTGTTCCAGTTGGCATTGAAAGGAGAAGTCAGATAGTTCCCCTTCTCAGGGTAAATAGACCTTATAATAGCTCTTATCTAGTCCATCAGGTCAGCTGTTCCCTTAGGAATGACCTGCTGTGTGTCTGGATCATGTGTAGCCATCTGTGATTGTTCCATAGTGAGCTGTGGATCCTGTATAAACCCAAACATGCTCTTCCACTCTGAAGCATTTAAAAGCCAAGATACTGCCCCTAAATTATTTATTCTTACAATTCATTTTAGTCAAAATTCTTTAGGAAGCTGATGGTACTGATCTACAAAATAAAGTAACTTTTTCACACTATACCCCCTGGTTTCAGTAGTTTCTTGGTTTTGCCCTCCCCTACCTGGACTCTCTTTTTGGTGACCAGAGATCTTAGAGGTATTTTCTGTTTTTCCTACATATTTTTTCCATTAGAGGCAGCTTTGAGTCTAGCATCCAAAGTTCAGGTCCACCAGAATCTGAGCGTGGTTCAACATCAAGGTCCAACCCAACACTCTTTTTAACTTTCATTTTAGCTGTTACAGATAACAATAACCATTGGATTGTGTATTTCACTTTTTTCTTGTTAGTTTGCATTTCCTTAAGCATTCAGTGAACCAGCTCCGCAGGAGTTTGTTCATCTTTAAATTTCACTGGTAACTTTTACCTTTAGTAACTGATCACAGCCCCTTTGCTGCTCCGTAGGTGACTATATGGCCACTCAGGAATCAAAACTTCCTCATCCTCTACCCTTTTATTTTATCCTTCCAAACCACATGTTTCTGTGAGCCTGGGCTGATCTAGCAAATCCCACTCCAATTCTGGGGTGTTTTCCATCCCCAACCAAATCTCTAGGCAATTCAGTTGTTGGGTGTCCAACAATTCAATTCAATTCTGACACTAACTCTGAGAATTAGTACAGACCACACAGGTTAAGGGCTCAGTCCCACAGACTGCCCCTACTTCAGACACCAGTCTCAAGTACCAGGCCCTCAGGTGACCCACACTTCTTCCAACTTGGGCAAATTTGAGTGTTCCCACATCCTTCCTCAGGTTTAATAATTTTCTGGAATGACCCACAGAGCTCAAAAAGTTTCTTTACTTATCACTACCAGTTTATTATAAAAGATACAACTCAGGAACAGCCAAATGGAAGGGAGGCATAGAGCAAGGAAGGGGTGACATGGAGCTTCCATACTTTCTCTGGGCATGCCACACCCCCAGCTCCTGAAGCTCTCTGAATCTTGTTGTTCAAGGACGTTTATAGGACTCAATCTCCAGTTTCCTTTCCTCTCTCTTCTTCCCTGAGGTCACTGGGTGGGGCTGAAAAGTCCAACGCTCTAATTACCAGGTCCTTCTGGTGAACAGCTCCATCCTGAGGCTGTCTAGTGGCCCCAGCCTCAGCTACCTCATTAGCATAATCTAAGGTGCTATTGAAAGGGGCTCGTTATGAATACAAAAGACACTCCTGTCCCTGCTACTTAGAAGCTGAGGCAGGAGGCTCTAGTGAGAAAAACAAAACAAAACAAAACCAAACCAAACCAAACAAAACAAAACAAAAAAACACTCCTATCACTTACGAAATTCCAAGTGCTTTAGAAGTTCTGTGCCTGATCCTGGGAGCAGGAACAAAGACCAAATATGTTTTTGTATTATACCACAGTTTGGAAAGTTCATTGAAATAGAAAGAAAAAAGAAAACCCCACCTCTATCCTACCACCCAAAGATAGTCTCTAATAGCATTACAGAGTACTTACTTCCAGGCTTTTTTGTGAGTTTTGAGCATTATATTCACATTAATATTGCTCACATTTTATGGTAATATTTATGTTGATAAATCTAATCACTTTTGCTTTATGAATGTTACTCTGTTACTCACATTTCATCTTAAATGTCATTTCTTCAGAAAAGCTTTTCCTGACAATTCAGTCACTATTTTAACACAGCCCTATTTTAATTCATCGCATGACACTGAACACAGATAACTTTGGAGTTTTGTTTCGTGTCTACTCTCCTTCCAGCCTTCTTGGGCTATGTTTTTCCTTGCTAGATATTTACAGTACCTAGAACAGTACCTGGCCCTACTGTGGTAGGTGTGCAATAAATATTTGTTGAGTAAGTGGCTAAATGAAAGCCCTAGGTCAGTTATATGTGTGTATATATGAGTTTCTTAAAGGAAGAAAAGAAAATAGGCTGGGTGCAGTGGCTTGGCTCATGCCTGTAATCCCATTACTTTGGGAAGCCAAGGTGGGTGGATTACTGGAGGTCAGGAGTTCGAGACCAGCCTGGGCAACATGGTAAAACCCCATCTCTACAAAAAAAATTTTTTTTTTAATTAGCTTTGTGTGTGCCTGTGGTTCCAGCTACTTGGGAGGCTGAGGTGGGAGGATTACTTGAGCCCAGGAGGCAGAGGTTGCAATGAGCCAAGATCGCGCCACTGCACTCCAGCCTGGACAATAGAGTGAGACTCCTTCTCAAGAAAAGAAAATCATTTCTCAGAGTCTTTTTCTTTTGTCTTAAATTTCTTAAGAGACCAAGAAATTGAGTTATTTGTCTAAAACTTCTGAGATTCAAATCACAGCTTCAACTAACATTCCAGCTGTACCGAGCTATACATTAATTTGTACCAGTCTTTAACCACAGAGACAGAAAAATGCTGCCTGGCACAGGATGTGGTCATTTGTGCTGAGGAAAGGCATATGATGTTGTATCAGCTTCATGCAACTTCTTGAAGGTGACATCCATGGAGTCTCACTCAGAATGAGGCAAATGATAGCTGTGCCTGTGGCTTGTTTTTTTTCTGAGTTACAGTTTCTGAGTTCTAGTAGGTAATACCATTAAGTTTGTAGTTGAAATAGTGATCCCTATGCCACTGTTGGTTTGGGAATTTATAATTTATGTTATAAATTTACTTTGGGTTCAGGGGTAGCCTATGAGTTTTATATTTTCAGATAGTTTGGGGTAAAAAAAAAACAGATTAAATACTCAAACATAAACAAGAAACCAATAATTTCCATTCAACAATAGGAATTTAAAACAAATATTGTAAAAACCTATTGTATTGTTAGGAACCCATACAATAGTATCACCTTACCTCCAACTACATGTCAATGGGTTAATAGGATGTTTGTGTAGAGAAATTATTTTTCTCAGTTGCTAGGGGTCTAGGAGTGTCATGCAGTTCTTGATAGAGAATAGAAGATATGATCAATCACTCTAAATAATTTGGGAAAGAAAAAAGAAACAGTTATTTACTTTAAGCTTCATTTAGAAAGAAATGAATACGCTAATTTTGTTGTTGTTTTGTTTTTGTTGTTGCTCTGTTGCCCAGGCTGGAGTGCAGTGGTGCGAGCTCAGCTCACTGCAAACTCTGCCTCCTAATTTCAAGTGATTCTCGTGCCTCAGCCTCCTGAGTAGCTGGGACTACAGGCATGTGCCATCATGCCTGGCTAATTTCTATATTTTTAGGAGAGACGGGGTTTTACCATCTCTACTAGATGGCCAGACTGGTCTCAAACTCCCGACCTCAAGTGATCTGCCCGCCTCAGCCTCCCAAAGTGCTAGGATTACACCACTCCTGGCCTGAGTAGGCTAATTTTAATGTTGAAAGATCATTCCACTATTTTGTGATTAATCTGCAAACGGATTATACTAGTCCCCCTTCTCTGCGGTTTCACTTTCTGCAGTTTCAGTTCCATGGTCATGATCCCAAAATAGGTGAGTTCAGTACAATAAAATATTTTGAGAGAGAGTCAACAATTACATACCTTTTATTATAGTATAGTGTTATAATTGTTCTATTTTGTTATTATTACTAATTTCTTACTGTGCCAGATTTATAAATTAAAACTTTATCATAGGTATGTATGTATAGGAAAAAACATAGTATTCAGTCATATACCACATAACGTTTTGGTCAATGATGGACTGCAAAAACAGTGGTGGTCTCATAAGTTAAGACCTATTTTTACTGTATCTTTTCTATGTTTAGATATACAAATACTTACCATGTGTTACAGTTGCCTACAGTATTCAGTACAGTAACATGCTGTACACATAACATGCTGTACAGTCTAAGAGCAATAGGGTGTACCATATACCCGAGGTTTGTAGTAGGCCATATTGTCTAGGTTTGTATAAATACAGTGTGCTCTACAATGTTTGCATAATGATGAAATCACCCAATGATCCATTTCTTAGAATGCATCCCATCGTTAAGGAGCATGTGACTGTATATAGGGTTTGGTACCATCTGCAGTTTCAGACATCCGCTGGGGTTCTTGGAAAGTATCCTCTGTGAATAAGCGGGGACTACTCTACTGTACTATTAACACTGGCACTTAATCTGGGTCATATATGTTTGGAAAAGGTGGTTACCAGGACCCCGCTTTTATAAAATATATAATATGATCAGTATGTATAAATTATACATGCTAAATTATAAAAGTAATAGAATATAAAAACAGCATTGCCCGATAGAAGTTATACCTATTGCATAACAAGGTACCACTGCCATATGCAGCACAGGAAAACATTAAGACTAGAGTTAGGCCCGGTACTGTGACACAAGCCTGTAGTCCCAGCTACTCAGGAGGCTGAGGCAAGAGGATCACTTGAGCCCAGGCGTTTGAGGCTGTTGTACATCATGGTTACACCTATAAATAGCCAGTGCACTCCAGCCTGGGCAATATAGCAAGACTCCATCTATAAAAAAAGAAAAGACTAGAATTCGAATTATACTTCTAAAGGTAATTAAGGGAATTTAGCTATAATGTAATAATTATTTAAAAATGTTAGAGAATTCTATTCTGTTTAAATTTAATGGAAGCATTTATTTTTTAATGTCATTTGAAAGATTTTAGGAACCAAAGACTTGTCTGGAGTGTTTAAAATTCAGAATAATTGCAATCATGTCTAATTTATATGTTAAAAAATGAAATATCATGTGCATCTTTATAAGTTTCCAGCTCTTAGAAAATTGTTTTATAGAAAATTTCACACCCTGATGGAAACACTCACTTTATTTTTTCTCTTGCGGAAAGACAGACTAATTTCTAGGGGAAAAGTCTTTACCCAACTAGAATAAGTTTGGAAAACAAAACAAAAATATTTGGAAAAAAACTTTTAAAAACTATTAATATTGGCCGGGCATGGTGGCTCACGCCTGTAATCCCAGCACTTTGGGAGGCCCAGGCAGGCAGATCACCTGAGGTTAGGGGTTCAAGGCCAGCCTGGCCAACATGGTGAAACCCGTCTCTACTAAAAATACAAAAATTAGCTGGGCATGGTGGCACATGCCTGTAATCCCAGCTACTCAGGAGGCTGAGGCAGGAGAATCTTCTGAGCCTGGGAGGCGGAGGTTCCAGCAATGAGCTGAGATTGCACCAAGTGCACTCAAGCCTGGGTGATGGAGCGAGACTCTGTCTCAAAAAAACAAAAACAAAACAAACAAAAGTATTAACTTTGAACATAAATACACTTGCTTATGATCCCACAGACATTGTGGTAATTTTTTACAGTGTATTCCCAGGAGCCTAGTGCAGGTATTGGCAAACTTTTTCTGTAAAGGACCAAATAGTAAATATCTTAGGCTTTGTGGGCTATACAATCTCTGTTGCATCTTCTCAACTCTGCCATTGCAAGGTAAGACAACTGCAGAAGATACATAAATGAATGTGAGTGGCTTTGTACCAATAAAACTTTATTTACAAAAATAGGCAGTGGGTTGGATTTGACCTGCAGGCCATAATTTCCTTACTCCTAACCTAGTGTATACATTTATTGTATGATGAGTTAAGAAAAGATTTGGCTCTTGAAAGGAACAGTGTTTGTGTAACCATTTCAAAGGGGCATCAGTGAGGATTCTAACTATTATTTTAAAAATTAGAAAAATATATATCACTAACAGCTTTTTATCACATGCATATATAGTTGATATAGCTCTATTTACATAAATTAATTGGACATAAATAAAACCATATGTAGACTAAATGTTGTGTTACCATTTAGTTGGTTTTCTCCTTTATTCCTGAAAATTTAAGTCTAACAATCACTGGCAAATATTTACATCAACTCAAGTTTATTTCCTCCAGGAGGCCTTTTTGTACTATCCCACCTCCCACAGTGTGGTCTCAGAGCTGAATTTTTAAGGGTATGTTCAGTTAGTACTTATTTAAACATCTAATTATATTCTATTTGAAATCGTTTGTGCATGACAAGCTTTCACCCCATTATATCATAAACTTTTTGAAAAAAGGAGCCCTAACCTATATTTACATCTTTCTAAGAATACTTACTTATGAAGTGGTATAATCCAACCAGATTGGAAAGCAGAAGAAATGAAGAAACTCAGAGTTCTTTTTCTAGCCTGCTCATTCACTCTTATGAACAATTATTATTTCTCTTCCTCTTAGTGACCAACTGTAACTATCTTCAGACTAATCTTGAGCCATAGGAAATAACCCAGAGATCCCCAAGTCTTTATTTTTGTTTAGCATCCAATGAGTGCTGGGAATATCACAGCCACTTTACTGAATACAAAAGATTTGGGACCTTCTACTTGGATCTAAAATGTCAGCAAGATACTGTGATGTCAAAAGCAAGAGTTAAAACAATTTTACAACATATCATGGGAAAGAATATTCTTGTTGCTTATGTCTTGGCCTGTGATCACAGAGCAACTAACAATAAAATAAAAACCTCTGAGTATCAAGGCTAGAGGGAAGATGTGTTTCATGCTAGTGTACTGAGGGATATTAACTAGGTAGAGATAAGACTCAAGATGGTGGAATGTCATCCCAGCAAGAATTGTCATGCACAAACAATTTCAGAGAGAATGTAATTAGGTGCTTAAATTAGTGGAAAAGACATGGCCTTAAGGCCTGAACGACTGAAATAGAACTCTTGCGACTTTTTGTTTCAGTCCTTCTTCCTCTGAAATTGGATTCCCGTCTTTGCCATTTCCCACTTAGAAAATGGAAGGAAAGATTCTGTCATGAGCATGTATGTTATGAGGGTATGATGCATTTGCCGATGGTATTTTTTCCTCTTTGAATAGTTGAGGAATAAAAGTTGGGCTACTGACCCCCTGTATTTAACACTCTACCGGCCCCCCATTTTTCAGCAGCCCCCATCATCCACTATCTCTATTTACACAAGCCATTTGTTCTGGAGCTGCCGTAGGGGTAAAAAGTACACACTATACCTTGATACCCATCAACACTAGCTGTTTACCCTGCGTGAGTTGCACATTTACCCTCTGTCTTAGTTTTCCAGGGCTTCCATAATAAATTACCACAAACTGGGTAACAAGACACCAGTTTGTCATAAAACAACAGAAATTTTTTATCTCACTGTTCTGGAGGGTAGAAGTTCAAAATTAAGGTGTGAGCAGGACCATGGAAAGGGCCTAGGGAAGAATTCTTTTTTGCCTCTTTCTGGCTTCTGGTGACTTCCAGCAATGCCTGGTGTTCCTTGGTCGTGGCAGCATAATTCTAATCTCTGCCTTCATTGTCATGTGGGCTTCATCTGTGTGGGCATCTCTTGTTTCTCTCCTCCTCTAGGGAGACTAGTCATTGGATTTAGGGCCTACCCTAATCCAGTGTGACCGCATCTTAACTAATTACATCTACTATGATGATATTTCCAAATGAAGTTACATTCTGAGGTTCCAGGAGGACATGAATTTAGGAGGGACACTATTCAACACAGTACACGCTTCATCTCCTGGCTCTACAACTAAATATCAAATAGACCCGATACCCATCATGAAATAGATTTCTTTTTTAATTAATTGTACAGTGGTGATCAATCGGTGTATGTATTTAATTATTTCTGTTCTGTACAAGCTATGGGTCTTGCCTGATTCCATGAGAAAAGTTGAATTTGATCATTTTTGAAAGGCCTTACATTTTCTCTATTGTGACATCTTGTGCAGTGTAGATGCTTAGATCAAAGATAAGAACTTTAATTAGAAAGTTTGCTGAAAAAAATAATTCTTCTCCCCCTTAGGAGACATAGCTCCCATCTTCAGTAGCTTCCCATGGCATAGTCTCAGTCCCTTTTGAGGTGTACAACTCTTTGGTGCTTATAAGAAGTACAAACTACTTTGATGCTTCTGAAAGGGGAAAAAAAAATAAGCCACATGTGTGGTTTATGGATGCTAATTACCGCCACATTTAGATGTGTGAAGAAGGGTGGCTGGAGCGAGCTGGGAGAGACCGCGCCAGCCTCGCTTAGGCACTCACTGAGGCTCCCGCGGTACTGCTCAGCACACGCAAATATATGCTTCAAAAGGAAGTGCCATTTTTTATCAAAATATTACATCTCTCAAGCCCAGATCAAGACCTGTCACTCATGGGATGCAGGGGTTATCTTACAAAATCAGCAGTGCTCTGCTGCAGAAAAGTTCACTCGCAGGGGATTTCTGTAAATGCTTACCATGGGCAGAGCCTTCCAGCTTGTACTGTGTCAAACGGGTAACTTCTGTTGATGATAAAACCAAGACATTTCTCCCTGAATCTCTTTTTTTTAAATCATGCTGTCACCCAGGCTGGAGTGCAGTGGCACGATCTCGGCTCACTGCAGCCCCAACCTCCCAGGCTCAAGTGATCCTCCCACCCCAGCCTCCAGAGTAGCTGTGACTGCAGTTGCATGCCACTATGCATGGCTAATTTTTTTTTTTCTGTAGATACGCGGTCTCGCTATGTTGCCCAGGCTAGTCTCAAACTTTTGGACTCAATCAATCCTCCTGCCTTGGCTTCCCAAAGAGCTGGGATTACAGGCGTGAGCCACTGTGCCTGGCCCTTGAAACTTTTTAACAGAAAACATCTCTGGATTTTTTTTTCTTTTCTTTTTTTTTCATAACTAAGCTGCGTAGCACAGCAAACTAAAAGGAATGTGTAGGAAGATATTTGACATCTGCAAAAGAGCCATAGACAGTTGCAATGGTTAACAGAAAAATGGGGCTGCCCACTGCCCTTAGTGGATCCTCTGTAGAGTTTTCTCCCTTCTTTTTGCATTCTTTTTATTTATTTATTTATTTTTGTGAGATAGAGTCTTGCTCTGTCGCCAGGCTGGGGTGCAGTGGTGCGAACTCAGCTCACTGCAAGCTCCACCTCCCTGGTTCACGCCATTCTCCCACCTCAGCCTCCAGAGTAGCTGGGACTACAGGCGCCCACCACCACGCCTGGCTAATTTTATTTTTGTATTTTTAGTAGACACGGGGTTTCACCGTGTTAGCCAGGATGGTCTTGATCGCCTGACCTCGTGATTCACCCACGTCGGCCTCCCAAAGTTCTGGGATTACAGGCGTGAGCCACCTCGCCCTGCCTCTTTTTGCATTCTTTGTCCGTTAAGCAGTAGTGTTGGTGCCTCCTTCCAGCTGGATTAAGAGAATGCATGAAACACCCTTATGTGCCTGCTAACTTTCATAGCAGCTTTTCTTGCCAAGTGAGTTCTGCTTCTCAAATAAACTTTGGCACCAGGCACGGTGACCCGAGCCATTGTGTACCTTGGTGGCATTTGATAGCTACAGGAAGGTACCCTGCTGAGGGATAAATGAGGAGTCCCAGTGGTGTGCCAGAATCAGCTCATAGCTGCTTGTTAAATTTTCAAGAATTTTGTATGCTGGCTGACTCCATGATGGTAGCTTGAAATTGGCCATAGTGGAGTATTTATACCACTGAAATCAGCAAATGCCACACATAAGCCCTTCCCCCATCCTGAGCTGGTTGTTAAGCAATTACCAGAACACCACTAGACTGAAGACTGAACAAAATCCTGTCCTGGCTCACGAGAACTATCAATTTTTTTGTAATTTGTCAGCCCAAAGGGATTTTGGGTTTTGGGTGTTCTGTTTTGTTTTTGTTTTTGTGTTTAGTTTGCATGAAAGAGAATAGTGTCGGAGACAAGAAGAGTACATGAGCTCTCTCCACAACATAGTAGATGGGATCCTGAAATTTTATCTTGTAAAATGTGGGGGTCACATTATTGCAAGTAAATGAAATATAGTAGGTGGTTTTGTGGGGTTTTTTAATACACTGTTACAAAAAGCACAAAGCAATGACAGTGAAGTTTAAACTGGACACAATTGTAAACCTTAAAAGACCCAAATGATCATGAAGCAGTTACTTCCTATCCATTCCCATAAGAACTTTAGCTTGCTCTTGTCTGAGAAATGGGGAAGGGTGGACAACTGGAGGCAATCAGCAATCCTGTTACATCCAAATTTGTACACATTGTATCGTGGCAGGGTGTTATTGTACTTGATTGTGTCCCAAAGACATGGCAAGAACAGTCTTTTATAGTTGTGTTCTTTTGTGCCGAAGTTCTGGGAATATAGTAAATGCTCAGTGTTTATCCATTCTTCTTTCTGCCTTTCCATCCAACCATCCATTCATCCATTTATCCCCTGCAGTGTTCACAAGTGCTCACTAAATAATTATTGGTTCATTAACTAAAGTGAAGAACAGCATGTGAGTACATTTTGGCATTGGGGTCTTTTATTTTAGTAGTGTTCTTCAAATGCTGGGAAAACTTTCCAAGGATTGTATGGGATAATTTTAAGAGAATCAATTTCCAGGTCCGCAACTTCAGTATATTCTCTTCCCTTCTTCCTAAAACTGATCTGCCTAGAAGACTGCTGCCATTGAGCTTGCTTGCTTTTTCTTTTTTCTTTCTTTCTTTCTTTCTTTCTTTCTTTCTTTCTTTCTTTCTTTCTTTCCTTTCTTTCTTTCTTTTTCTTTCTTTCTTTTCTTTCTTCTCTTTCTCTTTCTTTCTTTTTCTTTCTTTGTTTCTTTCCTTCCTTCCTTCCTTCTCTCTCTCTTTCTTTCTTTCTTTTTCCTTCCTTCCTTCCTTCCTTGCTTCCTTCCTGCTTGCTTGCTTCTTTCTTTCTTTCTTTCTTTCTTTCTTTCTTTCTTTCTTTCTTTCTTTCTTTTCTTTCCTTCCTTCCTGCTTTCTTTCTCTCTTTCTTTCTTTCTTTCTCTCTTTCTTTTTTTCCTTTCCTCCCTCTCTCCCTCTTTTTCTTTCTCTCCCTCTTTCTTTCTTTCTTTCTTTCTTTCTTTCTTTTCTTTTTTTCAGACAGGGTCTTGCTCTGTTGTCCAGGCTGGAGTGCAGTGGTGTAATCACAGTTCACTGTAGCCTTGACCTCTTGGGCTCAAGCAATACTTCCACCTCAACCTCCTGAGTAACTAGGTCTACAGGCACGCACCACCATGCCCTGCTAATTTTTTAACTTTTTGTAGAGGGGTCTCACTGTGTTGCCCAGGCTGGTCTTGAACTCCTAGACTCAAGTGATCTTCTCACCTTGGTCTCCCAAATTGCTGAGATTACAGGCATGAGCCACCATGCCCAGCCTTCCTTCTCCACTTTATAAAAGAAAACAACATTTCTCACCCACCTCTAAGGTATAAGTACTTCCAAGATGCCAAACAAAGAATCAATTAGATAATTTCTTTTATCAAATTTTCATAAATTATTTCCTCTCTATCCTTCTCATTAGGAGATACGTTCCCAATAAATTTTGCTTTCTGTATTTGGTAATTAGTGATCAAAATTATAATATACCTAAATTGTTTTACTCAATTGTATGTTAATAACTGTAATGCTAATTCAATCCAGAAGAAAACACATTTTGACACATAGCACTTCATGTTAACAAAAGTAACTATATTTTATTGGGTTTTTTTTTTTTTTGCTGCAGATACATATAATGGGATGAACGATAGATGACTCAAGCATGCAAGAGTACTACATTAGGATAAAATTCCATGGGGGTAGTGAAATGGAAATAGAAGTTCAAGGAGAAATTTCCTGACTTTCTTGAAAAGCTTATTTATGTATTTTTAAATTTATGATGGAGTAAATTAAATCACAGATATGTATATATTCCTAAGTAGATACATTTGAAAGGGTGTGGTAATGGTTTAAACTATCATTATTTACAATACACAAACTGTATTCTTTTGTTTAAAAATAGTTAAACTCATGAGGAAAAATTATAGATGTCAACTTAGTGTGTACTTAATGTCCACTATGTATAAGAGAGATATATAATTTTTCAAAATTCTTTTGAGGATGCTTGAGCAAAAAATTTGAAAAATGCCAATCACTATTACATGAAGTCTACAAAATATAACACAGAGGTGTCTTTAAGCCTGAGCCTATTTAAAGGCCTAAGTCAGAGATTCTCAACTTGAGATCTCAGGATTTGAGAAATCAATCAATAGTATGTGAAATTTTGTGTTTATGGGCATGTGTACCTTTTTCTGGGCAAAGAGTACAGTTCTCAAAGATGTTCACAACCTAGAAAAGATTAAAAAGATCTGACCAAAGCATGTAAAATCTTAAGAAACTTGACTTTGCTGCTTTCGTATAGTTTCGTATTCATTGGCATGTGGGATTGCTTCCAACATAAACAATTTTGGTTCAGTTGTTTGTATATAAGATAATACTAATTATGAAAAACAATGAAACACGCACAGAGGTGAACAGAAACTGAAATATTTTGTCCATAACTTCACAGGACGTGGCCACACTGGGTTCGCATTCCAACCTGCAAAACACAAATACATTTTTTTAAATCAAGAAAATTTAAAAAGACAAAAAAAAGAAGAATTCATTGATAATTCTAACTCAGACTTTAACAATGGCAGAAGTTTACTATGCGCAAATACTGTGAAATGCCCGCCAGTGTTACAGCTTTCTGTTACAGCAGATAAATGCCATGTTGGGCAACTATGTCATAGATTTCTGCTCCTCCTTTCTTTTAATGAAATAACGTGACCATTAACGCAAGTAACTATTTATTGTTCACCCTTTTTTTCCTTAAAGACTCTTCCAAGTACCATCCTATGAACAGCTCTTCAGAAAGCCCATTGGAAGTTAAACTATTTAACGTGAAATCCATTAACTGGAATAATTGAGTTTCTTTATTTTTACAATAAATTCACTGAGTAAATAAAAAAAAAGAAAAAGAAAAATAATGAAATAGATTCAATCCCCCTTTCTTCATCATCATCCTGAAATCTATCCTATGTCAATCTTTTAATTTTATTCCTTGCTTATTCAGAGGCCTTTTCTTTTTCTTAATTTTGATGGAGAAAATTACAGGTGCTTCATCCATAGAAAAATGCTGAATGGAAATGTGGAAAACGGGTTTTAAAAGAATAGACATCATCTGCCCCTGACAGTTCTGTCTTGCGGTTTCTTCCAGGATCTAATCAGCAGTCTAGCAATAGGTTGACATAGTATTCAGGCTTAGAATTAGGAAAGTTACATTTGGAAGTGACTAATAACACAGTACTTTCAAAGCTTTGGATTTTAAAGTGTCACACACACAGCAGGTGAATGAAGATGTCAGAGCCAGGCCTAAAGGAGGACCCTGGTAATCCAGCCCTTGGTGTATAACCTTCAAACACCAATAAACAAGATTATCTGGGTTTAACATGTGACCTTTCTCATTTTGACTGGGAGGTCCAGATGTTTTCTCATTTAGCTGCCTGGTTGAAATCTGCTTTAACTGACTGCATTTGGATCTAGATTTGAGATTGCAGGAATGACAGTCTTGAAAACTACATTCTGCACTGGGTGGTGCTGTCTAAACAGTAACATATGGAGACCTATGGTTTAATAATTAAAAATAATTTGTGACCTTACCCTTAATAGATTTGCTAATTATGTCAACCGAATAAGTAAAAATGGGATCACGATAGATATTTCACTATATTCATCAGTCTGGTGGCATTAAAGACATTGACAAGATGTGCTAGAACCAGGCTTTTCTGCACCTGTGTCTACAGAAGCAGAAATCTCAGCCAGGGCCTTTGTTATCCTTTCTTACTCCTCAAGTAATTTCATAGCAGCCCTTGAGAAAATAGGAAAGGCTCTTTGTTAACTTCTGTTAAGTCAGCCTAGGCTGTGGTCATACCTCCCATCCACCGACATTTGAACAAACACTACTTAATGGTCCATTATTACTCTTTTCATTACTTGGAGCTCAGAACTCTTCTCTGGCATTTTTATATGACCTATTCCTTACTTACTATCAGCTTGATTTTCCGGTTCTAGGCCTTCAGGTTGTACTAGTTCTCTCTCTCTCTGAGACTGTATAGAAAAGATAATTCTTTATTTTCTTATTTTGTCTTATGAGAGAACTCACATTCCTGAATGAACCCTCAGTGAACTTCCCCAGGTGCATTTATACCACTGCTGCTTTGCAGTCCAGAGATAGTGCTCATTAACTAATTAATAACCACAGCCTAGTAAAACACACTAAATTATTAGCAGAATAGAAAGTGAGACAGTATGGTCCATAAAAGCACAAAATATGACAAAGAAGTAATATATCCTTATGTATCTGGATCCTTATGGATTTTAGCCCAATTTAGAAAGAACAAAAATCAGTGGTTAGGTATTTGTCTGAAATTGATAATAAAATAACTAAGTATGGGAAATGTCCAATCAGGCCAACTCTTTTATACTTGATTTTTTAACCTTCCTTTCCTACTGTCAAGTAGCAGGTGCCCTTGTGTTTTTCAACAAGCTAGTTCTTGTTAATTTTGTTGAAAAGGAATGAAATCAGTTGTACAGGAACAAAAGGAGTTAAAAATAGTCTTCTGAGCATTTGTCATATGGAAGTAATCATAGCTCAAAAACTATACTTACCATGATGCTTCTTGTAATCGTTGGTGAATGGGTAGCTAAACATTCCCATTTTGAGACAGAGTCAGTATCAGAGTCAGTATCAGAGTCAGTATCAGAGCTATCAATTTTATTTTGTTTTGTTTATCTGTATAGATTTCTTTTTAAAACAGCTTTAATGTGGTTATAATTTACATACTTTAAATGTTCAATTCAATGACTTTTCTAGTAAATTTACAGAGCTGTACAACTACCACCATGTTTTAGAACATTTCCATCACCCTAAAAAACCCTTTGTACTTGTTTGTAGTTGATCCCCATTCTTGCCTGCAGCCTCAGGCAACCACTAATATTATTTCTGTCTCTAAAGATTTACTGTTTCTGGGTATTTCATATAAATGGAATAATACCATATGTAATATTTTGTTTCTGGCTTCTTTTACTTAGCATAATGTTTTTGAAGTTCATCTATGTTGCTGCATGTATCAGTAGTTTGTTTCTTTTATTTCTTTTTTCATAAAATTTTTGAGATGGGATCTCACTGTGTTGCCTAGGCTGGTCTCAAACTCCTGGGCTCAAGTGATCCTCCCACCTCAGCCTCCTGAGTAGCTGGAAACATAGAGAGGCCCCGTCTCTACAAAAAAAAAAAAAAAATTTTTTTTTAAATAGTCCCAGCTACTCAGGAGACTGAGGTGGAAGGATTCCTTGAGCCCAGGAGGTCGAGGCTGCCTGGTGAGCCATAATCATGCCGCTGCACTCCAGCCTGGGTGACAGTGAGACTCTGTCAAAAAAAAAAAAAAAAAGAATATCATTGTATTTATATAGTACATTTTGATTATCAGTTCACTGATGGACATTCAATTGTTTGCATTTTTTAGCTTCTATGAACATTTATGTACAAGTCTTTATGTGGACATAGGTTATCACTGCTTTTGAGCAGATACCTAGAATTGTTGGCTTGTATGGTAAATTTATGTTTAATTTTATAAGAAACTACCCCTATATTAGTTATTGATTGCTGTGTGACAAATGACCCCAAACCCTAGCAACTTAAAACCTATTATCTCAGGAATACAGGCACAGCTTATCTGGGTCCTCTGCTTCAGTGTCTTCCAAGGCTGCTAACAAGATACTGACCTGAACTGTGGTCTCACCTAAAGACTTGACTAGGGAAGGATCAGCTTCCAAGCTCACTCATGTGGTTGTTGTCAGGATTCAGTTCCTGAAGGCTGTTAGACTGAAGGCCTGTTTCTTCACTGGAGGTTGGCCAGACACTGCCTTCAGCTCTTTGCTCTCCAGCTTACTTCATCTGAGAAGCTTGCAAGAAGCACCACAGAGAGAGAGAGAGAGAGAGAGAGAGAGAGATGGAAGTCACAGTCTTTTATAACCTAAACACAGAAGAGACACCTTCCATCACTTTTCCATGTTTTTTTCATTAGAAGCAATCACCTAGGTCCAGCCCACACTGGAGGGGAATATTACACAAGGGTGTGAATGCTAGGAGCCATTTTAGAAGGCTGCCCACCATACTGCCAAACTGTTTTCCAAAATGACTGTATCATTTTACACTCCCACCAGCAACGGATGAGGGTTCCATTTTCTTCACAACCTTGCCAACGCTCTTTATTGTGTCTTTTTTATAGTAGCCATTCTAGCAGGTGTGAAGTGGAATCTCATTATGGTTTTAATTCACACTTCTCTAATGACTGATGATGATGAGCATCTTTTCATTGGTCTGTTGTCCATTCATATAATGTCCTTGGTGAAATGTTAATTCACATCTTTTGTGCATTTTAAAAATTTTATTTATTACCTTAGAAAAGCTAAGGACTACTTTCGTGCATTTTAAAATTGGATTATTTGTCTTATTGAGTCGCAGGATATTTTCATTTATGAATCATGTTTTCAGTGTTGTATCTAAGAAATCTTTGCCTGTCTCAAGGTCATGAACATATTATGTGCCAGCTACTATGCTACGCCTTTATATACATTATTTTGCTTGATTTCATTACTGTAACAGCCCTATTAGGTGTAGATATTATCATTACTGCAACACAAATGAGAAAATTCACGGAAGTCAAATTACTTGCTGAGGTCACACAGCTAGTTAGTACAATTTGAAGCTGGGTTCTGTCTTACTCCAAAGCCCATGCTCTTTTATCAGAAACTTTAAAAAAAAAGTCATTCAACTCTATTTTCAGTGGAAAAAATAAGTTAAATACCATATTGTTCCTTCCCTGTAATTACCAATACCCATCTGATATTACTTGAATATTGTTAGTAGAAACCTCTCTGTGATCATTAGAAGCTGCTGTTTGAAATAGAAAGGACATAGATTCCAGTTTGTTGGCCAGATTCCATTCTAGTTTTATTCTGCCAGACGATATTCCCTCTGCAGTTTCCGGTAGAGCTAGGATGCATCTTTGCTTGCAGCCTTGAAGTATGTTACTGGGCAGCTGTTAAGCAGTTGTTACACTTTACCCCCAGGGATGAACATGTTCCAGTGACAAGATAGCTCATTCCCTTGTGTGCTTTTAATGATGTACATTCACCCAGGAGAAGTCAGTGCTGAGTTTCTTCTATTATTTCTCAGTGCTCTAATTCCATTACTTGAGAACCAGGGAAGAAGGAAGGGAAGAACCAGAGGTGGGTAAAAGTCTAAATAATATGTTACAGATGGTAAATGTTAATTTTTTTATTTTGTATTTTAACGTAATGCTAAAAAGAGCAAGAATCTTCTAATTCTTAATCCTTATACTCATTTCCTTCTCCTCCAAGAATCCTTTATACCCTTTGGGTCTGATTGTTATACCTTAAGTTAGAAATAACAATTTATTGTTTCTCTCTATCCTGGGGTAATATGCTAGCTTTAGGCAAAATTGCAATCTGTACAATTTTTAAAAACACTGTCAACCCTAATTTTGTACCTGAAGCAAATAATAGTATAGTTGTTCACGCTTTCCTTTCCTCCTTCTTATCTTCTTTCCTTCCTTACTTCCTTGTTTGTTTGGTAAGTAGTCACTGAGCTCTGTATCAGTGCTAAATGTTGATAGAAGCAGCATAATATACAGACGTTGACATCAAACAGCCACTATGTAGAGAGGACAACGGGGAATATTATAGGAAAAGCGGAGAAGAAATGGGAGAGATAATGAGCTTGTTTGCAACTTGTTGAGTTTGAGAAAGTATTGGAAATTTAGGAAGTGATTGTACATGTCAGGAAGTATATGTCTATGGCTTTCCAGGTCTACTGGAAATAAAAATTTGAGAATCAACAGCAATAAAAACTTGGATCAGGAAACAGAGTATGTAAAGTGAAAAGGCAAAAGTTTCAAGAAATAGACCCTAGGAAATAATTCACATCGAGGAGACAGAGAAAGAGGAATAAACAGAGGATGTAAGTAAATAAGTGAGGTAGGAGTAGAACCAGCAAAGAATAAGCTAAGGAAAGAGGTTTAAAAAGCAGGGACTGGCCAGTGGTATCCTGTTGCAAAATGGTGGAGCAGGAAGGGCAGAAACCAGACCACAGTGGGCAAAGAAGTCAACTAGAGGACTGGCTAGCACTGTGGGCCATGGGCCTTATTCTGATGCATTAAGAGAAACTACATACTGCATGACAGCATCAGAATCTTGTTGACAAGTTAGGGGTATATTGTGATTTACTACTTCTTCCCTGCCTGGCCTAGTTATCATCACTAAATTGGTTCAGGCTTCCCAAGAAGTTCATTCATTCATTCATTCATTCAATTTCTTTTTTTTTTTTTTTTTTTTGAGACGGAGTCTCGCTGTCACCCAGGCTGGAGTGCAGTGGAGCTATCTTGGCTCACTGCAACCTCCGCCTCCTGGATTCAAGCAATTCTCCTGCCTCAGCCTCCTGAGTAGCTGGGACTACAGGCGCGTGCCACCATGCCCAGCTAATGTTTTGTATTTGTAGTAGAGACAGGGATTCACCATGTCAGCCAGGCTGGTCTCGAACTGCTGGCCTCAAATGATCTGCCCGCCTTGGCCTCCCAAAGTGCTGGAGTGTTGGGATTACAGGCATGAGCCACTGCACCCGGCCCATTCATTCAATTTCTAAAGTAACGAGGCCCTTGTTAGGTTCTGGGGACACAAATATTATTTAAACCTGGTCCCCACCTTGAAAATACTCCTAGTCTATATGGGAAATAAATACACTAATTGTGATATAACACAAAACATGCTACATACACCAAGAACTACTTATGCTCTGGATATAGAAGACTTTTTCATTCCTTCCTTTACCTGTGACCCTGAGTTTGGTATTGTGACAGAATGTTTTTTAGTCAATTTAATTGTATTTGGATGACAGTTTTTGAATTTTACTGAGAATTGTATTTTAACATGCTTTAAACTTTTTCATTCCTGTTTTAAAAAAAGATAGAGTGGCCGGGCGCGGTGGCTCATGCCTGTAATCCTAGCATTTTGGGAGGCCGAGGCGGGCGGATCACCTGAGGTCCAGAGTTCGAGACCAGCCTGACCAACATGGAGAAACCCCGTCTCTACTAAAAATGCAAAATTAGCCGGGCATAGTGGTGCATGCCTGTAATCCCAGCTATTCTGGAGGCTGAGGCAGGAGAATGGCTTGAACCCAGGAGGTGGAGGTTGCTGTGAGCCAAGATCGCGCCATTGCACTCCAGCCTGGGCAACAAGAGTGAAACTCCATCTCAAAAAAAAAAAAAGATAGAGTGAATATTCTATGCAAGGGAATTTTGAATGGAAAAGGAAGTTTTTTTTCTTTTGGATTTACAAATGAAGTTTCTACCAGGTAACTACTTTAGTCTAGCTTGTTTAGGCAACATCTAAAACTTCAGCCTCTTTAAATGTATTTTCATCCATTATTTTTTGATGGGTAGCAGTTATTTCTCAAAAATACAAATACAAAAGAGTTTAATACGTAGATGAAAATAATAGAAAAAGTAATTGTTATAATGGGCAGAAATGAAACAATATACTTGTAGACTCTTTATAGTTAGAAAGACCTTTCGTACATCATGGCCTTCAGTCCTCAAAATTCTAGATAAAGAATTATACCTGGCCCCGTGACATTTGAAGAGCTTAGCCCAGCTGAGCAGCTGGAACCTTACCCACTGCTGATGTATATTGTATTTCTGTTGTAAAAGTAGTAAATCTCCCCTTCTTCTAATGGGGAAGCAAAGAATTGCACTGAAATTATTAAACAAAATTATTTTTATTATTATGCCCATGAATTAGCTATTTGATAGTCAGATAAGGCAAAGATTAACATTATTAGTAAAACTGAGGGTAGTTCCTTTGCAAATGAAACTTTTTACATGCTAATGCTCTTGCATTTGAAGTGATGTGATTTACTGATGGCCAGTTTAGATTCTTTTTTTTTTTTTTTTTGAGACAGGTCTCACTCTGTTGCCCAGGCTGGCTGGAGTACAGTGGCATGATCACAGCTCACTGCAGCCTGGACCTCTCCAGGCTCAGGTGATCCTCCCTTCTCAGCCTCTTGAGTAGTTGGGACTACAGGCATGCTGTATTCCCAGCTATTCCCAGGTATTCTACCATACCTGGCTATTTTCTCATGACCTTAATTTTTTTTCTTTTTTTTTTTTTGAGACAGGGTCTTGCTCTGTCTCCCAGACTAGAGTGCAGTGGCATGAACACAGCTCACTGCAGCCTTGACCTCCTGAGTTCAAGGGAATCCCCTGCCTTAGCCTCCTATGTAGCTGGGACAACAGGCACACACTATCACACCTGGCTAATTTTTTCATTTTTTGTAGAGACAGGGTCTTACTTTGTTGCCTAGGCTGGTCTCAAACTCCTGGGCTCAAGCAATCCTCCCACCTCTGCCTCCTGAAGTGCTGGAGTTACAGATGTGAGCTATTGCACCTGGCCAAGAATGTATTTCAATGAGAACTTAAATCTATAGAATTTTATCCAAACCTGTATTGAGATATCAGTATTTCATCTCTCTCTCTCTTTTTTTTTTTTGAGATGGAGTCTCACTCTGTCACTCAGGCTGGAGTGCAGTGGCGTGATCTCGGCTCACTGCAAGCTCCACCTCCCAGGTTCACAGCATTCTCATGCCTCAGCCTCCCGAGTAGCTGGGACTACATGTGCCCGTCACCACGCCCGGCTAATTTTTTGTATTTTTAGTAGAGACAGGGTTTTGCCATGTTGGCCAGGATGGTCTTGATCTCCTGATCTCGTGATCTGCCCGCCTCAGCCTCCCAAAGTGCTGGGATTACAGGCATGAACCACTGCGCCCAGCCAGTATTTCATCTCTTGTTAGCCTGATTCACCTTTTCCAGTTTTTTCCTAATTTAAAAATAGGCATTTTCAAAATTAACAGATGTTCATTATTTTAAATCTTAAAAGAGAAAAAAAGAAAACATAATAGATTTTATAAATCAATGACCAAAAGTTTAGTTTCTATTGAAGCTTTATAATTTTACTGGTTAGCAAATATTAAAACTTTCCTTACTCTTTAGTTCTAAAAATATCATCAGTTTCTCTCTCTCATTACTTTACATACAAAAATGTAAATTAGAAAATGAAAATGACCCGTCGCTTCAGTGTTCTTCTTCCTAATACAAAGAGGTCATTGTGGGAGAGAAGTATAGACATTAATTTTATAAGGAAAACTGTTCTAGTTCATCTGTTTGTGCTAGATTGGGTGACAGTAACAAACTTTGTAGACTGAATACCTACAATACATATATTTCCCATTTTGCTCTTTAGTGCTTCAAGCTTCTAAATCCTATTAACAGCTGTCAAAACCTGGTAAACTATTTAGATGCTTTCACAATTTGTTTAATTGGATAGTTAGAAAATGGCATGCTAGAAAAGCCCACCCCCCCTTTCTTTTAGCCTGGCTGAACATCTGTAGCATTAGGGCCTCATTATCTCTGAATTGGCATAGCAAATCAGTGGCATCATTAAAATGCCACATTAAGATGATTAAGCTTCTTTGTTATCCAGTTGACTTTTGCATTTGCTGAAGATTTCATGGTTATGACCCCCGATCCTTGTAAAACACTTAAATAACATCACCCTTTTGTGCCTTCCCTAACAGCCTCTATCTTGTTTTGTCCCTTCTCACAATATCTCTGGCAGACCTGAGGATATTACTTCCAACTTTGTCCTTCTTAGAGTTGGATTCTGAGATCTCATAGTTTAAGGTGGAAATTCAGAATCTCTTTTTTCCACTGGGAAATTCCTAGTACCAACATGCTCTCCAAGATACCCAAGTTGTCTGTTCTGTTTGCCATCTTTGATAGGTTCTTCTCTCCAACTGAGCATTTTATGTGCCTGTAAAAACAAACTGAAGCACAGTTGGCTGAGACTGCTATTGCCCCTGAAGGATTTAGATGTTGGATCCTTTCCAGGACCCATTGTTTTTGCAGTGTCTCAGGTGAAACCAAAAATGTCTACTCTGGAGTACAAGCCTTTCATGTGATAACCATCACCCCAGGAAATGAAACCATGTGCATCAGCCCCAGTGAGCCAAACCTTTGTTCTCTTCAGCCTACAAAATTCTCTCTGGGGTGTGTGTGTGTTCGTGTGTGTCATCTTCCTAAGAGGCCTGAAAACATAGACAAAGATGGGAGCAATTGTACCCTAGAGTAGCTCCTTTAGAAAGAAGTTTAGTTTAATCTCGTTTCCTATGGGTTAGATTCAATTTAGACATCTTTTCCCCACCTCCGGGAATGTATAGCAATTACTTTTATCAGCAATTTTTGGTTTGGTATATTCTTTTCTCCACAAGTTCAGTTATAAAAAATGTATTCAGGAAGCCTTTAACTTTTTTTTTATTATAAAATAGATCATATGTACAAAAAGGCAAGTATAATTACATGTATAGATTAAAGAATAATAAGAAAACATCCATACACCCACCACCTGACTTAAGAAATAAACTTTTACCAGTGTCTATGAGGCTTCTTGATAGTCTTCTAAGTGTCAACTTAAGATGTATGTCTAAGAAACCTGATATATATTATAAGAAGATTAGAACTTACAAAACCAAAACATGAAATTATTCATACTATAAAAGGTTTATTCACTTTACAAAAGACTTCAGGATACGATCAGGCAATTCCCCAAATATATTCAAGTATTTGTTGCCAGATCTTTAAGATTTTCTGCCTTTATTAAACGAACGGGTGTTGCCAGTCACTGACAACTGAAATCAGGGCAAAATAAACATTTCTGAATGTAGAATGTTAATCAGCAGGACAGTGTTATTGGTTTTGCATGAAACATTTTATGAACACATCAACTACATAAAAGCAGATCTGTAGCAATGTAATTATATCATACTAAATATAAAGCAGAATAAGACGGATGTATGAGAACAAAGAAACATAATTTTTTTTCTAGTTAAGGGTATCAAGGAAGACTTCATGGAAGAAGTGGCATTTAAACTGCATGTGGAAGTTTGAATACACTATTGAAATGGTAGAAGGATATTTTAGGTGTGGGAAAGGCTGGAGAAGAGGCTTGGAGAACTGTGATTAGTCAGGTTGCCGCTGTGCTTCTCAGACTTTAATGTGCGTAAGAATCCTTGAGGATCTTGTTAAAATGCAAATTCTGGTCCAGTAGGTCTAGGTTGAGGCCTGAGCACCTGTATTTCTAACAAGCTCCCAGGGGGTTGCAGAACTGCTTATCCAGGGACCTCACTTTGAATAGTAAAGTTCTAGTATAGAGAGAAAGGTGATTCAAGAAGACTGAGAAATGAGATGATTAAGTAGTCCTGGGGCAAGTTCTGGACAGGTGCTTGAATACCTCATTAAGGAGTTTGGACTTTATTCTATAAGCAAATGAAATCATTGAAAGTTTTAAACAAGAGTTTCATTGCTACAGCATGATTATTCTGGTGATAGGATGCAGTATAACAGAGGTCACATGTGCCGTGGGCCAGTTAGGAGGCTAATGCAATGATATATTCATACACCAGGAATTTATTGGATGTCTACTTTATGTAGGGCACTGCGTCTAACTCTAGGCAGTGGCTCTCAAACTCCATTGTGCATAAGGTTTATCTGAAGAGCATGGTTTTAAACGAACATTTCCAGTCTCCACCCCTAGATTAGCAGATCTATGGTAGGAGCCCCAAATTTTCTATTTTAAAACCACATAACCTCTGGTCTTACAGATACAGGTTAAGCAGTGTCATAGGGAATACTGAGTTAAACACACACACACACACACACACACACACACACACACACACACACACAACACACACACACACACACACACACACACACACACACACACACACACACTCTGTATAGCTTCTGCCCTCAGCTAGCTTACATATTTATCAGGGAGACTAGGGGAGGTAAGTTCATAAGTAGCCCAGGAAGAAGGAGCAGGCTATTTTCCAGCTGGGGTAATCAGGGAAGGCATGGTAGCCCGGAGATAGCATATTAGTTTGACCTTTAAAAATGTGTAGGACAGTGGCCAGGCGTGGTGGCTCATGCCTGTAATCCCAGCACTTTGGGAGGCCGAGGCCAGTGGATCACAAGGTCAGGAGATCGAGACCATCCTGGCTAACACGGTGAAACCCCGTCTCTACTAAAAATACAAACAATTAGCCAGGTGTGGTGGCAGGCACCTGTAGTCCCAGCTACTTGGGAGGCTGAGCCAAGAGAATGGCATGAACCTGGGAGGCAGAAGTTGCAGTGAGCAGAGATCGCGCCACTGCACTCCAGCCTGGGTGACAGAGCAAGACTCCGTCTCAAAAAAAAAAAAAAATGTGCAGGATGTGTAGGACTTGCACCTGTGGCCATGTTGAGGAAAGATCTTTTAGGCAGTGGAAATAAGTCTACTTAGAAGTTCTTTAGTTAAAGATCTAACTAGTCAAAATTAATATGCCAAAGATAGGTTGAGGCCAGATCCCGAAAGGCCTTTTAAATTATTTGTTTCTGAATTTGGACTTTATTTTGTTGGCAGTGGAAAATATTGAAGAATTTTGACAGGGCTATGACATGACTAGAGCTAGAATTTAGGAAGAACAATCTTGAAGCAATGAACAAGATGGGCTGGAAAGGAGAAAGAAGGGAGGCAAAGAGAACAGTGCAGGGGATACAGCAATAAGTAGATCATGGAAAAGTCAAAGGGTCTGAGAATTAGGTAATGGGCATGCAAAATACTGGAGTGGAGAAACAGATTAGAGATTGGATACACAGATAGAACCACTGAATGATTGAATGTGGGGCCCAATCAGGAGAAAGGAAAGATGACTGTAAGGATTCTAGCCTCAGTAACTGGGAAGATACATAGGATGCCTTCAGAAATAGAGGACTAAAGAAAGGGAGAGAGATTACACCTAGAGTTATATATATGGGAATTAATCATATAAGATGTTAGTTGAAGCCTTAAGAGTGAATGAAATTGCCATACAAGAGGGGTATAGAGGGAAGAAAAAAGAAGGTTAAGGACAGTATTTAGGATGCAGAAGGAAGAAAAGGGGCAAGGAAGCAATCAAAAAGGCAAGGAAAGAAGGTACATTTTCATTGAAGAAACAGGAGTGCAGGGGCCAGGCACGGTGGCTCACGCCTGTAATCCCAACACTTTGGGAGGCCAAGACAGGTGGATCACCTGAAGTCAGGAGTTCGAGACCAGCCTGGCCAACATGGTAAAACCCTGTCTCTACTAAAAATACAAAAATTAGCCAGGTGTGGTGGCACGTTCCTGTAGTCCCAGCTACTCGGGAGGCTGAGGCAGGAGAATCGCTTGGACCTGGGAGGCGGAGGTTGCAGTGAGCCGAGATCGCACCACTGTACTCTAGCCTGGGCAATAGAGTGAGACTCTGTCTCAAAAAAAAAAAAAGAAAAGAAAAGAAAAGAAAAGAAAAGAAATAGCAGTGCAGAAGAACAAGGAAAGGTGAGTGGTCAGTAGTGTTGAGGACTACAAAGAAGTTGGGGAGAGTGGCATACCAAAAGGCTCTGAATCTAGGAATCAGGAGATTATGGTTGGTGATATTCAAGGGAGCAGATTAAGTGAATTGTGGAGGCAGAAGCCATATTACAGAGAATTCTGAGTCCTTTTTGAGGCTGTAGAGGCAGAAGCATAGTTTACCTATGTCTTTTTTTATTTTTTTCTTGAGACGGAGTCTCACTTTGTCACCCAGGCTGGAGTGCAGTGGCAGGATCTCGGCTCACTGCAACCTCCACCTCCCAGGTTCAAGCGATTCTCCTGCCTCAGCCTCTTGAGTAGCTGGGACTATAGGCGCACACCACCAGGCCTGGCTAATTTTTTTTTATATTTATTAGAGATGGGGTTTCACCGTGTTAGCCAGGATGGTCTCGATTTCCTGACCTCATGATCCACCTGCCTCAGCCTCCCAAAGTGCTGGAATTACAGGTATGAGCCACCACTCCTGGACCACCTGTGTCTTAAATCTGTCTAGAAAGGAATGTTGAGGCCGGGTGCAGTGGCTCACGCCTGTAATCCCAGCACTTTGGGAGGCCAAGGTGGGTAGATCACAAGGTTAGGAGTTCAAGACCAGCCTGGCCAAGATGGTGAAACCCCATCTCTACTAAAAAAAAAAAAATTAAAAAAATAGCCAGGCTTGCTGGCGGGCACGTGTAATCCCAGTACTCAGGAGGCTGAGGCAGAAGAATCCCTTGAACCGGTGAGGCAGAGGTTGCAGTGAGCCGAGATCACACCACTGCACTCCAGCCTGGGCAACAGAGTGAGACTCTGACTCAAAAAAAAAAAAAAAAAGTTGAGAGAGGATGAATTTAGGTATGATGTGATGAAAGGTGAAACCAAATTGCAAAAGGAAAGGAAAAGAGGAGTTGGCACCTAGAGAGCCTGAAGACAGAGAGTCGATAGATCTTGGAGACTGACTTGATGTAGAAATTGAAAGAGAAAAAGTTCCACAGTTTCATGACTTGGAGACTGGAAGAAGGGTGATGCCATTTGTCAACATAAATAAGACGTAAATTAGAAGGAAGTTTGGGTTCAAAGATGACAAGTTTGATTTTAGACGTATTCATTAGTATTTTCTAATAGAATTTTTCTAAGTAGAACACCCCTTTTCTCTGCTCTAATAAGTCTTCCAGGGAATGGGATGAATCCCTTCATTAGAGCAGGCTAATGCCTTTCCTGGTTTTGGTGGACTGTGTTTGGAGGCTGAGTACTAAGCCTAATATCTCTCAGGAATCTCATTCATACCTTAAATTCTAATTTATTTTATTTTATTTTATCTTTTTTGAGATGGCGTCTCACTCTGTCGCCCAGGCTGGAGTGCAGTGGTACGATCTTGTGTCACTGCAACCTCCACCTCCCAGGTTGAAGCGATTCTCCTGCCTCAGCCTCCCCAGTAGCTGGGAGCCACCATGCCCAGCTAATTTTTTGTATTTTTAGTGGAGACGGGGTTTTGCCATGTTGACCAGGCTGATCTCAAACTCCTGACCTCAAGTGATCCATCCGCCTTGGCCTCCCAAAGTGCTGAGATTACAGGCATGAGCCACTGCGCCCAGCTGGCAATTTATTATGGCTTACCTTGAGAAGGTAACGGAGTTGAATATTAGAATAAATTAGAATCTGGTTGGGCACGGTGGCTCAGGCCTGTAATCCCAGCACTTTGGGAGGCCGAGGCGGGTGGATCACTTGAGGTCAGGAGTTCAAGACCAGCCTGGCCAACATGGCGAAACCCCGTCTTTACTAAAAATACAAAAATCAGCTAGGCGTTGTGGTGCATGCCTGTAATCCCAGCTACTCGGGAGGCTGAGGCAGGAGAATCACTTGAACCTGGGAAGCAGAGGTGGCAGTAAGCCGATCGTGCCACTACACTCCAGGCCGGGCAACAGAGCAAGACTATGTCTCGAAAAATAAAATAGAATAAAATAAAAATAAATTGCTAATCCCCAGTAACCATGCAGAGAGGTCATTCAGGTCATTCATCTAAAACTGGTAAGACTCCAAAGGCAAACCAGCAACTACGTAAGCCCAGAGGACTTCTCTAATGCCCTGTCCCTGTGTCCTTATGTCTCTGGGTCTCAAATACTGTCTTCCTTGCTCTATAGCTGACTCCTAAAGGACTAAAGCTAAGATCTGCTCTTGAGCCAAGATGGTGTCGTATTGAATTCCAGGTCAGGCCAACTAAAGCCAAAATCCTGAGGGAAAGGAGCAGCTCTCTTATGTCCTCTGTTTTCAGAAAGACTCAACACATTGATCTTACTACATTTTAAAGTTCAGTGACCATGGAGTGGCCTGAGTCTGGTCATGTTCACATTTTCTAACCAAAATGGAAAGGATCCTTTACTGCTGGCCTTTTCTATCTGCTGTTTTTGGTTTTAAGTAGCTGAAATTTTCCGTTGAGGTTCTTTTAAACGCCTACATGCAAACTGAAGAGCACTCAAGCTTTGGTGGGATATTACCCACAGCTGGAGTGATGGAGGAAGGGAGGCGGGTACAAGCCTCAGGTGCATCCTTCTCTTAAAATAAATAAATAAATAAAAAATAAACACTTAAGCAAACAAATTCCACTTGAAAGCAGGGAAGACCTATCCAGAGAAAGAAGTAAACCTCTTTCCAAGTAGGAAACAGATATCATTTCTTATATAACCCAGATCCATAGAGTGGGCAAATTTGAAACATGTTGGACTTATCCTACAGCCCTACATCTTTGCTAGTCAAAGAGTGAAAAGTTGTGAACCATGAACTGTGGTAGGAAGCAGTGGAACAGTGTGGCAGCCCTGGCTCCTCTGATGGTGGTTAGGCCCTGTCTTGCTCTATTAAGCAAACACAGTTAATATAGATGAAAGGTAACCTTGATAGAAGTGAAAATTGAAACTTGGGTTGAAGGTAGCAAGCCAGGCACAGCTGCAGTTGTACTTCCTCCTGTGTGGCAAGAGGAGCAACACTTACTGATGTTTTTTGGAAGGGATGTAGTTTTTTAAAATACTTTTTTTCAGAGTGTTTTGGGTTTTAACATTTACACCATTGATGGGAGGGTGTGTAATATAGTTGGTAAGAACCCACTTAGGCCTTATATGTCTAGTGCATGAGGTCAAATCCAAGTAATTGATAGTTCAAGCTTAAGTTTTGCATTCTAATCACACCTCTGCCAGTAACTGGATGTGTAACCTTCGACAAATGACTGAAAACATCTCTGCTCCCAGATTTCCTCATCTGAGAAACAAGAGGGTTGGATTAGATGACCTTTAAATTCCCTTCCAGCCCTACACTCCATTGATTTGTGATTCCTCATGGGGAGGTACAACCTTCGATTTCTAAGGACGAATGGTTGAAAAAGGAAGCATTTATATAGCATATTTTATATATGAAAAATCCCTTACAAATGTTTATTATTCTTACATCAGGCAAATTCTTAGGTTTTACTAGTGTCAGTGCAAGTACATAAATTTGCCTTCTTTGTTTCTTATGTTCTTCATATTTTTCCCACGTTCTTCATATGTTCTTATGCTCTTCATGAAGAGTATTACAGCTCTTCTTTTAAATTTCATTTATTTACATTGCAGCTCTTAAGATAGTACTTGGTCAGCCAACTCACTTGAGCCAGTCCCTCCTCTCCTATCCAGTCCTATTACACAATGCTTGAGTCCTTGAGTTTAGTCCTCCCTAACTTGGGACCTAAGGATCCTTCCCCTTATTTAGATTGAGCCCCACTTACCTGTGTCAATGAAAGTGACTCCTTAGGTTATATGAAAGAATTACTTTTCCTTTTGTCTTTCTCAACACTTTTTCATTAGTACTGACAGCTTCCTCTACAGTCAGTGTTGTACCTTTATCAGCTCCAAGAGAGACAGAGATAAGATGTGTTTTAGCAATTCATATACGTGGAAGGGGAAGAGGCAACGCATGGCTTAAAATTAGAAAAACTACGTTAACTAGTCAACTCTTAATCTTAATGGCTTACATTGGATGTATTTGAAGGATTCAAACAATATTTTCTCCTTGAAACCTAAGAGTACATCACCTTGCCTTTTTAACTGTAGCCACCAAAACAGTACTAGATCTGAGAACCCTTCCTCTCCCCTAGTACTGGAGAAGAGTTGCTCAATGTTTGTTTCATGGCCACTTTGAGCAAACTTAGCTAAAACCTATTATCTGTAATTATCTGGATAGCCTAAAACACTATCGTCTATTTTTATGTGTGTAAGTATATGTGTTTTCCTCTGACTGTGGTTCCGAATTTAAATAACGTGCGGTCATGCTAATGGTGCTTTCTTGTTTTGTAGATGTACAGTGTTTTGTTAGCTTCGTTTGGTATTTAATTGTCAGTTGTGGGTCTCTGCTGTTTGAGCTGCTTTGATAGCTTCAAGTACAGTCATTGTTCATTTCTTGCATTTTCTTCCCTGCAGATGATTCAATGAAAGTGAAAGATGAATACGGTGAAAGAGATGAGAATGTTTTAAAGCCAGAGCCCATGGGAAATGCAGAAGAGCCTGAAATCCCTTACAGCTATTCAAGAGAATATAATGAATACGAAAACATTAAGTTGGAGAGGCATGTTGTCTCATTCGATAGTAGCAGGCCAACCAGTGGAAAGATGAACTGCGATGTGTGTGGATTATCCTGCATCAGCTTCAATGTCTTAATGGTTCATAAGCGAAGCCATACTGGTAAATAGTCTGCTTTTTTCATTCTTCTGAAAACTATCCTAATGCAGCCACATGAGAAATGAAGTGGTGGAATTTGGAACTTTTGGTTACTTTCATTGATTTTTGCTATAATGCTGATGTATCTCTCTCTCTACATTGCCATTTACTCAGTGCTTTTTATTCCTGCCTCACCATGCATTTGGCAAACATATTGCAAATGCTATAAATAAAAAAAGACTGTAGAGAGCACAGTGTTCTAGGTCAGCCAAATACTTTTTCTTCAGTTTCTAAGTAGGAGTTGAATTGTGTGATTTGCTTCTTAGCCATCTTTTGTATATTTTTGCATAACATTTTTAATAAGAGCAGATCTTATTGTATTGGGTTCAAATTTGGCAAATGAAAGGACATAGTTTTTATTTCCAGTTTAAAATAATGTATCTTCAGACAATAAACAGGTAGTCTATAAAAATGCATACAAACACAACCATCGCACTTGAGCCAGTTGATTCCATCCTGCATCTCACATGAAGACTTTAAAAAGGAGAATTTCTAGCCCTCAACACCTTGTAAAGACTTTAGTTTCTGGCTCTTTTTTTAAAGGAGATTATATTCAAAAGGAATACTAAAAACTTAGCCAGGCATGATGGCAAACACTTGTAGTCCCAGCTTTTCTAAAGGCTGAGGTGACAGGCTCACTTGAACCCAGGAGGTCAAGGTTTCAGTGAGCCATGATGGGACCATTGCACTCCAGCCTGAGCAACAGAGTAAGAAGACCCTGTCTAAAAAAAAAAAAAAAAAAAAAGGAGTACCAAGTAATATAAAAACTTAGATCTAGAAAGCACTTCTAGAGCTACTCTTGTTTCTTTGCTCTGATTCAGTATGATACCTAAAATAGCCTTGCTAGTGGGTGCTTTTTCTGTTCTACAGAGGAGATTTCGTAAGTAAGTCTTAGGCTTGCCTTGAAATGCAGCTCCCAACTGATCCCAATGTGAACAGTAACTGTCTAAAAGATGAGCTTTTGCCCTAGGCATCTAATCTGTGCATATGTTTCTCCACTTGCCTGTGACCAGAAATCTCCTTTTTTGTCCTTTTTAAAGGTGAACGCCCATTCCAGTGTAATCAGTGTGGGGCATCTTTTACTCAGAAAGGTAACCTCCTCCGCCACATTAAACTGCACACAGGGGAAAAACCTTTTAAGTGTCACCTCTGCAACTATGCATGCCAAAGAAGAGATGCGCTCACGGGGCATCTTAGGACACATTCTGGTAAGTGAGAGAAATGAGCATTCCATGTCTAGGAACTGCATTCCTCAGAGCCCAGTGTGGAAACTAGAAAGAGTTAAGTAGGAAGGTTTCAATCTGTCATTCTTGTTCTGAAGGGTTACAACAGCAGAGACCTCTAGGGCTAATTACACAACCATTAAGGCACTAATTGCTCTCCGTCTGCCTCAGTGGAGATGATCATCTCCTCACCATCCTCGCACCCCTGGAGAACAACACAGTCAGATAGGAAGAGCCCACCCTATAAAAAATGTCTTTTTAATTTTTGTGAGAAAATTATAACCATCAGTATTTTCTTCTGGTAAACTTTATTAGAAGATTATTTTCCTAACACACACTCTTTCCATTCAAAAGACGAGACAAGCAAATGATGTACAGTTTGTAAATTATGAAAAACTGTAATCTGGATATAAATCATTGTTTGGGGGCTACTTTTTGGCCATTCGGGATAAATTTATTAAATCCAACTTTCCTCTTGATCGGCCCACTTTTTTTTTTTTTTTTTTTAAATAAACATGAGGTCTCACTATGTTGCTCAGGCTGGTCTCAAACTTCTGAGCTCGGGCATTCCTCCCACTTTGACCTCCCAAAGTGCTGGGATTACAGGCATGAGCCACCATGCCCAGCCAGCCTACTTATTTTAAATCTCTAAAAGATTGAACAACAGTAAGGATTTGTAAAAAGGTTTGTGCTGTCTTGATGTTTTTACTCCTTATTTTGACCAAGATAATACTTTTTTTTTCAAGATTTAGAATTTCCGTCCTAGAAAAATAAGACTGAGTTTATTTTCAAATTTGGGACCTCATGTTCTTGATGTTATCTGGCAAAATTTTAATTGGAAAAAAAGGCTTGTTTTTATGTCAGTTCACATCTACTGCTTTGATTAAAACCTAGCCCCAAACTCAAAACTTGTTATAATTCAGCCACTAGGATTAAACAAGTCAGCCCCAACAAAACCCACCATGAGAGATCATAATTGGCAATTGAAGGGTTTCTCTCTTTTACAGCTCATTTTTCAAAGTAATGAATTAAGGATGAGTTTGGTTCGAAAAAATTAGAATAGTTCTCTACTGTTGCCTTTTTCAAGTAAGAAACAATAGTGGGCTTTTTAAAGACAGATTCCAGAGAACCCAATTTATGCAGAAACGTAACATTTTTAGCCCTAGCAAACCTGCATTTGTTTTAATTTAGGATTCCATAAGGATCTTTTAGTGCTTTAAATCCCAAAGCCTCTGTTTTAAACAGAGCAAGAGGAGTTCGAAAATAAAAATTTTAGCCGGGTGCGGTGGCTCACGCTTGTAATCCCAGCACTTTGGGAGGCCGAGGCGGGCGGATCATGAGGTCAGGAGATCGAGACCACGATGAAACCCCGTCTCTACTAAAAATACAAAAAATTAGCCGGGCGTAGTGGCGGGCGCCTGTAGTCCCAGCTACTCGGAGGGGCTGAGGCAGGAGAATGGCGTGAACCCGGGAGGCGGAGCTTGCAGTGAGCCGAGATTGCGCCACTGCACATCAGCCTGGGCGACAGAGCGAGACTCCACCTCAAAAAAAAAAAAAAAAGAAAAGAAAAATTTTAGCCCCTAAAACTGACAAATGCATTGAGTATATTCTATCAACAATCAGAAAGACCAGTCTTGCACAGATAGTTGAAGTTATTACTTACATATTTCAAGCAATAAAACATTTGGGGAGTTGGCAGAATAAAGGTTGCATGAATTGTATGGGTGAAACTTTTCCTTCATCTTAGACATTTAGACGAAGTCATTTTTACAATTCATTTTTCTTTCTTTCTTTCTTTCTTTCTTTCTTTCTTTCTTTCTTTCTTTCTTTCTTTCTTTCTTTTTTTTTTGAGATGGAGTCTTGCTCTATTGCCCAGGCTGGAGTGCAGTGGCGTGATCTTGGCTCACTGCAACCTCCACCTCCCAGGTTCAAGCAATTCTCCTGCCTCAGCCTCCCTAGTAGCTGGAATTATAGATGCCTACCACAACGCCTGGCTAATTTTGTTTGTTTGTTTGAGACAGTGTCTCACTCTGTCACCCAGGCTGGAGTACAGTGGCGCCATCTCAGCTCACTGCAACCTCCACCTCCCAGGTTCAAGCGATTCTTCTGCCTCAGCCTCCCTAGTAGCTGGGATTATAGATGCCTACCACGACGCCCGGCTAATTTTGTTTGTTTCTTTGTTTCTTTGAGATGGAGTCTCACTCTGTCACCCAGGCTGGAGTGCAGTGGTGCAATCTCAGCTCACTGCAACCTCCGCCTCCCAGGATCAAGCGATTCTTCTGCCTCAGCCTCCTGAGTAGCTGGGACTACAGGCTCACGCCATCACGCCTGGCTAATTTTTGTATTTTTAGTAGAGATGGGATTTCACCACATTGGCCAGGCTGGTCTCGAACTCCTCACCTCGTAATCCGCCCACCTCGGCCTCCGAAAGTGCTGAGATTACAGGCGTGAGCCACTGTGCCTGGCTAGTAGAGATGGGGTTTTGCCATGTTAGGCAGGCTGGTCTCGAACTCCCGACCTCAGGTGATCCGCCCACTTTGGCCTCCCAAAGTGCTGGGATTACAGGTGTGAGCCACTGTGCCCAGCCTATTTTTATTTCTATTATTCAAAAATATCCAGGCCGGGTGCAATGGCTCACACCTGTAAGCCTCTCACTTTGGGAGGCCAAGACTTCACCTGAGCCTGTGAAATTGGGGCTGTAGCTAGCTGTGATTGCGCCACTGCACCCCAGCCTGGGTGATAGAGTGAGACCCTGTCTCAAAAACAAAAAAACAAAAAAATCCGTAGTTAATTAGCTCAGTTTTTGTTGTTTCAGCCTAGACTTTGCTATAGCCACGTGGCAAGGATGAGCTAAATTTACCCAAATAAGTCAATGTTCTGAAAAGGCCATCAGTTTCTAGCTGAATGGCTAACTCCCACAAACTACAGCAATCTTTACTTACAGCCAGATGGATGTCCAAAATAAGGAATCCTTTCCTATTTCATTGCTTATACCACATTAACCTCCTTGAAGAATAAAAGGGCCCTATTTTCTTTTTCCCAAAGGAAACAAAAATTTGACCTGGAGCCAAAACACTATGCTAAATGGTAATCACTAAATCCAAATTCTTCCATTTGTGATAGGAGGCGATCCTTTCGAAGAATACTCTGACATAATAATTGATTATAGACCATAACCTTATTTAAGCTTACCAAATTTAAAATATAGATTCAAAAGTATCCAAATAATCTGGCTTCACTCAGCAGTCTCATTTCTAGTGAACAGTTGTCACAGAGTCCCAGTGCCTGACCTGTGTGGAACCCCTGAGGGTCACTGAGTGCCCCTTATGTTCTCCTTCTAGTGGAGAAACCCTACAAATGTGAGTTTTGTGGAAGGAGTTACAAGCAGAGAAGTTCCCTTGAGGAGCACAAGGAGCGCTGCCGTACATTTCTTCAGAGCACTGACCCGGGGGACACTGGTGAGTTCACGCAACACAGGTTTAGTGAGCATCTGCTGTCCTAGGTGGTGAGATACAATAGTAAGTAAAAAGACTCGCGGAGTTTATATTTTACTGGGGGCAGACAGATTATAAAGAAAGTAAATGAGCTAACTGTAAGTTGGAAGGTTAGAGGGTGGTAAGCGCTATTGAGAAAAATGAAGCAGTTGCTGAGGAGTGAGGGTGAGAATCAGGGAAGGCTTCAAAGAGGTTAACATTTTAACAGGCTTCTTAACTGGGTGAGTGAGCCCTGCAGATAACTAGGAAACAGCAAGAGCAAAGGCCCTGGGGCACAAATTTGAAGAAGTGTACATAGTCCTGTGTGTCTGGAATACAGTGAGTAATGGGACCTGAAGCCAGAGAGGAAATGGGAAACCAGATCTTCTCAGGCCTTGCAGGCCATTGTAAAGGCTTTGGCTTTTACTCTGAGTGAAACTAAAAATCTTTAGAGGGTTTTGTACAAAGAGGTGACATTATTGGCCTTCTCATTTGAAAGAATCACTGTACTTGCTTTTGAGAAGAGATTGTATTTGGGGCAAGCTTGGAAATTGGGAGTCCAATTAGGAGGCCATTGCAATAATTCAAGCAAGAGAAAATTATGTCTTGTTAGTGGTAGAGGTGGTGAGAAGTATTCTAATTCTCTGTATATTTAAAGGTAGAGTCAACAAGATTTCCTAACAGATTGATGAAGAATGGAGTTGTCGTTTACAAAAAATGGCAAAAATTGAAGGTAGAGGAGGTTGGGGAGTGGCTAGGGAAGAGTCAATTAAAACTACAAGGATTTTCTTTGCACAGGGCCCAATTTATATCCTTTTCTACTCATATGATTTATTGTGATGCTTTTATTTGGCTTTGGGGATTCGTTGTTTTATTCAGTGATTTGAGTTAGATGCCTACTGGCAATTGGTTGAAACACTAGATGTTCTTCTATATCTCAATTGTGGTTTTATTTCCTTTTAATCCTTTGTTGAAACAGCCTGAAACTTTTTTGTGTCACATCTCTGCAGCTGTCCTTTGTCCCATTGAGTTGGCTATCAGCCTGGTTCTGCAGCTTGGGTTGTCTGACATTTTTATTTGGTAACTTGAACCAATTGCTTATTTAGAATAGGTACAAACCTCATGGGATTTAGTGTTTGACAGCAATTGTTGCAGTTGAGTAGTTTGAATAGGCTAAAACAGAAAAATTACAAAAAGATGACAGAAATAATGTGAAACTCAGGAAAAATGGAGTAGAAATGACTACTTAAACTGTGCTCATTTTGAGTGAGAGGAAACTTTTGTTTTAGATAAAACCTATTGCATGATGTTAGGAGCTGGCCAACTGAATTCTGTTGGCTTGCAGTGCTTCTGCTTTTTATCCTAATGGCATCTTTGGTTTTATCAAGGAGTTGGACTTCTAACTTGATAAAGGAAATCCAACTTATTTGGATAAAGCTTATCCAATAAAAAGAAGTGTTTACTCCCTTATAAAAAACAAACAGGTCAGACACCGTGGTACACACCTGTAGTCCTAGCTACTAAGGAGGCTGAGGCAAGAGGATTGCTTGAGCCCAAGAGCTCAAGCCCAGCCTGGGCAACAAAGCAAGACACCATCTCTAAAACAATAATAATAAAATAAAAAGAAAAACCTAATATTTGGGTTTTGACATCTTCTTCTCTTTGTTTTGCTTTTATCTGAGTCTGCTTACTAGGAAAGATTTCGACATCTTAAGTGGCATGCTTCATGGCAGTCAGGCAGTACTCGCTCAAGACGGAATGTAGGCATCTCTACTTGCAGTTCTGTATTTCAGACAATAGGCAAAGCTCCCACTGTAAGAGATTCCCAAGCTATGAAAATCTATCATATTCCAAGTAGAATCACTGATATTTAAAGATAGAATGAAAGAGAGCATCTGACCCTACTTCTTCATTTTAGAGGTGACAAGACTGAGACTCACCCAAAATTCAGTGACCTACTTAAAATTCACCAGAACTTTAGTTGTTTTTGTGATTAGTCATATTTTTTAATTTTCAAAAACTTGAGACATAACTCACATGCTATAAAATTTACCTTTTTAAAGTGCACATTTCAATAATTTTAGTATATTCACAAAGTTGTACAACCATCACCACTATCTAATTTCAGAATATTATCACCATCCGCAAAAGCAATGCTGTGCTCATTAGCAGTCACTCCCTATTCTCCCTCCATCTAGCTCCTGGCAGCCACCAATCTACCTTCTGTCTCTATGGATTCGCCTGTTCTGGACATTTCACATAAATGGAATCATACAATATGTGGCCTTTTGTGTCGGCTCCTTTTACTTAGCAAAATGTTTTTGAGGCATTTATATATGCTGAAGCATTTATCAGGACTTCATTCCTTTTTATGGCTGGATAATATTCCATTGTTTGGATATGGCACTTTCCATTTATCCATTCATCAGCTAATGGACATTTGAGTCTTTTACACCTTTTCCACTTTTTGGCTTGATTAGCTATATTTCTTAAAGGTTATATATTATCTGGTTTGCAAAAGAAATAGTAACACACATACTAATAGACACACACATATATACATATATGTGTGTCCTGATTCTCCTGGAAGGAGGGGGAAAAATCAGAAAACTACACTCTATAAACAGTAAGTTCAAAATTACTGATTTTGAAGTAAGGTCACCACCTTACTTCCCATTCTCACAACCTTTTTTAGGAATTTCAAATAAGGAAAAGTATCAAAAGTAATATTTTAGCTATTCTCAGTGATATTAGGTGATTCAGGAAATGCTGAAATACAGAGGTTGAGTTAATTTGCATTTCATAGGGTGGTTTGGTGGATGCGTGCACCATACTTTAAGTCTCAGCAAAAAAAGATAAAGGGTTAACTAAGTCAGCAAGTTTTTATTTTTTTTTCAAACAAATATGTTGTAATGGTGGTTTCAGGTTATAAATGTGTAAATTCACAGCTTAATCAAGTTACTGCATCTCAGTTCATACATTACTCTTTTATATTTCAAATAGTTCCTATAATTTTTCCTGAGGCCAAAATTTACAGAATATTTAACCCAACATAAGCCAATTCTTTAACTATTTTGCACCCTTCCATGTATGGTTTCCATTTCTGTTTCCTTCTTAGAATTGGGAGTCCATTGTGGACATGGGGTTCCATTCTGAGCCTGAGCAGGATAGTACATCTTATGCCTCATCCGTCACTTGTAAAGAGGTGATGCTCCGTTGCTGTTGTGCCTGCAGCACTCATTCTTCAAGTGCTTATTGTAAATTGAAGTGCAGCGTAGTGTGAGAGCCAAGCCTGTGGACAAACCTGCCTGCAAGGGGAAGCAGGACTTTCTGGAAGCAAGCAGATGGGTAAAAAGGCCTTGGAGTGAAGACCAGCCTGCAAAAAAATGCAGGTATTGGGCAACAGGACTTCTGGCCTTGCTGATCATTTCTTTTATCCAGATAGCATTTGTTGAGTTCTCTATGTGCCAGGCTTCGTATCAAAGCTGTTTGTAAAGATGAGTTGAGGTTAAGCCCCTACACTTTAAGGATTTACAATCCTGGCCGAGCGCGGTAGCTCACGCCTGTAATCCTAACACTTTGGGAGGCCGAGGCAGGCGGATCACAAGGTCAAGAGATGGAGACCATCTTGGCCAACATGGTGAAACCCCGTCTCTACTAAAAATACAAAAATTAGCTGGGTGTGGTGGCGCTCGCCTGTAGTCCCAGCTACTCAGGAGGCTGAGGCAGGAGAATCGCTCGAATTCGGGAGTTGGAGGTTGCAGTTAGCTGAGATCGTGCCGCTGTACTCTAGCCTGGCAACAGAGCAAGACTCCATCTCAAAAAAAAAAAAAAAAAAAGACACAAGTGATATTGCTACTTTAGTCCAAGTTTCTACATCAGGCATCACAAGTGACACCATCAGAATATTCCAATTCTGTCTTAATGGAGTATATATGAAAAGAAGGAAAAATACAAAAGACCATGGACTGCATTTTCTCATTAGCTTGATTCTTATTTCAGAAAGAGACTAACAGCTGGTATAGAGATTCATTTAACCTCATTTCACACAGATTATGAATACTTGGAGCAGGAAATATTTTTATGTAACAATGAGTTCTAGCAATAATAATATTTTTAAGTAATTGAATAATCACATCTATTTATGAATCTAGGACTCCAAACTTTTCATCTTCAATAGCTCTTCAAGCTAATACAAGCATGAGGGCTTCAGAATAAATTTATATTTTTACCAATTTAGCAGACCAAAGAAAATGTTTAAAAATTTTTAAGTTTGTTTTCCAAGCCTTTTTTTTTTTTTTTTTTTTGAGACAGAGTCTCGCTCTGTCACCCAGGCTGGAGTGCAGTGGCACGATCTCAGCTTACTGCAACCTCCACCTTCTGGGTTCAAGCAATTCTCCTGCCTCAGCCTACTGAGTAGCTGGGATTACAGGCACCTGCCACCACGCCCAGCTAATTTTTGTGTTTTTAGTAGAGACGGGGTTTTGCCATGTTGGCCAGGCGTCTCAAACTCCTGATCTCAGGTAATCCGCCCACCTCGGCCTCCCAAATTGTTGTGATTACGGGCGTAAGCCACCGCACTTGGCCCCAACCTATCCTTTTTAAAAATCAATACTGGCCGGGCGCGGTGGCTCACGCCTGTAATCCCAGAACTTTGGGATGCTGAGGTGGGTGGATCGCGAGGTCAGGAGTTCCAGAACAGCCTGGCCAACATAGTGAAACCCCATCTCTACTAAAAATACAAAAATTAGCCAGGCATGGTAGCATGCGCCTGTAGTCCCAGCTACTCGGGAGGCTGAGGCAGGAGAATTGCTTGAACCCGGGAAGGAGAGGTTGTGGTGAGCCAAGATCATGCCACTGCACTCCAGCCTAGGCAACAGAGCAAGACTCCGTCTCAAAAAATAAAAAATACTATCTCACAGGTAGTATTCATTTTACTTGTTCAAAAAGGCAACAGTTTTATGAAACTTTTTTGTTAGAACCTGCCTCTGTCTTTGATACCAATCTCTTGTTAGACAATTTCTATTGCATAATAACACCACATTTTTCCACTCTCCATTAGTTACTGACTGACCACACCATAGAAGAAACAGGAAGCAATACTTCTTATTTAAGCTCCACTTAACGCTTCAAGATCTAATGAAGGATTTTGAACAAAAACAACAGCACAGCACAATTACATAGTTAAACCTCCAATGACTTTGAAATAGAAATTGTATCATGGAAACAGTTAACTAAAACCAAATATTAAGACTTATACAGGGAATAAAGGTAGTAACCTAATCTGTAAATGTGACTTTGTACTACATTTTATTATTTTTTCAGCACGTCTTTAAAATAACTTTTCTAATGAAAATTAGTATATCTACTATTTAGTAGGCAAGCGATGTGAAGGGAAATTGATCCACAATGACAGTCCTACTCATTCTGTTCTCACTCATGAACTGAATGTGCAAATTGTTCCTTGCCACCATCCCATATTCCCCACACCCACCGCTTGCAGCATTAAACCACCAAACACCACCCAGGAACGGATTTCCTATTTCGTCATTTAAACCTATTATCTTGTTCCCTTACTATCTTGCCAAACTGGTTTCCCTCCACTTACATTTCTGAGACATGATGTGGCAAGATAACAAGTCTAGACTGTTTGTATAAATAGACAGTTGGGTCCTAAAGTTGGAGAAAAGGACCAAAAGCCAATAGTCCTCTTTTTTTTCTTTTCAGTGCACTGCCTAAACCGCTCAGTAATCCCAAAGAACTTGTCCAGTTACAAAGCATTTCTTTGTGTATGTGTGATGTGTGTGTGTGTGTTGTTGTTGTTGTTTAGAGACAGGGCTCACTCTGTTCCTCACACTGGAGTGCAGTGGCAAGATCATAGCTCCCTGGGCTCAAGCAATCCTCCCACCTCGGCCTCCCAAAGTGCTGGATTACAGGCGCAAGCCATGGCACCTGGCTCTTTGTGTTTCAAAGGGCGCTCATTTCATGGTATTGTGCATCAGCTGTCCAGCAAGTGTGAGGCAAAAGACTAGCAGTTTAGGAAAGAAAATGAGAGTGCCATCTTCAATTGAAAACTAGCCTTTGCCTAACTTATCAACTAGAAAACAAGGTTAATTCAGTGAAGATCAACTGAATCAGTAGGAGTGTGTTCACATGTACAATGAGGGTGGGGCTCTTGTAGTTAATATTTTGAGTGAATGACCCAGAAAGAGGGCGTGGGTGAACAGGAGTCCTCTAGATTCGTTTCAGAGGATTTCTTTCAATCTAATCGGAGTTGTGGAAATGGAGAAGTCTCCATCCATGCCTCAAAATATGTCCATCCATGAACACTGCAGAATTTTATGTTTTTAAATGTCAGGCATTTGGTCACTGATTTACAGAGTAATGTTTATCTGGAAATGACTCTCAAGACCAGTTGGGTGGGTAACAAGGAATAAAAGGTGATGTTATCTCAAAAGTTTGCCATTTAGTGACCTGCCCTAATTACAGTTATTTAGGTCAATGTGTCCACACTTCAGCATCCTCCCAAATGTAGAGGATGTTGACTACGTGTCCTCAGAAAGCTGCTTGTTGTAATTGACATTGACTTCAGTAAAACGTAGACAGCGACTGCTGAGAAACAAATGGGAAAACTAGATGGGTAGCACCGTGCTTGGGGTAATTCCTGGGTAATGATTTGGCAGTGAGAGGAACCATAAGAGACTAGTAAGAACAATGGTAAAATGGCCATAAAAGGTAAACATTCCCAGAATACTGTTTTTCATTCTTTTTTTCCCTATAAATTTTTTGTTGATAACTGCAGGGTTGAGGGGAGGCTTACTTAGATTTAATCTTCTCAAAATTGCTGGAACCAGGATGAATGTTCCTAGTCAAAGCGCAAACTTAGCTGCCTCTCTCCTGATTCTAAGAAAAAAGTCTCCTTCTAACAGCCCCAGGAACTTACTGCAAATTCCAAGCTTTGTCTTTCATCTCTCTGTTCTTGGGGCTTTGAGTAGTGCCACATCTGGTGGTGGTTTTGTGTGAAAGGAAATAATATATATAAATCATTTCCTGTTTGGTCATTTAAACCTATCCCTGTGCTGGACAGAATTTGACCCTCTTCACTCAATAGCAGTGTCTTGTGGCTGAAGTGCCTGTTATTTACAACTGCTGGTCAGCCAGAGTCAATCCAGTACTTTTGCACTAGCCCAAAAGCCACTCAGGCCCCCTATTCTGACCCTTACTGTTTTCATTTACACAAATAGTTGTTAATAGCTTCACTGAAGGCTATGATTTATTTCTTTAGAGGCTAGAGTTATTTTTGACAAGAAACTCACTGTCTAGTAAGTATTGTCATTATTATCATCCTCTTCCCTTTCTCATTTTTGGAGCTGGATTTCTTTTTAAGAGATGGGATCTCACTGTGTTGCCCAAGCTGAACTTGAACTCCTAGGCTCAAGCCATCCTCTCACCTCAGCCTCCTGAGTAGCTGGGACTATGAGCTAGTGCCACCACACCTGGCAGAGCCAGATTTTATGTTATTCCAGAAAAAAAAAAAAAAAAAAAAAAGCTGAGTTTTGGCTGAGTGCAATGGCTCATGCCTGTAATCCTAACACTTTGGAAGGCTGAAGTGGGAGGACTGCCTGAGGCCAAGAGTTGGAGACCAGACTCAGCAATATATTGAGACTAATAAAATTTTTTTTTTTAATTAGCCAGGCCTGGTGGCTTTAGACTGTAGTCCCAGCAACTTTGGAAGCTGAGGTAGAAGGATTACTTGAGCCCAGGAGGTTGAGCCTGCAGTGAGCTGTGATCATGCCACTGCACTCCACCCTGGGTGACAGAGTTGAGACCCTGTTTCAAAAAGATGTAAATAAATTAACTAAATAATGAAAACTGAGCTTTATAATGTATTGGGTAATGACTAACATACAGTTTTATAAGGCCACTAATTGGCCGGGCGTGGTGGCTCACGCTTGTAATCCCAGCACTTTGGGAGGCCGAGGCGGGCGGATCACAAGGTCAGGAGATCGAGACCAGGGTGAAACCCCGTCTCTACTAAAAAATACAAAAAAAAAAAATTAGCCGGGCGTGGTGGCGGGCGCCTGTAGTCCCAGCTACTCGGAGAGGCTGAGGCAGGAGAATGGCGTGAACCTGGGAGGCGGAGCTTGCAGTGAGCCGAGATTACGCCACTGCACTCCAGCCTGGGCGACAGAGCGAGACTCCGTCTCAAAAAAAAAAAAAAAAAAAAAAACACTACTCACATATAAGGCCACTAATAAAATTAGAAATATTTAATACTTTGGGGCTTGTTTTTTTTTTTTTTTTTTTTAGACACTGTCGCTCAGGCTGGAGTGCAGTGGCACTAATAGGTTGGTGCAAAAGTAATTGCGGTCTTTGCAGTTACCTTAATAGTTCACTATAACCTCAAACCCCTGGGCTCAAGGAACCCTCCCACCTCAGTCTCCCAAGTAGCTAGGACTACAGGTGCATGCCAACATGCCCGGCTAATTTTTTAAAATTACTTTTTGTAGAAACAGGATCTTGCTATATTGCTCAGGCTAGTCTCGAACTCTGGCCTCAAGCAATCCTCCTGCCTCAGTCTCCCAAAGCACTGGGATGACAGGGGTGAGCCACTGTGCCAGCCACTACTTGTTTTTTACTCTAATCCCTTAAACTAATTTCAATTTATTCTTCCTTAGACATAATAGAAATGTATGGATAGTTCATTTTAGTTTGGATCTCCTGAAGTGTTTATGAGAAAACAGAGAAAAATGTTTACAGCATCACAATATGTTTGCCCAGGGTAGGTGAAGACAAACTGTGGCACTCTGGGCAAGTGCAGCCAGTGGCCTGTTTGTGTACAGGGATTTTTACATTTTTAAAAGGCTGTGGGACAGAAAAAAAAAAAAAGACTATAACATAGAGACTATATGTGTCTGACAAATTTTTAAAATTTACTGTCTGGCCCTTTACAGACAAAAGTTTGCTGATCCCTGGCTCAGGCTAGCATCATGTGTTAAAATGTCAAGCCTTGTATTTAGAGCAGCTGGTGTCTCTTTGAACTTTATTTTATTTATTTATTTATTTATTTATTTTTTGGAGATGGAGTTTTGCTCTTGTTGCTCAGGCTGGAGTGCAATGGTGCAATCTCGGCTCACCGCAACCTTTGCCTCCTGGGTTCAAGCGATTCTCCTGCCTCAGCCTCCCAAGAGCTGAGATTACAGGCATTTGCCATCACACCCAGCTAATTATTTGTATTTTTAGTAGAGATGGGGTTTCTCCATGTTGGTCAGGCTGGTCTCGAACTCCCGACCTCGGGTGATCTGCCCGCCTCGGCCTCCCAAAGTGCTGGGATTATAGGTGTGAGCCACCGTGCCTGGCCCTCTTTGAACTTTAGACATAAATTTGGGCACTGCCTGCTGAATTGAGGTAAATTATATTCATTACAGTTTACTATTTTAGTTGATTAGATATTGCCACTATTTATATACTCTTCTAGTAGTTCTCAATTCTGGCTGCATTTTAAAATCATCTGGGGAGGTTTGAAAATATTCTTGCCTAGGCCCCTATACCAGAAATCCTGATTTAATTGATCTGAAGGGGGGCCTGGGCATAGGTATTTCTTACATGCTATTCAGGTGAGTCTAATGTGCAGCCAGGTCGGAGAACCACAGGCCTACACCACTCACAGGTCTATTTGTGGATGGGCAATTAGCCCACATTCGTAGGCAGGTTTTTTTGTGTTTTGTTGGTTTCTTTGTTTTTTGAGATGGAGTTTTGCCCTTGTTGCCCAGGCTGGAGTGCAATGGTGCCATCTCGGCTCACTGCAACCTCCGCCTCCCAGGTTCAAGTGATTCTCCTGCCTCAGCCTCCCGAGTAGCTGGGATTACAAGCATGCACCATCACGCCGGACTAATTTTGTATTTTTAGTAGAGACAGGGTTTCTCCAAGTTGGTCAGGCTGGCCTCGAACTCCGACCTCAGGTGATCCGCCCACCTCCGCCTCCCAAAGTGCTGGGATTACAGGCATGAGCCACCGCACCCAGCCCATAGGCAGTTTTTATTCACATTTTTATTAGAAATTCAATAGAGATGCGTTATACAAATTGTTCTTTAATTTCAAGGCAGAAGTGTTGCTTAGGGAAATTTTAACTGAGACTATTTTGAAATGTGAAGAGCATATGAAACAGATAATACAGAGCCCAGAGAAACAGAATATGAAAGATAGGAACTGAGAGGAGAGTGCTGAAAAAAAAAAAAGAAAAAGAAAAAGAAAGAAACCACTCAGAATTTCAATACACAAATCACTGAGTAGATGTCTTGCTATCTATGTGAGTGTATCTATTTTCAAAAGTGCTGTTAACATAAACAGAGCAGTAAATCTGGGGCACCATGCTTTTTTTTCAAAGTTGTTAAGAATTATATCAGTCTGCAGGTGTCACACGCAGTTACTCAGAATCAGAAAGAAGGCTGATCGGGGGTTAGATCTCCATCTATCTATCTTTTTGCAACCAACCACGTCCAGGCTGTTTATTTAATACTTCCTCTTGCTAATGAAGGTACTGGTTGGGGATGGGTCGAGCTTTCCCATCTCGGCATAAGACTGCAAGATTTGAATGTGCCCTGGTGTCGGCTTCACTGACCACAGCAGGTACCCCAGGCAAGAATCTGAGCAGTTATAACAGGTAACAACAATAGAGTGTGCATCCAACTTCGGACACTTCTCCTTCCAGTTTATTTCCTTTTCTCCCCATGTACCAATGTGTTCTTTTCTCTCTTCGTTTTACATTTTTCCAAACCAGCAAGTGCGGAGGCAAGACACATCAAAGCAGAGATGGGAAGTGAAAGAGCTCTCGTACTGGACAGATTAGCAAGCAATGTGGCAAAACGAAAAAGCTCAATGCCTCAGAAATTCATTGGTAAGAATACAAACCTTTTTCCTGCTGTTGTTAGCAGATAGTTTGAATGAAATAACATAGGATGTTGCTACACAAGGCCCTTCCTAGCTTAACCTCTGTTAAAATAATTAGTTTTTCATTGTGTACTTTTATTCTTCGTGGTTCATTTTGATAGCTCTGGAAAATCGAATAAAAGATATTAACTAAAGCATCATCATGACAGGAGATGGGAGTATTTGATACCCAGTTTCCTAAATGGATGTGATGTTTAAAATCCTGTTCCTTCCTCTTTACTCTGAATGACATATGTTGCATGAGAGAGTTTATGCAATTTATACCAGTAAGATGTTCAAGATAGCATTTTTGTAATCTTTTGTAATTATATTTTACAAGTTGGTTCGTTAGCATGCTCAAACTTTTTTCATGCTCTAAAACATATTGCCATATTTTCTTGAATTTGATTGAGAATTGGCTTTAAGGGAAAGTGGTTGGGCAAACATAGATTTAAATAACAAGATTTGATTTAATCATTTGTCTTACTGGAGTTCATTTTTATGCCATTGGTTTTCACATTGTCAAAAAATACAGCAGAATGAGATGGCTATGAAATAATTATGTTCATTGAAGTGTTAGGACTTCCAAATGGCAGAAATATTTTGCTGAACTCTCCCAGATGTTTACATAAATGTGACCATGATATTTAAAATAGACTTGTATTTGTGAAGTAGACAGCTGAAATTGAATGTATCAGTTTTGCTATAAATTGAAAGTTGGCGATATTGAACAAAAATAGTTATCACATGAAAATAGACCTCCCTCAACATCAGTAATATTTTAGAAACCTGTCTCAGCCTCTTTTTCCAAAGCTGCTTGCAGCTGTTGATTTTTTATTTCAGTCCTTTTGTATTTATTCTTCTCAATAGCTCTTACAGATAATAAGTTGCCTGCCTGGTTTTTAAATCTGACTAAATTTGATTCCGGTATAGATAATGTTTTGACAAGCAAACATTCTATGTGAATTATAGAGGTCTATTGAAAGAACCCATATATTTCAAAATTACCTAATTTGGTATTTCTGCCTACTTATTTTATTTTGACTAGCTGAAAGGTTTTTATGCACTTTTAGTCACCTTAAGAATAAATTTTGTCAGAGTAAATTTGGTATATTTCAGTTTAGGGAGATCCCCTCCTCCTTGCTGTCCTCCCTCCCCTTGGTGAGACATGTCAGGGGAGCATGTAGTGACTTCCATTTAGAGTTTAGGCACAGTAAACAAATGGTGAGTTTAAGACATTGTCTACAAATATTGCCCATATATCTTTTGGGCTTTACTTATGTGAAGAGGTTCTGACTGGAGTACAAAAGAAAGCTTGCCTCATTATTCTGAGTGTATTTTAGTTTGGAGAAAGTTATGGGTTTTGTTTGTTTGTTTGTTTGTTTTGAGACAGGGTCTCACTGTACTGCCTAGGCTGGCGTGCTGTGGTGCAATCACAGCCTCGAACCCCTGGGCTCAAGAAATCCTCCTACCCCAGCCTCCCAAGTAGCTGGAACTATGGGCATGCACCACCAGGCTCAGCTAATTTTTAAACTTTTTTGTAGAGATGGAGTCTCCTTATGTTGCCCAGGCTGGTCTGGAGAAAGTTTTGACTCTAGAAATGGCTGAAGCCGACATGAGGAGGGACATCACAGGGAGAGTTGGGCAAGAAAAAAATGTAAAGCGACTTCATTTCTTTTTTTTTTCTTTTTTTTGAGACAGAGTTTCACTCTTGTCGCCCAGGCTAGAGTGCAATGGCATGATCTCGGCTCACCGCAACCTCTGCCTCCTGGGTTCAAGCAATTTTCCTGCCTCAGCCTCCCGAGTAGCTGGGATTACAGGCATGCACCACCATGCCTGGCTCATTTTGTATTTTTAGTAGAGTCAGGGTTTCTCCATGTTGGTCAGGCTGGTGTTGAACTCCTGACCTCAGGTGATCCACCCGCCTTGGCCTCCCAAAGTGCTGGGATTACAGGCGTGAGCCACTGCACCCAGCCATGACTTAATTTCAATCCAGTTGTGGTCTATGCATTTTGGTCTAAGAGAACTAAAATTTGAGAGACAGTCCCTAGTATTTACGGTTGCCCTAAACCTATAGTTGAACTAAAGCCCTACTTAATATAATAAAAGTTGCTTTGGTATTTCATGGGTTCAAAAATATAGCATGTTTCATATGTGCAAATTCATGCCATTTTGCCTGTTGCCTCGGGGATCTATTTCGTTTGTTTGCTACAACTGCAACCAGAGGATTTTCACTTCACTACTTCCAGACTTGTGAGAGATGCTGATCTTGTAGGTGTTGATTTCTCTCATCTTCTGAACCATCACATTCTCTCTGTGCTGGAATCAGAAACCTAGTAGAGTTAGCTCTTGATTGAGGTAGCAACTTCAGGGCTTTGGGCCCAGAATAACTGGGGGAATTTTTTTTTTTTTTTTGTAAATTGTGTTGTAGTGCAATAAGAAGAGTACTGGATTAGAAGCTAAAAGACCCAGGTTCTGATCCTAGCTCTGTCATTTCTTAACTGTGTGTTTAGACAAATCACGGAACCTTTCTGGGCCTCTCTTTACTCATCTGTGAAATGAGGAGACTGAATAGGTGATGAAGTGACCAGGAAGTTTCCTCCCATGTACAAGTCTGTGAGATTAATTAGAAAAGAAATAAAAGGCAGCAACTATTGATACCACTGTGTGTTTAGAAAGCCCATGTGCGTAACTTCAGATAGCCTTTTTCTCAAGGCTATACAGATAACGGTGTTTATGCTGTAAACCATATCCTAGGTTTTTAGGGTCTTTTTTTTTTTAGGAAGATGGTATAAATCTGAGAATCTAAAACACAGTCGTATTAGCCTGACATTCATGTGTTTTACTTAGGGCAGTACTACTTGTTCATTCACTCTTTTGCCCATTCATTCATCATACAGAAGGTTAAGAGTTCCTGTCATATATATGGTATTCTTGTTCTTGGGCACTGTTCTAATCTTCTTGCATTAACTTATATCCTAAACTTTTGTTTGAAAGGTTTTTAAAAACTAAAAATAAAAGAAACCCATTAAATTATTTAATTGAATCAACTTTTGTGATAGAAAGTAGTAATGTCAACGGAGGGAAAAAGGAACATTATCTGTGACACTGTGCAGTGTATGAGATGAAGTGATGTAAAACGTGGGGCTACTGTTTTCTCTCCATCTCCCCTCGCCTCGCCTCGTCTCGCCTCACCTCACCTGTCCTCTCTTGTCCTCTTCCTTCTCTTTCCCTCCCCTCCTCTTCCCTCCTCTCTTCTCTTCTCCTCTTCTCTCCTTTCTCCTATATTTCCTCTCTAAGGCACTGTTTTTTGAAGATTCAGCTGCCAGGGTAATGGCAATGGGTAAGGTGTGAAGGAAGAGTGAGTCATTCCCTTTAATCCTTGCTGACAGTTGCACAGCACTCAGACCAGCCTTGACTTCCCTGACCTCCTGAACTGTGAGGGTAAAGGTGAAAATAGACCAACAGGTCAGCCCGCTGCTATCTCAGGCGGGCTGGAGATAATTACCAGTAGGGAGCATTTTGCATCCATTAGAGATGAACTGGGGAAGAGGGACAGATTGGATCAAGTCTAAATGTATTTTGAGACACAAACATGCTCTCAAGTTGGAGAAAAATAATTTTTTTTCGAATTCTTCAAGAAATTTTGTATGTCTTTGTTTCAAATGGGAAAAAAAATGGACACAAGTCCATCGGGAATCACCATCTTTACATTGTCAGAATAATTCTGTTTAAGTTGTTCTTTTCTAAGGACAAGAAGACCTTCCTTTGCACATACTGTCCTTTAGGGGATTTCCTTTCTCTGAATCTTGTTCTCCTGTTATAAACTTGTTTGACTACACTTCAAACTAGGCCATCCTCAAATACTTGGCTCAAAATGGATTTCTCTCTTGGATGCAGAAGAAAAATGACTACATTTCTGCATATTTCTCCTGATTTTTATTCTTTCCCAAAAAAACAGATGTTATTCAGACCAAATTGGTTACCATAGCATCTCCTTATTTTAAAAGTTTTATGTATTACTTTATTAAAGGAAGTTTTCATATCAAAAAGAACATGAAAAAAAGATCTCACTCACCTGTGGTAAACATGTTAATGAGGTTTTGACACTTCAACAAACCATCGGATCTCCCTGTGAAGTAACTAATGAGAAATTGCCTGCTTTGGTTAACAGCAACAGGAAGCAGTTTTAATACCTGTTTCTATGAGAAAAAAAGTATTTTTCCAACCCCTTCCCAAAGGCCTGATGCCCATAATCCTGTAAGCATTACAATGTCATAGTATTTTTGGGATATTAGGAGCCACCAGTGAGGCTCTTTTACCATGGAAGGAAGGAGGATCAGAGAGGTGGAGTGACACAGCTGGCAGGTGACAGAGCAGCGCCAGACCTCGGCCTATAAGGCACTGCAGTCCAGGCTCTTCCTTCCCCAGGAGGTGAACAAGAGCAGTGCATGTCATGCGTGGGGCTTTGGACAGCGAGGAGTCTGGTCATTGAAAGTTGGTGGGAGAGGCCAGGTGCAGTGGCTCACACCTGTAATTCCCCACTTGGGAAGCCTAAGCAGGTGGATCACTTGAGGTCAGGAGTTCAATACCAGCCGGGCCAATATGGTGAAACCCTGTCTCTACTAAAAATACAAAAATTAGCCAGGTGTGGTGGTGGGTGCCTGTAATCCCAACTATTTAGGAGGCTGAGGCACAAGAATTGCTTGACCCCAGGAAGCAGAAGTTGCAGTGAGCCAAGATCGCACCAGCTTGGGCAAAAGAGCAAGACTCTGTTTCAAAAACAAAAAAGAAAATGGATAGGAGGGAAAAAACCCTTGAAGAAGGGCAATTGTTCTCCCTCAAGGGTGATTCTATTTAGAAAAGAACAGTCTTCCCTGGTGACTCCATGAGAACAGATGATATCCACACAGCACTTCCCAGTGTCTCACAGAGGACAAAGACTTCTGCAGCACCAAATGTGGTCTCCAGCTCAGCTTTCCCCAGCGCCACCCCCACAGCTCTCTGTTCTTTCCTCCTTCCTGTTTCTTCTTGTTCTCTGGCTCCCCTCTGTTTTCCACCTCCTGCAAGAAGTGTTAGTTTCACTTAGGTTGAGATCAGAGCCATGATGATGATTGGATATTCCATTTTCCTGCCTTTTTTGTTCATTTGCTTTCAGATGTGTGCTGATAAGAGTGAGGGATAACACTTGTGGGAAATTACATGATGCAGCAGCAAGCACATTTAAGTGACTTGAAGAACTTTAAGACTTAAAACCTGAATATTTCACCTTACCACATCATGGTGACTATAAATATTGGATTTCTGTTATTTTTCTAAAGGTTCGATCATTTTGCCCCCCTCTTCAAGAAAACCTTTCAATGGCTCCCAGTGGAATCAAATCTAAACCATACAGTCAGGCCTTCTGAGCCCTCCACGATCTGTCTTCAACTTACCTCTACTAATTTTATCATTTCAGCCAACCAGTCCTTTGCTTCAGCCACAGTGAACTCCTCCTCCCTCTTCTGTGTAATATCTCACTCTTGTCTGAATGGCCTCCCTCACGTCTGCCCTTAAAATACACATTGTAGGCCAGGCACAGTGGCTCATGCCTATAATCCCAGCACTTTTAGGAGACCAAGGCAGGAGGATCACTTGAGCTCAGGAATTTGAGACAGGCCCAAGCAACATAGTGAAACTCTGTCTCTGAAAAAAAAAAAAATCAAAAAATTAGCCAGGCATGGTGGCATGGGCCTGTGGTCCCAGCTACTTAGGGGGCTGAGGTGGGAGTATCGCTTGAGCCCAGGAGGTTGAGGCTGCAGTGAGCTGTGATCACGCCACTGCAATCCCACCTGGGCAACTGAGTGAGGCCCTGTCTCAAAAAATAAAAATAAAAAGAAGCACACATTGTCCACATTCCCATACCTCTGTGTTCTCTCTCTGCTCCATCCTCCCTCTGCACTCCAGGCAAGTTTACTAGTCTGCTTCTTATTATAGATACGACTGTCTCCACCACCGTCACTATCACCACCTCTGATTTCATGGAAACTTTAAAGAATAGATGAATCTTTGCCCCATATTAAATGTGGCATATTTGAGAAGTAGCTCAGTTTTCTCTTTCTACTCTCTTGGCTACTCTATGTTTTGTTCTACCATGTAGCATTAAGGATACTGATTTGTCATGAAATGATGTAAATGCTGCATCTCCTCTAGTGGATTGCAATTTTGTTGTATTCCTCAAATCACCTAACCATGGTGGTAAGCAAATAATGAGAATAGAGTGCTTACACATGCCTGGCACTGTTAAGCACTTTATAGACATTGTAACAACTCTGCGCAGCATATACTTCTTGAGTGCATGTGCTGGTCCATGTGGAAAAAAGCAGTTGCTGCCACTAAGCCCCCTTTCCCTCTGCTATGGGAACCATCGCAGCAGAAAACCTGAAGTCACTGCTGGTGGTGGGGTTGTGCAGCCATGGGCAAGGTAGCAGCCAGGAAACATCAGTTAACACTCAAACATATACTGGGATATGTGGGCTCTTGGTTTACATCCTGGTTCTCTGTTCACCAACTGGGCAATCTTGGAAAGTGAATCAAACTGTTTGTGCTTTAGGTTCTTCATCTAAGAGATGATAATTCATACCTTAAAAGGTATCATACAAAAATTAGCCAGGCGTAGTGGCACGTGCCTGTAGTCCCAGATACTTGGGAGGCTGAGGCAAGAGAATCACTTGAACCCGGGAGACGGAGGTTGCAGTGAGTCAAGATTGCACCATTGCACTCCAGCCTGGGCGACACAGCAAGACTCTGTCTCAAAAAAAAAAAAAAAGTATCAACCCCTAATGGGCTGGCAAAATGAGACAGTATGCAAAATATCTAGGATGGCACGGTGGATACAGCAGGGGCTTAATAAATAGTACTTATCATTATTGGGATTATTGTATATAAGGCACAATGCAAGGTACTGTGAAACATAAAGACCAGAAGTAAACGTATTAGGGTGGTGGGTCTTCCCCCTCAACCCTGCAGACAGAGTTCTGAATCCACTAGCTCAGTTAAGGGCCCTTTTAGCTCTAGCCTATGATTCTGTACTTCCAAGTTGGCATTTAGAAGCCAACAACCATATGTCCTCACCACATTGCATCAGTTCAGGTCAGGCGGTTTCTTAGTTTAGAGTTAACAAAGCCAAGATATAAGACATTGACACCTTTAAAAAGAACCACAGGTAGGGAATGGCCCAACCAGGCAGCCTTAGTTTCTAAACTTAGGACTTGCTGTTGCCGTGTGTATTTTTGTTGGAAGAAGACCTCTAATTCAGCCTGAAGCTGGTATCATGAATCATTTAAAGGCGTGGTGTGATTTTGACTAGAAGCTGGACCAGATGCTCCATGCAGGTTTGGAAGCAGTTACACTTTTGTGGTTTGACTAACCTTTTTTATGAGTGTGTTACTAAAGAAACGTGAGCTGTTGGCTTTTCAATTACTGTAGTTTACCCTTTCTGAGTTTCATACACATTGAGTCATCGTGTCTACAGGTGACTGATAATCATCTGCACTGCTCAAGTTACCGTAACTCAGAGACGAGGGGATCTGATGATTGCAAGTTGCATGCACGTGAACATCTGAGGCTGCCCCATCTCCTTAACAATGAACAATGGTCTGTGCTAACTACAGAATTCAGTCACATATTTCCACTCATCCAGGGGTTGTTTTGCCTTTTACAATTTTAGCACTCAGCTGTTTTCTGACATATGCTGCAGGTGGTATAGATTATGAAATTGTAGGCCTTGTTAAGTAAAGCAAACTCTTGGGAGAAAGGATAAAATCAGAGTTTGTGATGTGCCTACCCCACCCAGAAACCTTCTGGAGCCTCTCTGTTGGGTGAAAAGAGAAGAAGTTTCTCAAGGACCCCTGGTATTTAGGGAGATGAATAGAGGTGGCCACAGTGGAAAATAACCAATAACCTTAAAAAGGCCAAGAAACCGAAGTTCATCATTTCTGTGTCACATTCTAGGGAATGAATGTCTGTGACCTTAGCTGGCTCTCATGTTCTCAGTCTTCCAGATGGCCTTGACCAAAGATATATCCAATCTGAAAACTGAAAATAAAAAACATTGATTACTTTGGCCAAGGTCTACTCTGCTGTTTTTTCTCATTGAGTTTCCAAGACAGGGTGTCTTCCTTTGCATATTTTTTTTTCTCTCAGGTATTTCTCTGGAGACTATCAGGTTGGCCTTAAGGTCAGCTGCTTGTGGGGATGCAAAGACAAATTCATCTCATGGGAATAGATCTTTTAGCTGGTTCTTCTGGCTCCAATTTCTCACTGTTCTGGTCTGCCTTACACATTGCTGTTACGTTAACCACAAACCTGCCTTTCTCAAGGGCAGGTAGCCTTGGCTCTTTGTTCAGATTCACACCCTACAGTGGGCCATTCGGAATGCCCACCATTCGGTCCTACCATGCATTATCTCTTTTCAGTGTTTCCTCAAATATAGGATGCAAATTGCCAGCAGGCACACGGCGCGTTTAAAAACCTGGGTCCACACAGCAGGACAATTATTTTCTTTCCAGTTCTCTTTCAGTCTCCCGGATCATAATAAGGAGAAAAATTTAGATTAATTTGATGCCAGTTGTCTCTAACACTAATCTCACACTTGGTAATCTCTGTTTTTAACAAAGGGGGAAGGGATCTTAGTCTCCAAGTTCTCACAGTAGTATCCGATCAAAATTTAATGAAATGCTCTGTTTCATTGTCTTTATTTTTCATAGTTACCTTCTACTTGTGGAAAGTGATTCTGGTTTTCCGTTTATGTTAGTGATATAAAGTTTCCTTAAAAACCACATTTATTTTAGAAAAGAAAAAAAGAAAGAAAATGTGAACCAAATCAAACAGAGAAAAAAACCCAAGCATTTACCAAGTGTTTTCCATGTGGCAGGCCCTGTTCTAAGTGCTTTCCAGTGACCTTGTGAGGTACATACAATTATCTTCACTTTACATGAGGACACGGAACACAGGTTAAGTGACTTGCCCAAGGTCACAAAACTGGTGACCAATGGAGCCAGCATCAAACCCAGCCCATCTGACACCAGAGTTTGTTCTCTCAACCACCACACTGCCCTGGTGTGTGGATATTGCAGAATGTGAAGGAAGAGTGAAGCCTGAGAAATACTGTATTTCATACTTCTTGATCACTTTTCAGCCAGACTCGCTTACTGTGCATGTCCTGTGTAGTCCCACCTCTCTGCCTTCATTCCTGCACTCCCCCTCAACTAGGATGTCCTCTCCCGCTTCTCTGAAAATCTAAATTCTTCCAGTTCATCAAGACCCTTCTCAAAATTTAGATTTTCCAAGAATGCTTTCCCTTCCCCAAGTACTTCTGAAGTTTCTGCATTCCCTTAATGCCTAAATATACAATTTATACCAAATTGTCTTGCCCGTGCCTGTATGTTACCTTATTAGTCTTTTTAAAGAACATGTTACTTCCCTGCCTAAATGCCTCAAATGTGGGCATTTAGAATAAAAGCAAAGACCTCCATAAAGCAAAGCAGTCCTTCTACAACTTTTTTTTTTTGAGACAAGGTCTCACTCTGCCACCCAGGCTGGAGTGCAGTGGTGCCATCTCAGCTCACTACAATCTCCGCTTCCCAGGATCAGGTGATCCTCCCACCTCAGCCTCCTGAGTAGCTGGGACTACAGATGCCTGGCTAATTTTTATATTTTTTTGTAGAGATGAGGTTCCTCCATGTTGCCAGGGCTGGTCTCGAACTCCTGGGTTCAAGTGATCCTCCCTCCTCGGCCTCCCAAAGTGCTAGGATTACAGGCCTGAGCCACCGCACCCGGCCAACTTTTAACTTATACTTCTTCTTGAGTTCCATATATATAGGTCTTATTTCTCATCCACTAGGTTGGAGACACCTCAAGAACCGGAACTGGTTCTTCCAATCCTTTTGTTTTCTCATGGCATTTTTTCTTCTCCTTTATTTTCATTGCTGAACCCTTTACTGTATGGCAGTGACAAATTTTGGAATCTCAACATGCCTAGGAAACATTACGAAGGGTATGGTTTAGCAAATCTCTCCAGAATCCGACCTGACAGAATGGAGAGGCTCAACAGTGACCTCAGCCTCACCTCCAGCACTTGGCTCCCCTTCCTCGCTTTCTCTCCCGTCTCCCCACCACTCACCACTGAGCACATCTGCCCTCACTGCAGTCCCCATCCCTGCCTTCCCTGTGACCAGAGAGCCTCTGTTTTCTAACACACAACACCCACACACCCTGAAGGTGGCTAAACTCTGTTTTCAAAACTTCTCAGCAGTTTGACATGAGAAGTAGGAGAGGGTGACCACAAGTATATTTTTTCAGTTAAGTGTGAGATAGGCCCTAATGATCACATGTGTATCAGAGATACACTTGCCAAGCAAAGGAAGAGAAACACACTTTAGGAAAGGGACAAAGACCATGACCTCTTCTCAAGAAAACTTTTCTCAAACTTTCTACATTTGAAGCTCTTTCACTTCAGTCTCAGTCAGCCAGGACTGGTGAGTTTGGGGAGTAGCCAGTTGGAGTCTGGGGGGCTATTTTCTCTATCTCTGTAGCTATTTAAAAAGCTGCCAAGGTGAGGCACTGAATGTCCCCACTCTTTGCAGCACTTCCATCCCCCTGGCTACCTAATATTGCAAGCAGAAAATAACAAGCAAAAGCAAAATAAGAGTTGGGAGCTGACTGTGTCTTAAGAGATCACGAACTATAGCAGAAGCCCCAGGCTCCTATGGGCTGGTGGCTCCCTTGTCCCTCTAGCCCCATCCTAGTGTTCTGCTTCTTTCCCTCCTTTCTTGAGGGCTCCCCTCTGACATGCACAGTGGGCATACCTTACCATGTGGCCTCAACTGAACCACATCTCCGCCCCTCTCTTCTGCCTGCTGGCTTTATTTTAACCATCCAAACACATTGCTGCCAACCAGTGTCCCCTGAGACAGCACCATGGGAAACCATTCTGCCAGGCTTGGTCTTCTTGAGCAGCAGGCAACTTAACTCTCCTCCCTTTTTGAGGTCTCTAGAAAATATTCACAAACTCTCTGCCTTGGCAGTGTTCCCTTTGTAACCCTTTCTGTCCCTTGTTCCAGGTGAGAAGCGCCACTGCTTTGATGTCAACTATAATTCGAGTTACATGTATGAGAAAGAGAGTGAGCTCATACAGACCCGCATGATGGACCAAGCCATCAATAACGCCATCAGCTATCTTGGCGCCGAAGCCCTGCGCCCCTTGGTCCAGACACCGCCTGCTCCCACCTCGGAGATGGTTCCAGTTATCAGCAGCATGTATCCCATAGCCCTCACCCGGGCTGAGATGTCAAACGGTACCCCTCAAGAGCTGGAAAAGAAAAGCATCCACCTTCCAGAGAAGAGCCTGCCTTCTGAGAGAGGCCTCTCTCCCAACAATAGTGGCCACGACTCCACGGACACTGACAGCAACCATGAAGAACGCCAGAATCACATCTATCAGCAAAATCACATGGTCCTGCCTCGGGCCCGCAATGGGATGCCATTTCTGAAGGAGGTTCCCCGCTCTTACGAACTCCTCAAGCCCCCGCCCATCTGCCCAAGGGACTCCATCAAAGTGATCAACAAGGAAGGGGAGGTGATGGATGTGTATCGGTGTGACCACTGCCGTGTCCTCTTCCTGGACTATGTGATGTTCACGATTCACATGGGCTGCCACGGCTTCCGTGACCCTTTCGAGTGTAACATGTGTGGCTATCGAAGCCATGATCGGTATGAGTTCTCGTCTCACATAGCCAGAGGAGAACACAGAGCCCTGCTGAAGTGAATATCTGGTCTCAGGGATTGCTCCTAAGTATTCAGCATCGTTTCTAAAAACCAATGACCTCGCCTAACAGATTGCTCTCAAAATATACTCAGTTCCAAACTTCTTTTCATACCATTTTTAGCTGTGTTCACATGGGTAGCCAGAGAAACACTGTCTTCCCTCAGAAATTATTCGCAGATCTAGCATATTATTACTTTTGTGAAACCTTTGTTTTCCCATCAGGGACTTGAATTTTATGGAATTTAAAAGCCAAAAAGGTATTTGGTCATTATCTTCTACAGCAATGGAATTAGTGGTCCCAGAGATGTGCTATATGAAACACTCTTTCTGAGATATATCAACCACATGTGGAAAAGCCTTTCAGTCATATGTGCAAATCCACAAAGAGGAAGAGATGACCAGCTGACCTTGCTGGGAAGCCTCACCCTTCTGCCCTTCACAGGCTGAAGGGTTAAGATCTAATCTCCCTAATCTAAATGACAGTCTAAGAGTAAGTAAAAGAACAGCCATAAAATAAGTATCTGTTACGAGTAACTGAAGACCCCATTCTCCAAGCATCAGATCCATTTCCTATCACAACATTTTTTTTAAAATGTCATCTGATGGCACTTCTGCTTCTATCCTTTATCCTCCCATCTCCAGTGAAAAGCTGAGCTGCTTTGGGCTAAACCAATTGTCTATAGGAGAAAATCTATGCCAGAAGAACTCATGGTTTTAAATATAGACCATCATCGAAACTCCAGAAATTTGTCCACTGTGGATGATGACATTGCTTTCCTTTGGTCAAGGTTGGCAGAGCAAGGGTATAAAGGGGGAAATTGTTTGGCAGCACCAATAGAAAACAAACAAACAAACAAAAAACAGCTACCTAAAACTTCTTGAAAGAGTTCATGGAGAATTGGTGATACAGACCCAAAGCAAATTTGCCAATGATTTTTTTCCACAAAAAAAGTCCAAAAAGTATGGCTTAGCCTCCCCCTCCCCACAGGAGAGGAACTGGAGATAGATGGCATGTGTGTTTAGATTGGAGTTGAGCTCTGGAATGGGGTGAGGAGGGACACCTCTATTGAGAAGTTCTCCTTGATCAGGCAGGCTTCGGCCCTTTTTTTCCCATTGAAATGGAACTGCTGTATTCCATGAAAATTCCTGAAAGTCTGATCACGGTTCTGCAGATGTGTAAGTCATCCTTGTCACTCATAATGTGTACATACTATCAGGAGGAGTGCTGTTATCATTGTAAAATTAGCACTGGAATAGGAGGTCACAAAATGCTTGCTAATTAGCTCTGTGACTTTGAGTAAATCGTTTAACTTTTTTTTTTTTTTTTTTTTGAGACAAGATCTCACTCTGTTGCCCAGGCTGGAGTGCAGTGGTGCAATCATGGCTCGGTGCAGCCTTGACCTCCCCAGGCTCAGGTGATCCTCCCACCTCAGCCTCTTGAGTACTGGGACAACAGGTGCACACCACCATGTCTGGCTAAATTTTGTTCTTTTTGTAGAGATAGGGGTCTCACTATGTTGCCCATGCTGGTCTTGAACTCCTGGGTTCAAGCAATCAGCCTGCCTCAGTCTCCTAAATTGCTGGGATTACAGGTGTGAGCCACCACACCTAGCCTCATTTAACTCTTAAAACTCAGTTTCCGGCCAGGCTTGGTGGCTCACACCTGTAATCCCAACACTTTGGGAGGCTGAGGCAGGTGCATCATTTGAGGTCAGGAGTTCGAGACCAGCCTGACGCACATGGTGAAACCCTGTCTCTACTAAAAATACAAAAATTAGCTGGGCAGTAGTGACACACGCCTGTAATCCCAGCTACTCCGGAGGCTGAGGCAGAAAAATCGCTTGAGCCTGGGAGGCAGAGGTTGCAGTGAGTGGAGATCGCACTACTGCACTCCAGTCTGGGCGACAGAGTGAGGCCCTGTCTCAAACAAAACAAAAACAAACAAACAAACAAAAACCTCAGTTTCCTCATCCATAAAATAGGAATTAGATTTAAACGTTCTCTTAGATCCCTTCTAGCTTTAATTCATATGTGATTATGCAGTAACCACAAGGTATTTTTTAAACCTCCTAATGTATGGATATTAAGCAGAACAGTATTTATATTAATACATGTTTCACATTCCTTTGGTATGAAAATGGTGTGTTAAGTTTTTCCTTTAACCACTGAGTTGTGAATGTGAAGAAGGTGGTGGAGAGGAACAAAAAACAGAAAAGTATTTTGATCTTGCCACAAAGCGTACACACAAATTGGCACATGCAGCTGTTTGCCAAAGCCTTTTTTTTTTTTTTTTTTCCTTTTTAAGAAATTATGTTAGGGAAAATCAATTCTGCTTCCAGGGACAACTTCATGGAGCCTATTTACAAATTAAGAGTCAGCTTTGTGAACATTTCTACCAGAGCCAAGAATCCCAAATTCCTGGTAGATTAGCGTTTTATTTCTAAAGGGCTTATGCATTCGGCTCCAACTCAACTCGTCTATGTGCTGCCAGTAATTAAAATGTTCCACCTCAGACTGCACAAATGGCTTATCCTTCTTTGTGGCATGGCGTCTGTCTCAGGAAAAAAGGTTTTATGAAATTCCATGGCAACAGTCCCAACATGTTTGAGACTTCAGCTAAAGGAATGGATGTATTTTGGTGTGTAGTCTTCAGTATATCACTGTATTTCCGTAATACTAGACTCCAAGCTATGCCAGATTGCTTATTCCCTTTGTGAAAGAGGAGTTGCTCATTATGTTCTTGAAATATCACACATCCTGTTGGTTCTTCAAGGGACAAGAGAAAGGGAATTTGGAAGCAGGGATTAGTAGAAGAGAAAACGAGGGAAAGGAAGCCTTTCCACCAGATTAGTGTTCAAGTCTTTGCAGAGGAGACCAACTTTTTTTGTTTTGTTTTGTTTTGAGACAGAGTCTTGCTCTGTTGCCCAGGCTGGAGTGCAGTGGCGCAATCTTGGCTCATGGCAACATCTGCCTCCCGGGTTCAAGCAATTCTCCTGCCTCAGCCTCCCAAGTAGCCGGGATTACAGGTGCCCACCACCAAGCCCAGCTAATTTTTGTATTTTTAGTAGAGACGGGGTTTCACTCTGTTGGCCAAGCCAGTCTCAAACTCCTGACCTCAGGTGATCTGCCTGCCTCGGCCTCCCAAAGTGCTGGGATTACAGGCGTGAGCCACCACACCCAGCCTGAGACCACCTTCTGCATCTCAAGATTATGAAACCAAGGCCCATTCCACCAGCCTGGGGACTCTTTTTATAGATATGATCCTCCTTTTTCCTGTGACTAATGAATTTGCTGCATGATTTCTATTCTTCTGAGGTTAGTTTTCTGAGTAAGGTGACCACTCACAAAGGCACTTTCTTTGTGGCATTCTGAGCCTAGATGGGGGCCCATCAATTCCAGAAAAAATTTATGTGTGGCAACTCTGCATCCTTAAGTCTTGAAGTTGAACCAGACATGCAGTGGTTACCATCACACAGATAAACGCTTCCTTCTGTACATACCCCTTATGCTGTACTAATTAACCAACCCCTTGCCAAGGCTGGGGAGGTGAGGGTGAAGGAGAATCTTAGCAGAAGAAGGGCAGAGTCAGGACTTGCATCTGCCACTGCTGGGCACTGAAGCCCTGGAGCAGCTTCAGGTAGTACCTGTACTTTCTCATGCAGACTCCCTCTGAACAGGAGCCTTGTAGGCCCCTCTCCTTCATTTCCCACCAGCCTCTTATCAGGTGGGCCTTCCACCATACACCCAGGAGGCCACAGTCTGAGGAACAACCAAACCCATGCAAAGGGCCAGGCGCGGTGGCTCACACCTGTAATCCCAGCACTTTGGGAGGCTGGGGCAGGCAGATCACCTGAGGTTGGGAGTTCGAGACCTGCCTGACCAACATGGAGAAACCCCATCTCTACTAAAAATACAAAATTAGCCGGGCGTGTTGGCGCATGCCTGTAATCCCAGCTACTCGGGAGGCTGAGGCAGGAGAATTGCTTGAACCCTGGAGGCGGAGGTTGCGGCGAGCCGAGATGGCACCACTGCACTCCAGCCTGGGCAACAAGAGCGAAACTGTCTAAAACAAAAACAAACAAACAAAAAAACCCATGCAAAGTTTCCTTGCAGCCAAGGTGACAGAACTGGGCTGAGGGTGGAAAAGAAACAGAACCAGTGCTCCAGGTGTTTTTTAATTTTTTAATTTATTTTTATTTTTTGTGTATATATATATATAAAATATATATTTTAGAGGACCAGGGCCTCACTATGTTGCCTAGGCCAGACTCAAACTCCTGTGCTCAAGCAATCCTCCTGCCTCAGCCTCCCAAGTAGCTGGGATTACGGGCATGCACAAACAGTGCCCAGCTCTCCAAATGTTTTCTGTCACTACCTGAAGTGTTGCATCGGTACTTCCTACGGAGAGAAAACTAAATAGAAGTGTCTCTCCCTTGAGCCCCCACCACTACCACCAGAAAAAAAAAAAGAGAGAAAATGAACTCATCAGTCTTTAGTTTCCTCAAGTTATTCTCCCAAAAAGACATTCGCCTTGGCACAGATAAGCCAGCTAATCTTATGCTTTATGACCCATTGTGAGCTGTTCCTGACACAGCCTCTGACTTTGTCAGTGACAAAATTTCTCACCTTTTAAATGCAGTGCTTAACATTTTGTTAGGCCCTTACTCAAAATGGTCCAGATATAAAATGACCTCAGATTTTGATCTCCTAGACTCAAACAATCCTCCCACCTCAGCCTCCTAAGTAGCTGGGACTATAGGCACACCACCAGGCACAGCTAATTTTTTTGTATTTTTTTGCAGAGATGGCGTTTTGCCATACTGCCCAGGCTAGTCTCAAAATCCTGGGCTCAAGCAGTCTGCCCACCTCAGCCTCCCAAAGTGCTGGGACTACAGGCAAGAGCCACTGCTCCCAGCCACAACCTCAGATTTCTTTGGCAAACAGAAACGTTTAGGAACACAAAATTTTGCTCAGTTGAAACACTGTGTTACTATCAAATCTCACATCCACATAAAGTTTTTCTTTTCGGCTTTGTTTCGTGAGGAAGAGACAGAACATAAAGTTTTTCCAGGTAGCATCTGTATCACTATTATTCTCCTATTTCCTGCCCCACCCCCACCTCCCTAACCCCTACTGAATGTGAGGTTTAGAATGTTTTAAGGAGGGTCAGGTGCCTGTAATCCCAGCACTGTGGGAGGCCAAGGCGGGCGGATCACCTGAGGTTGGGAGTTCGAGACCAGCCTGACCAACATGGAGAAACCCTGTCTCTACTAAAAATACAAAATTAGCCGGGCGTGGTGGCACATGCCTGTAATCCCAGCTACTTAGGAGGCTGAGGCAGGAGAATCACCTGAACCTGGGAGGCGGAGGTTGTGGTGAGCCGAGATCGCACCATTGCACTCCAGCCTGGGTGACAGAGCGAGACTCCATCTCGAAAAAAAAATACAAAATTAGCTGGGTGTGGTGGTGTGCACCTGTAATCCCAGCTACTCGGGAGGCTGAGGCAGGAGAATTGCTTGAACCTGGGAGGCGGAGGTTGCAGTGAGCCGAGATTGCGCCATTGCACTCCAGCCTGGACAACAGAGTGAGACTCCATCTCAAAAAAAAAAGAATGTTTTAAGGAAAAAAAGTAGTACTGTTACATATAATCCCAGGTGATAAGACCACAATGGAAATGTTTCTTTTAAGTCCTCACTTTAAAGCGTACCCCACTGAGAGGAGGTATGTTGGACTCTAGCAGAGATTTGGAAACTCTGGGACACTCAAGATGTGAAAGAGCCTGGCTATCTGAGGACTCAAAGAGTCAGCATCGGGACTTGTGAGCTCAAGAAAAGAAAAGGGAGTGGTGAAACTTTGTCCTAAAAGCACCAGGAACAGAAGGAAAAAAAAGCAATATATAGTGATACCTCATCTTTTAGAGAATTGGAAGCTATTTTTGTGTTCACACAGAAAGTATAGTTCAAAAAACCTCTATATCCAGAGTTCAGACAAGGAGAATGATTTGAGATATAAGTGCCGATGAAGGAGGACAATTTTGATCTGAAACCAGCAGCTGGACCAGGGCCACCTCAGGAAAAGGACTCTGTTCTCCAAGGCTGCACAACTGAATGGTTCTGAGAATGAGCCCAGGGTTTGGGACTCCTGACCCTTTAGGACCATGGACTCAGAAGAGCCTGAGGGAGAGTTGTGGGCTTTAAACTTCTGAGAGCTTGTAAAGTAACACAAGACTGTGCCTCTCCCTTGCCCCAGCTGTAGATAGTCTTTGCCCCACCATTGTTATGAAGATACACAGGTTTTTGCAGTTTGAATAAATTGGATACAAGTTTCCTCTCTTTTTTTTTTCTTTTTGAGACAAAGTCTCACTCTGTTTCCCCAGGCTGAGTGCAGTGGCACAATCCAGGTTCACTTGCAGCCTCAACCTCCTGGGCTCAAGCAATGAGCCATCCTCCTGTCTTAGCCTCCCAACTAGCTGAGACTACAGGCATGGGCCACCACACCCAGCTAATTTTTGTCCTTTTTGTAGAGACAGGGTCTCACCATGTTGCCCAGGCTGGTCCTGAACTCCTGGGCTCAAGTAATCTGCCCACCTCAGCCTCCCATAGTGTTGGGGTTACAGGCGTGAGGCACTGCGGCTGGCCTGAGTTTCTTCTTAATACTGTATCACAATAGTGGGCTGTCTTATGTGTTGGTATTGATTGAGCTATTTGAAATAGGAATGTTAATGGGTGTATTAAATTTTTGTAAGGATATAACAATATCTACCTTCCAAGGATGTTGTGAGGTTTTCCATAATTTTGTATATGAGCTAATGTTACCTTTGAGGGGTGGTGTGCATTATGTTGGATGGTTGTAAATTTTCAGTGGAAAATGTACCGTGTCCTAAATTTAAAGATGTGAAAAATATCCCAAGACCATACTAGATCATAATAGTAATTCCTTTACAAATGAATTATGGAGGTAACTGATGTCTAACACAGTTTCCCTCATGTTGTTTTAATGCACAAGGGCAGAGGATCTGCTGACCCTTGGAACCAACGTGAGCTAACCACGTGCTATAGATACTTCATGGTGTCGCACCCAGGGAAGTCAAAGCGCTTTGCTCCCTCACTGTCTGTGAGTCCTCAACCATTGGTACCCCACCCCCCGCTGCTCCAGAACTTGAGTTTCTTCAAATGCTTCTCACTGTTCATCTCTCCAGTGACCCCACTCTAGAAAGCCTGGAGAGAGTCCCAAGATGCCACCCACCTTCCCCAATCCCTTGCCAGAGATCTGTGAGTCTATCTCACACTCTGTAAGTGCCGCTTTGCTTCTCTTGAAAAGACTGAGAACACACATTTTAACATGTTAGGAAAATGGGGCAGCCTTAAAAATGACTGATCCCACCGCCAGTGACTCATGTATACTCCAGGCTAGCAGACAAGGCCCTTTTTGGTGGGCCTGCTTCCGTGGGTTCACAGAAACCAAATTACTGTGGGTTGCAAAGAATTAGCAGGTCATTTACAAAGCAGACGTCCCTTCACCCAGACTGTGGTTTTGCATGCTCAGGTTCTCAGTCTATGAGCTTTGGTGCAGGATCATTTTGGCTACTGGAAAAACCATAGCTTATTTTAAATTTCTGGTTGCCAAAGCCACCACACATGTGGTCTGTGGATGACCATTGTCTGCAGAATGATGAGGAAGGAACAGAATGTGGTTTGGGGTTCAGGGTGGCCTTCCCACTGGGAGGGAAGGCGGGAGGGAGCCCTTGCCCTGGGTTTTGACACAGCCTGTGCTCACAGCCTCTCCTCTCATCTGCATTTCTCAGAAATGCCCTCCCTGCCCAGTGGTGACTTTCCCTCGTCACTCCTATGGAGTTCTACCCGGAGCCCAGCCATGTGTGGGACTGTGAAGTTTACTCCTCTGTAAAGACTGTTTAAAGAGTCAGCTTCTGAAATGTAGCAATGCTAACCCTTGCTGGAACCCTATAAGAAATAGCCCTGCTGATAGTTTTCTAGGTTTATCATGTTTGATTTTTACACTGCAAAATAAAAAAATCCTGGTATGTTTGAAATTAGTCCTTGTGCATCCTTATCATTTGTGGCTGCTGGTGTCAGGATGTAGAAGGGTTTCATCCCGCCCCAAGGAATACTTTCTTAATTTTGCCCCTCTATTTCTTAAAGTCCAGTTATCAAGAAAAATGAATTATCACTGAAATAAAGGTTCTCACCTGACGCCTTGCTGAGCCTACCACTGTGATCCTGCTGCTGGCCCCTGTACCCACTTGATAGGGTTCCTTGTTCCACTGGTTCTTAGTTCACTAAGGAAACTGGAGGAGGTTGAGGACCTGGACTTAGCATGATCAACACATTCAGCATGGTGCACCCCTATTCCAAGTCACTGCTCTGCCTTCCTCCCTCAACAGAGATTCTTCTTAAAATACAGTCAAGTTCTGACTTTTTCATGTGTGGGGGCTCATAGGCATCCACATTGGGAAACTTGATTTGCAGTCCTTAAACTCGACCATATTTAAATACAGTTTTTAGATACTTGGAGACCAAAACTGAAGGTGTTAAGGGGAAAAGTCCTAGGAGAATGGCATAGGGATGGGGCTGCTTTCTTTCCATCGTGATTGTGTTCTCTCTTAGAAAACATTAGAGAAGGTAGAGAGAGTCTGGCCTTCTGCTCAGCCTCATCTAAAGCACCCTCCATTTTCCGTCTTCTGTGGAAGAGGCATGAGAAAGATGGTCTGAAGTTTTAAGACCAGCAAGTGTGGGGCCAGGCTGGCACCAGCACCCTCTGGCTCCATGATCAGCATTATCTCCCTCCCATCAGCACCCCAAAATGTCCAAACTGGCTGAGGGTCTCCTACAGGTTTCCCAGTCTTGCTCAAGCTAAGGAGGAGAAAGGAATGGCATGGCACCCTGCCTTTGCATTTTAGCACTGAATACATTCACAAACGGCCCCTCAGTAGCTGGTTTTCAGCCCTGGAGAGAAGATTATATGGCCTTCCCCATCCCCAATCCCTCCCCAAAGCAGAAGCAGCTCAGGCAGAAGAGAGGGAGACAGGGAGACCCTGACCCTCTTTGCCAGTGAGCAGGACCAGAGGTCCACATTGGCGTTGGGGTTGAATGGACTCCCAGCCTGAGAAGAGTTTTCCTTCCTGATCTTGGGAGCTAATTCGATGCCCTAGAGGTGGTGGGCCTGGCAGTGGAGGCCACCCCACACCTGCACCCTCCTCCCCCTCCCCCATCACTCAAAACCCCGGACCATTCACTTAGGTTGCTGTGCCCAAACCTCCACCTGCAGGCAACTGCCACTCAAGGGCAGGCAGGGGGAAAGGACCTAGCTTCCTGCCCTCATCTCCTGTCCCTCAGAATCCAGGGTCTGAGGAAGAGTGGAGGTCACAGCTCCAGGAAGACCAGAAACACTGGCCCAAGGGATGGTGGAGGGGCACATTCGGCCCAGGCCACAGTTCCGGCTGTGGAGCATTCCCGGATCAGACAGTTGTTTGCATAAAAGCCAAAAGCCACTGCACCTGGGGTGGGGAGGCCCTCTGGGGAGGTGCTCCCTGGCTTAGGGGAGAGGGGGGAAGGAAGGTGTCATGGAAAGTCCCTGAAGGACACGGGGTGTTGAATTTGCTGTGGTTTTGTTTTTAACTCTGTCTTGACCTGTGAAGTAGGCAGCTGCCTCCCTTCTCTGCAAATAACAGACCTTCCCCCAGAATAACACATACCCAAGGAAAGGGCTGCAGTGGAAAGGCCTGCGGGTGATGGCAGCTGCCCCCCTTCCCCAGGAGTGAGGGGGCAGGAAGCCCCAGAACAGTCTTTCCCATCACCTTGCCTCTCCACCCCAGTCCCCTGGCCCCCTGGCCCAGAAGAGCGCCTAGGCAAATAAACCACAGCACTGGGGGTGGTGGTGGATGGGAACTAGGGGGGCGATGCCACCTCCTCCCCCGGGCTTGTCCTTCCACCGCCCAATCCCCATCCCACCCCCACTGGAATTGCATTCTCAGTGTCTCACTGAGAATGTCTCACTCACAGACCTCAGCTGCCCCGCTAGACTCCTGGGGAGCTGTGTGTCTCTTTGCGTGGTGTGTCTGTCTCCATGTGTGCCTGTCTCTCTCCCTGCATGTCTGTCTGTGTTTGTGTGTGTCTGTGTATCTCTGTGTGTGTGTGTGCGCGCGTGCACGTGTCTCGTGTGTGTGTGTGTTTGTGCATGTTGGGGGAAAGCAGGCTGAGTCAGTGAATCCAGCAAAGCTCTGAAGTCCCAAACAAAAGACAGTCGCAGACTCCCGCAAGTATTTGGAGACCTGGTTCCAATCCCAGCCCTCTCTCCCTCTCGGGATGAGTCCAGACACTTGACTTCCCCTTCTGGGCATTGATTTTCCCCAGAGCCAGGGATCTCTGAAGGGCCTTCCAGCTGGTACTCCTAAGACTGATCTCAACCTCACTGCACCAGCCGGGCTCCAGGTCATCCCTCTCTCTCCTCTCCTCACTGGGCGCTGGAGCTAGAGTAACAGTGGCCCGGCCCGTGACTCTCCAGATGTCATTTTCCTAACTGTTCTATCAAATTCCAAACCTGGGCCCCAGGGGTAGGGGACACGGTCCCCTCACCTGTGGAATTGTAGGAGGCTCGGAATAATGCGCGCTGAGGCTGGGTCTGAACCCCCGGCCCCCGCCCTTTCTCAGGTTCTCCTCTTAATTCTGCGTGGACCCAGACCCCAGATTCCCGGCTAGGGTGCCTGGGAGAGGAAAGCGAGGCCGGCGGAGGGGGGGCAGGGGTGCGGTGCGCGGTGGGAGTGAGGGGGGTGTGAGGGGAGGGGCAGCTGCACTTCTGAGAAACAGCTCGGCGTCTCAGCAGCCCGCAGCCTAACCCCCTGCCTGCGGCTTCACAGCTCCCTCCTCCCGCCGCCCACGCCGCTCGGGGCCTCTCCGGGGGTCGGCAGCCCCGGCGGAGGCGGTGTCTGCTGGGGAGGAGCGGCAGCTCGGGGGACAGCAAAGTGGAACCCATGCGGGGTGGGAGTGGACACGGAGGAAAGCGTGGGTCGCGTGACACCCCGGGAGTAAAAGGCCTCCCCTCATCGGGGTCCCGAGCGCCGGATCTCGGGGTGCCCGCGTGTCCCCCCGCCACCCCATGCTGTCCTATCATAGCCCGAGCAGGATCCAGAAGTGAAACTGCCCGGGTCACAGCCCAGCGCCGCTGCTGCACCCCGCCCCGCCCTTCCGGGCACTGCCGCGGCGCAGGATCTCCCGGCGCTCGGGCGCCTGCGGGGAGGAAACGGGGGAGGGGCAGGGGAAGTGCCCCGCGGGCATCTGCAGCGCGCGGCCGCTCTCCTCTGGGGTGCCCGCGCGTAACCGGGGTGGGAACCTCGAGAGACAAGAGCCCGGGAGGCCTGGCCGCGGCGCCCGCACTTCCCGCGACGGCCGCTGGGTGTCACTGCAGCCGCGCGGCTGAATCGGCTCGGCGCCTGCGGGAGTTAGGGACGCTGGGACGCCGGGACTAGGCCGCCGTGCTGCACTCCAGTCTCGCCTGCCCGCGCCTGGAGGCTCCCCGAAGTTGGGATGCGGCGCTCACACCTTCCTCCACCCGCCTGGCTAAGGGAGCACCTCCCGCCTCGCCCACCGACTCGCAGCGAGGCCCGGACTAAGCAACGCCGCGCGGCGACTGGCTCGTTGCTGCGGCGCCACGCAAGCCACGAAACCGATGGCGCGTCCCCTCGCGGGACCGAGTTCAAAAAGCCGCGACCCCGACGCGCGCCCCCTGGCGAAGCCGGCGGCCTTCCCTCCGCAGAGGCGCGAGGGGCCGCCACGACCGCGGGTGGCTCGGTGGAGCCTGGCGCCCGTCGGCTCCGGCGCGCGCATGTGACCTGGGTGGTGGCCGAAGGGTGGGCGGCGGGGCAGATCGCCTCGGGCACTGGCCCAGAAAGGCTGGGAGATGGGTCCCCCGTGTATCCTCCCCTACCCCAACCTGGCCTGACAAGTCTGGGATCCAGCCTTACCCAGCCACCCCCTGGCCCCAACACTAAGTTCCTCCAGTAGATGTGTGGGGCAGGGTGCCTCAGCCTGGGAGGAAGGAACCCTCCCTTGGGAGGCCAAAGCGGGAGGATCACTTGAGGTCAGGAGTTTGAGATCAGCCTGGCCAACATGGCAAAACCCCATCTACTAAAAATACAAAAATTAGCTGGGCGTGGTGGCACACGCCTGTAATCCCAAACTACTCGGGAGAGTGAGGCAGGAAAATCGCTTGAACCCAGGGGGAGATCAGCCACTGCATTCCAGCCTGGGCAACAGAGACTGTCAAAAAAAAAAAAAAAGAGAGAGAGAGAAGAGAGATCCCTGGAATCTTTTGGGAAATTGGGGTAGTGCCAGTAGGAATGCCCTGGAGGACAGGACTCAGGGCATGGGAGTTGGGCAGGTGAATACGGATGACCGTGCCTGTTGGTCACAGCTGTGTGAGGGTGCGGGTGGCCCGTTCCATCCCTGCTTACAGCTTCCCCTCCAACTCCAGGGTCACAGAGCCCAGTTCCACTACCCGGACCCTAAGGAGATCCACGTGGTTGTCCTGAGGGGGTGGTTTCTGCCTTCCAATCTCCCTCAGCCTGCCCCAAACCACCCTAAGATAAACTTAATCCAAGTAAGAACAAAGTGCTTACAACAAAAATGCAGCTCCAGGCCGGGCGCGGTGGCTCACGCTGTAATCCCAGCACTTTGGGAGGCTGAGGCGGGCAGATCACCTGAAGTCAGGAGTTCGAGGCGAGCTTCACCAACGTGGATAAACCCCATCTCTACTAAAAATACAAAATTGCTGGGCGTGGTGGGGCATGTCTGTAATCCCAGCTACTCGGGAGGCTGAGGCAGGAGAATTGCTTGAACCCAGGAGGCGGAGGTTGCGGTAAACTGAGATCACACCATTGCACTCCAGCCTGGGCCACAGGGCGAAAGTCGTCTCAAAAAAACACAAAAACAAAAAAAGCGAAACAAATAAAACGAGGCTCCAGCTAAACAGCCCCCCAGGTGCCCATCAAAGAAAAACTTGCCCCTTCCTTGGGGTAGGTGCAGCCTTGTGAGAGGGTGTCAGATGACATCATAACTCAACCCACATGGGATTGAATTTCAGGCCTCATCCCCATTTCCCCACACCGCCCCTTCCTGTATGGAGAACCTCGAGAACCCTTGTGGAGCAGCCTCAGCCCCGCCCCCACACCCCAGGATCGCTCACACCCCCAGGCTCTGGAGTCCAGTCTGCAACATCCAACTCCCTCAGGATCCAACTCCTTCTTTTCTCTCCTCCCCCAACTCAACTGAGAGCTCAGCGTCCTTTGTCCTAATTGCCACTGCAAACTCCCCCTCAAGTCCCAAAGCTGAGGTTCTGCCAACAGCACAGGACAGGAAAGCAGTCTCTGCAGACCCCCCACCACTGTGCGAGTTGGACCAAGCCCTGACCTCTCTGGGCCCTCTTTCTGTCTGTTGGACCAGATCAATACTTCACTGGTTCAAGCCTTTTTCCTGAATATACCATAAGGCTCAAGTTCCAGATAGAAAGGCAGTGCATCCCCCATCACCACCCCAACCTGCCCCTCAAGCCCCTGCCAGAACCCTTGGGCTCTGGGAAGGAGTTAGAAAACTGCTTATGTGGATAGTTTGGAAGAAAGAATCCTTCCAAGTGGCTTTGGGCTCCCCTCTCTGTGTCCTTTCCTTCCTCTCTTCATCCCTCACCAGGGTGCCTGGCACTGGGGCCCAAGGAAGGAGCCAGGCAGGGTCCCTGACCTGATGTTGAACCCTCGGGCCTGTCCACCACCCGTGAACTTGGATGTTGCAGAACTGGCCAGGGCTTTGTCTGGATGCCCCGCCCAGGGAGGTGGGCTCACCTAGAATCATGCCCACCCCCATCCCAGAGTCCAGAGCGTTGGCAGCAGTTCTCCCTCCCCTCCACACTTGAGCAGGCAGGGAGGTCAACACTGTAGCCACACCCTCCACAGAACCCCTACCCTAAAGGCCCATGGTGCTGCCAAGGATGGCAATGTGCCCTGGCACCCGGCTCCCACTGGCCACGCTGGCCCCGGGAAGCTGGAACGTGTGATGCATGGCAGGCAGCACTTCGTGTCAGCTCCCCAGATGTGGGCCCTGTCACCCTCTCTCAGTACTGGGTCCTCCTCTGCATGGAAAGATGATGAGGAATTTCCTCTTTGCCCTCGAGTTTTTTTCTGAAATGTTTTTAATAAGTACATATAATTTTATAATGAAACCCAATAAATCAATTTTGAAAAGACAGTATCTGAGGTCCCAGCCCCCACCCTCTCCCCCAGAGAAGCCCCTGCTTCCCCTCCCACCAGCCCAGATTTTCTCAGAACCACAAGCTTCCCCGATCTAGCACTGCAGCTGTCCTTGGCAGTCCTTTCTGCTGTCTGACCACTGTAGGTCATGCTGCAGTCTCTGAGGTAGAGCAGCATCCTTCCCACATCCTCAGAGCTGGGGGATCTTACCCAGGGGTCCCACTGTGAGCTGGCCCTGAGAGGGACCCTGTCCCCCCAAACTCTTAGCAGCTACATCTCCAAAAAGCCAGAAATCTCAGACACTCACCAAGAATGGGCTGCTGCTGGTCTCAGGTAGCCAGATCAGGGCCAAATGCTGCCCCCTCTAAGGGCTCCCAGCAGCCTAGGTCCCTCGCTGTGGCCAGCACTGAGAAGGGAGGGGGCAGAGAACAAAGGCTAGAGCAGGGCGGGGCTGCATTTCACCACCTGCCACTGGGCTGAGTCTGGCCTCTGTCCCAAACTCCCTCTGTGACCCCAGGTGAGTCCCTGTCTTTCCCTGAGCCTCAGTTTCCCATTTGTAAAGTGGGAAGGACATCTGTTTCACAGTCTCCAATTAGCTGATTGACAGAGAGGCTTTGTCCCTGCCCAGTGCCTCAGGCTGTGAAGGGACACTGGGTCCTCTTTTTGTGCAGTCTGAACCCCTGGACATGCCGAAAAGGTGACTCATCTTGACCCCTTTACTCTCACTCCAGCCTGGAACCCTGGCACCCACACCTCGGAGGTGGTCGTGGGCACCCATGGCCAGCCCCACAGCTGACACTGCCCTGTTCGGTGCTCGAGCCGCAGCCTGTGGTGGGGATGGCTCTGGGAACTGTGGCAGGTGGCAGGCAGCAAGTTGCACTGGGTCCTGCCTCCAGTCCTGCTAAAAAGAAGCAAAATCTGCCACCCTTCCTGCCCTTGGGCTGCAGTAAGTTCTTCCAGCAGATTCCCAGGAGGTCCCAGGCTGGGGTGTGCATGAGACCTCTCTGCCTACCTCTGTCTGCTGGACCTGGCCCCAGCTTCTCAGCCTGGAGTTAGCCAAGGATGGGGGTGCCTTGGTCAGGAGTGGCTGCCAGGGCTGCCAAACCCAGCCCAGGGGCTCACTGCAGAGGCTGCACGGTCTCAAGGTCACCTCAGGACAACCCTCCAGGCCAGAGACCAAGGCTGCAGGGAAGGGAGGGGCTCTCTAAGGGAGGACCCCCTTAGGCCACTATTGCTGTCACTGTGGCTGAGGAATGCCACCTGGACGTCAGCCAGACAGGGGAAGCAGAACATGCCCAGACCTGGTCCTCAGACCTGGGTTGGAATCTTGGCTCTCCCACTGTGATCTGGGGCCAGGCTGCCCACTGGGCCGTCAGTTTCCTCACCTACAAAACAGCGTCTCACCACCTCCTGCCCAGTCAGTCCCAAAGATTTGAGGAGGGGCTCTCCATTAAAATATATCAATATATAATAGAATATCCAAGCATATACAAAGGTGGAGAGGATAATTTAACAAATCCCCACATACCCAGTACCTGTCACCAAGCTTCAACCAATATCAACAACCAATGTCAACTCATGGCCATACCATGACTATGCCCACACCCTCTCCTTTAACCTCTGGATTTTATTTTTTTCTTTTTATTTTTTGAGACAAGGTCATGTTCTGTGGCCCGCCCAGGCTAGAGTGCAGTGATGCAATCACGGCTCACACCAGCCTCGACCTCCTGGCTCAAACGATCCTCTCACCCCAGCCTCCCAGGTAGCTGGGACCACAGATGCATGTCACCACACCTGGCTAATTTTTTATTTTTGTAGAGAGAGGGCCTCACTCTGTTGCCCAGACTGGTCTCAAACTCCTCCCACCTCAGCTCCCAAAATACTGGGATTACAGGCATGACCCACTGTGCCCAGCCACCTCTGGGTTCTTTTAAAAACAAAGCTTCAGCATTACTCAATATACCCAGGTAATAAACCTGTATATGTACTCCCTGAATCTAAAATAAAAGTTGAAAAAAAAAAGAAGGAATAAAAACAAAGCTGAGACATCATGTGATTTCACCTTTAAATACTTCATAATGAATTTCTTAAAGATAAAGACTTAGAAAAAGCCATAACCGCAATACCATTATTACACCTTAAAAAGTTAGCCATAATCCCTTAATATCATCGAATATCTGATCAGAATTCAAATTTCCCCCAATTGCTCATAAATGCTTTTTACAGTTTGGATTTGAATCAAAGGTCAACACATCATTTGGTTGATATATGTCTAAATTTCTTGAAATCTAGAGATTGCCCATCTTTTCTTGTAATTTTGTTGCTGTTGAAGAAGAAACTGGGTTATCTGTTCTGTAGAATTTCCCCATCTGGATTTTTGTCATTGTTTCCCTTGTATTTCCCGTAAATTAGTTGTTGAATCCAAGGAATCAGATTCAGGTTTGGTGTTTTGACAAAAACAATGACTAGTTGGGGTTCACATGTCTGCAGGAGGGTCTGTCTCCTGAGTTAAACAGCAAGTTCAGGTGCAGTCAATCTGATACATTTATTAAAGAGCTCCCATCAGGTAAGAGCTCAAACTAAAAAACTCTTAGACAAGGCTAGGCGCGGTGGCTTGCGTCTGTAATCCCAGCACTTTGGGAGGCCAAGGTGAGTGGATCACTTGAGGTCAGGAGTTCAAGTCCAACCTGGCCAACATGGTGAAACCCCATCTCTACCACAAATACAAAAAATTAGCCAGGCATGGTGGCGAGCACCTGTAATCCCAGTTACTTGGGAGGATGAAGCAGGAGAATCGCTTGAACCCAGGAGGTGGAGGTTGTAGTGAGCTAAGATCGTGCCACTGCATTCCAGCTTGTGCAACAAAGTGAGACTCCATCTCAAAAAACAAAAAAACCTCTGAGACAAAAACATAGACTGGCATGAGCAGTGGGCAGAGGCCAGACATCTGTCTTTTTTTTTTTTTTTTGAGACTGAGTCTTGCTCTTGTTGCCCACGCTGGAGTGCGATAGCATGATCTTGGCTCACTGCAACCTCTGCCTCCCGGGTTCAAGCGATTCTCCTGCCTCAGCCTCCCTAGTAGCTGGAATTACAGGTGCCCGCCACCATGCCTGGCTAATTTTTGTATTTTTAGTAGAGATGGAGTTTTGCCATGTTGGCCAGGCTGGTCTCGAACTCCTGACCTCGTGATCCGCCCACCTCGGCCTCCCAAAGTGCTGGGATTACAGGTATGAGCCACAGCGCCTGCCGGGAGTGGTGAATCTATATTTGGGAAAGATCACTCTGGGTGCTGAAGGATGTGTTGGAGATGGAAGCAAGATGCAGAGGGCTGAATGCTAGCAGGCTCCATTTATATGGCTTTCTGGAAGGGGCAGAACTAGGACAGAAAGGAGGTTTCAGGTTGGGTAGGAGGGAGCATGGCTGATAGTAGGGGGGCACAGGGACTTGTTGGGGGAGATGGGGCCGTTCTGTGTCTTGGTGGTGGGGCTGGATGCATTAACTGTGTGCGTGCTGGGGCCGACTGTCCCACCAGCTAGTCCAGGACTAGCGGAGGACAAGCATGCTGTCGGACTCATCTCTGACTCCCAGGCCCTGTTTGTTACCTCTCTAGACTTAGACTGTCAGAAAATCTCTCTGCGATGATGGTCTCTTGTCCATTCACTTACTTAATTAGCAATGACTGGGCGCCCACTGTGTGTCAAGCTGCATGGTGGGCACTGGAGACTCTCAGATAACCACGACCACTCCTGCCCTTGAGGAACATCCAGGCAAGCTGAGACATGGCCTCGATCCATTTGACACTTTCACCAAGGCCTCCACAGATGCCCACCTCTCCGGGTCTCCCGCCTTTTTTTTCCAGACGGGGTCTCACTCTGTCACCCAGGCGGAGTGCAGTGGCACAATCTCAGTTCACTGCAGCCTTGACATCCCAGGCTCAAGGGACAAGGGATCCTCCCACCTCAACCTCCTGAGTAGCTGGGACTACAGGTGCACACCACCATGCCTGGCTCATTTTTTTATTTTTTGTAGGGACAGGGTCTTGCCATGTTGCCCAGGCTGGTCTCAAACTCCTGGACTCAAGCGATTCTCCTACCTTGGCCTCCCAAAGTGCTGGGATTACAGGCATGAGCCACCACGTCCAGCTCTGGTTCCCTTCTTGATTCAGCCAGCCAGAACTCATAGGTATATCAAAAAATAATCTTTATTGTCACTAGTATAAAACAGAGCAGATCAACTGGCCTCTCAGTCTGTACAAAGTGTGGGGCGTGAAACCGCCTGGGCTGCCCCCACTTCTCCCATAATGCCCTGCCCTAGAACAGCACCTCCGGAGCTAGGAGAAGGAGAGGGGGCCACCCTAGGCCTTCCCTTGAGGAGAGGGGTCAGGAGTGGACTGTAGTGCGGGCTGTTTTCTATCTGAGGGAGGCAAAGAAGCAGAGGAGAAAACTGGAGTGGCAGGACCCTCTCGCTCCTCATCCCGTCCCCCGCTGCCGCGCCCCAGAGTCCACTGGATGGGTAGAGGGGCGGCGGGCAGCCTGAAGGCGGGCTGAGGCATGAGCCAGTCCGTGGCCTGGTCAGAGGGCCACCCGCGTGCAGCAATGGCGCAGCAAGCACGGCAGGATGCCGCGGTTCAGCTGGTGGAACTCCACGAGCTGCAGCAGGTCAGTGAAGCGGGTCTGGCCATCATCCATGCTGAAGTACAGGCGGCCCTCCTCCTCGCTCTGGGGTACAGTAGAGGGGGTGGAAGGTCAGGGAGGGACCCAAGGCTTGGGAAGCTCCCTCCTGGGCCAGGGCCCCACCCATTTCCTTTTATTCTTTTCTTTTTTCTTTTTCTTTTATTTTCCTTTTTTTTTTTGAGACAGTTTTCTCACTGTGTCATCCAGGCTGGGGTGTGGTGGTGCCACCATAGCTCACTGCAGCCTTGACCCTCTGGGCTCAAGCAATGTTCCCACCTCAGCCTCCTGAGTAGCTGGGACTACAGGTGTGCACCACCGTGCCTGGCTCATTTTTAAATTATCTGTAGAGATGGGGTCTCCCTGTGTTGCCCAGGCTGGTCTCGAACTCCTGGGCTCAAACCATTCTCCCACCTTGGCCATCCCAAGTGCCGGGATTACAGGTGTGAGCCACCGCACTCAGCCTCCCACTTCTTGTGCAGGGAAAAGGGAGACACACTGGGGGCCAGGGAGCCTCTGGAGCGGCCTGGTGAGGAGGACAGATTGCTGGGAGTCCTGTGTCTCATTGCAGGACTCCGGGGACGCAGGGAAGCTCACCGGCAGGATGAGATAATGCTTCACTTTCTGCAGGTGGCACAGAGAGAGGACAAAGCCCTGGGGGTTCCGCTGACTCTCCCGGACCAGGAACAGGCTGCCAGAAGACAGGAGACGGGGCAGCATTACCCAAGAACCCATGGCTGCCACCTGGACCCCGGTCTCTCTTATCCCTGGGTCTGTTGCCCGGCCCTGCCCCTTACCCGTCTACCAAGCCCTGCTGTCCAATAAGCCGCTGGCTCTCCTCACGGGAAATGCGCCCGTGGAACCAGAGTTGGGTGCGGTGGATGGCTGCGGTGGGGAAGGATATGGGCGGTCACTTTGGGGAGGGGACCCCTATACCATCTACTCCCCGCTGGGAATGCAAAGAGAAGTCAAGGCAGCCCCCGCCCCAGGACTTGGGGCTGTCACCCACCTGCACTGAGGCTCGTGCCGGAGGCCGGTGTGGGCAGGCTGAGGCGGTGGTTTGTCTTCTTCTGTGGAGCAGTGGGAGATACGGGAGAGTCGGGGCATGCTTAGGGGCATTACCCAGCACCTCAGGAAGGTAGAGCACTTCTCCCCAGCCGGGGGCCTCCCCCCGCCCCCTCTTCCTCCCTCCTATTTCAGGGATCCCACCCAGAGAGTGGGTCCCCAGCACAAACACACACACAGGCAGCAGGCCTCACCCTCCAGGCCTGGGCCTCCTCCAGGGCCACACTCAGAGCCTCCCGGGGGTTCTCGATGACACGCCCAGCATGGCCAGAGAAGTCCATGGCCACCAGGGTATTATCTGAGACACTTCTCTGGAGATGGGAGGAGAGGGGAGAGGTCAGAACAGGGCCCAGGTACCCGTAAGACAGGGTCTGCGTGCCCACCCTCCCATCCCCTTGTGCACACTCACCAAGGGTGGGGAGCCCAAACAAGATGGATGCAGATGGCGAGACTGTGCCTGCTGGTAATTCTTGTAGAGCTGCACCCCGTACTGGGGGTGGGGAGAGAAAGAGGGCTTGAGGTCGACAGGTCCTGGGGGCGTGGCTGTGACCCCCCCCGCCCAGACCAGGGCTTGTCCAGACCAGGGCTGTGTTTCTGCCTTTGATGGGCGCTTCCTATAACTTCAGGCTTGGACTGGGGGTTATCAGAGAGAAAGGCCTTGATGCCCTCCTCATTCCTGCGACTTCCTGAAGGCAGAGCTGGGGATCCCTCTGGCCAGGCCAGCCCCCCATGCCACTCCCAGGGTCTCACCTTGAAGAGGCGGAAGGCAGCCAGCCAGCAGGTGCGGCTCTGCTCGTCTTCACTGCAGAAGATCCGAAGCCCCTTGTGGCCATTTCGAAGCTTGTTGGGCTGCAGAGAGAAGAAATTGACTGGTCCCGTATCTGCCTTTAGGACCACATGTCTGTCCCTGCTCCACAGAGCAGAGCAGAATCCAGGGAGTTTCCAGCAGGCCAGGGTGCAGGGAGAGGAGTCTAGGCGTCTGAATTGGGGCTCAGAAGCCCCGGGCAGGATCCAGGGGCCTGAGCAGTTCCTGCTTCCCCAAGCCAGGGGCCAGGCCTGGCCAGGTCTTCACCTTGACACAGAAACCGAAGTCGGTGGGCATCCCGTAGAGCTTGCGGCCCTGCGTCACCACGTACACGTTGGACTCGTTCACATCTGCCACGTACTGCAGGTGCCTCGGATCCTAAGCAGCACGAGAGAGCAGGACTTGGTACAGGTGGACCCTGCCCACTATTACCTCCCCCCACAAGCCAGGTGGGGAGATTTCAGGACCAGAGAGGGGCAGGGGAGTGCCCAGGGTCACACAGCAAATAGAAGTAGAGCCAGGACTTAAACTAAGGTCATCTTTTCTCCTGCTACCTCCCTGGGCAGGTGAGCTAGGCAAGGATGTAGGGAGAGATGGTAAACTGGAGGTGGCTGGCCTGGGGGGCCCAGGGGGAGAAGGGCTCAGGGGTTCCAGCAGAGAAGGGGCAACTTCTAAAAGGACCAGGGACTGGAGGGGCTGGGGCTGGCACCCTCAAGACCTCACCTTAGAGGTACCCTTGGTAGAGTAATAGAGGCCAGATCGGCGCAAGAAGCAGAAAAAGCGTTTCCAAAGCTTCCGTCCTGAACCCCGCAGCTGCAGAAAGCCCTGGATCTCAGGAAAGCTGCCAGCATTCAGGAAGTTCTGAGCCAGAGGAGAGCAGAGGAGAGTGAGAGGTCTGACCTCCTTCCTTCCCCTCTACCACCAAGATGTTTTTCTTTTTCTTTTTGAGACAGGGTCTCACGCTAGTGCAGTGGCACGATCACAGCTCACTGCAACCTCGACCTCCCCAGCTCAAGTGATCCTCCCACCTCAGCCTCCCAAGCACCTGGGACCACAGGCTCATGCCACCATTCCTGGCTTTTTTTTTTTTTTTTTTTTGGAGAGATGAGGTCCCGTTATGTTGCTCGGGCTGGTCTCAAACTTCTAGGCTTAAGTAATCCCCCGCCTCCGCCTCCCAAAGTGCTGGGATTACAGGCATGAGCCACCGTGCCCGGCCCCCCTCAAGGTTTTTACAAGAAAATGCTCCACATGCATTTCTCGCCCCCATTTAACGGAAGAAACTGATGCGCAGGCAGGGAAAGTGACTGTCCCCAGTCACACAGGACTGTGATTTGGCTCTTTCTACCACATAGAGGGGAGGCACAGGACTTAAGGGCGGAGAAGCACTGGCCAGTGCTGGGGAGTCGTGACTATGCAGTGAAATGGGGGGTCCCCCCACCTGGATGAGGTCTTCATGGGATATACCAGTGTGTGCATCGAGACAGCTGGAGACCATTTTTTCTGGGAACAGGGAGTGCTGTGGGTAGACAAGTGTCAGGGGTCAGGGCTCCAGCATCCAGGTTGAGGATCAGGGCATCCCAGCACCCAGACAGCCCTCATGCACTCACTGGGGAGCTCTTGAACAGTTCGTACTTGGCGAAGTTTTTCCGGAAGATGAAGCGGCTATCTCCGCCCACGGGCCAGGCAGCCTGCACTTCCACCACGGACTCGTGGTCCTCCAAACCCCGCTCTGGGGTCAAGGGCAAAAAGCCGGGGTTATTGGAGATCAACCAGATCTCCTGGATGAGCCACATGCCTAGCCCAAGATGCAAGGCATCACCTCCCAGCCCGGGTAGTTCCATGCACCTGACTTACCCAGTGCTAGGTGGGGGTGGCACTCCACCAGCCCCCAGGTCTCGTCGCTCAGGGCGTGAGCTCGCTGCACCAGCATTTCACACACGTGGCGAGCTGTGGCACCTGCCGCCACCTCCACAGACCTGCAGGCCCCATCCTCACTGTACACCTTTACTACCTGCGCCCCAGGAATTGCACACGACTTGAGGGGAGGCAAAGGGTGATTCCTTCCCTTTCCGCACCTGCTAGACCCTCAGGGACTCCTAACCAAGATCCCCTGCCTCCATGGAAGCAGCTGTGTATCTCCCACAGACCCAGAACCCCTCCCTTCCCTTCCCTTCTGAGGGACAACTCACATGGGGGCGGCTGGCATCGCGGGGGAGCAGCCCCCTTGCACTGGAGGGGCCCCCGAGAATGGGGCTCTGTGAGGGAGGACTGCAGAGCTCAGGGAAGGGGTTGGGGATAGAGGGGAGGGAGGTGGCACGCCGCTCCTCCTCTCGAAGTTTCCTGTGGCAAGAAGAAAAAGGGAGAGAGGTGTGGGGAAGGGAGCAGTGGCCTGCAAGCCTCTGAGTATTATCCAGCACTGACCTCCCCCAAGCCCCATGCCCCATCATACCTGCCGGTGGTTGGGATGAGGAGAGGCTGGGACCTCTTTACCTCCTCAGGCAGAGGGGTATCAGGGGGCTGGGGAGTCCCAGGAGGGGTCCCAGGGGCTGGGCAAAGGTCTTCCGGAGAGCTGCCAAGATGAGGTGGAGACAGATCCAGCTCCATGGCGTCTGAGGGAGAGAGGGGCTTAATGGAACCAGTTGTGCGCCCTTGTCCTGGGGAGAGGGGATGAGAGAATTCAGACCTCCCGACCTCACACGGCAGTTAGGGTGCTCCTCAGAGTTTACCTAGCACCTCACTGCTCTAACTGGAGTTTCCCTGAAGCCCTTGGGGAAGGATAGAATGAGCCTCATTTTACAAAAGGGGACACCGAGTCTCTGAGAAGGCAGCATTCTCGCCCTCAGTCACAGGTGAGTCGGGAGTAGAACCTGTGTTTAGACTCCAAGTCCAGTGCTCTTTCTGTTTTTTCTTCTTCTTTTTTTTTTTTTTGCAGTGGCGTCATCTCCGTTCACTGCAACCTTCACCTCCTGGGTTCAAGTGATTCTTGTGCCTTAACCTCCCGAGTAACTGGGATTACAGGCGCATGCCACCACGCCCGGCTAATTTTTGTATTTTTACTAGAGATAGGGTTTCATCATGTTGGCCAGGCTGGTCTCGAACTCCTGATCCGCCCGCCTTGGCCTCCCAAAGTGCTGGGATTGCAGGTGTGAGCCACCACGCCCGGCTCCAGTGCTCTTTCTTTAGCACAAAGTTGCTCACAGGAAGAGCTAAGCGTCCACCCACCACAAGCCTGGTGGTCACAACAGATTTCACCACCCCACAGACTCTCAGGCTCAGCCCTCAGGGCCAGGGCAAAGGCCCTCTCCTTTGCTTCCATGTGTGGGGCACTCACTGCGCTGGGCTCTGCCCCGGGTTTTTCCAGCACTTTGTTGCCAGACCCAGTTGCCAGAGCCTGTTCGTACTTGGCGAAGTTTGGCCTGCCCAAGTGATGAGTGATGCAGAGGGGAGAAGGAGGTTGGGAAGGATGGGAGCCAGAAAGGCAGGATAGCCGGCTCCGCTGCAGTGCAAGGGGGAGAGCGCGCCTGGGGTGGGGGTCCTGGCCCCAGCAGCCGCCAAACCTTGCGTAACCTCCCCAGGCCATCCTCCTGCCCAGCTCTTTCCTGAAGCCCCAATGCTAGAGCCACCTCCTCTGAGAAGCCTTCCTGGCTTTCCACATTCAGACTGAACCACTCCCTCTCAGCACCGCGCAGGGGCCGCATCATCCATTACTGTGCACCTGTCCTATCCACCCATTTGTCCGAGGGCACCTGGTACCCCCAGGCAAGGTCAATCTCACCCATGTCTTATCACTTATAGGGGCTGCACAGACACTCAGGACAAGTAAAGACAGGATGGCGGGCAAAGACGAGCACTAGAGGTGGAGGTGGGGCTGGCCCCTCCTCCGCAGGAACCCAGCAGACCCCTTTGGCCGGGCTGAGACCTGGGAGAACCTGCAATCCCAGCCCCCAGCCTCTTCTCCAGACACAGCCAGTACTATGAGGCCACCTGGGGCACCTGGGATTGACCCCTCAGGAGGGAGCAGGCACCTGACCCTTCAGTGAGGGCATCAGGGGATTTGGGGGACAGGTGAGTCAGGGTGGGCGGGACAACACTGCCTAGGGCTCTCCACTCAACCTTGACTCATCCACACAACTTCCTGGCTTAGGAGAAACAAAAACAGCCCTGCCTCTACCCTCCCCCAACTCCCCAACCCACTGGTAGCCAGAGCGGAATGGGGGAGGCACGGGGCTGGGAACAGGATGGGGGAGGAGGATGTGGGGCCTGAGGCTTCTCTGACGTCACCTCCTCCTCCCCACCCTCAGCCTAGCTCCAGGCCAGGTGAGACCTGCGATCTGCTGTCACCCCTAGTCCCAAACCACCGCCTCACCAGGGAGTCCCTCACCTTGGAAGGAGAGAGGCAATGCCCGGCCTGGATTCAGAGGCCCATATGAAGAGAAGCCAGCATCCCAGCGGTGCCCCTCCCCACCCAGAGCATCGCTCAGAGCCCCTGCCCTGTGTGGATGAAGTTCCTCCTGACACATTCTCCTGGGTGTCCCGGCCAGAGGGGTACCACAGGAGCAGGAGTGGAAAGGGAAAACACTCAAGAAGACAGACAGGATGAAAGGCCAGGGAGGGGGCTCAGGGTCCTGCCAAGAGGGGCAAGACACACCCACCACCCGCTAGCAACAGACACCAGCACCTCAATACCAGAACCCAATCCCCCATTCCCACCCCAGTCTAACCTCCAAACAGCCCCAGTCTCCAAACAGCCCCAGTGACTTCATTCCAGGCTGCAGGGGGCCACGCCTGCCTAGAAATCACAGACCAACAGTGGGGTGGGGAGAGGAGCAGAGAATTCGGGAGGGCAGTGCTTGGAAGGGGTTAGAAGTGGATTCGAATCACATTAGAGCCTGGCCTCAGAGATCAGAGAGGGCCAGCCCAAGGCTGGGGTTTGCCTTCAGAGCCCCCCAGCTGTGCCCTTAAGCCCCTTCTAAGGCTGGAGGCGGGTGGAAGCCCCCCAACTGTGCCCTTAAGCCCCTTCTAAGGCTGGAGGCGGGTCCAGACCAATGGGGTGAGCAGGGAGGAGGAAGGGGTCCTGGCTGTGGGCCTGGCAGCTTAGAGATCTGGAGTTTTCAAACTGAGGCCCCGGGAAAGCTTCGGTTGGAAACACCGACCCCCAAAATCAGTTTGTCCCCTCAACGAGGTAACTCCGGCCGTGGCTTCCCAGCTGCCTCCTCCCCCAGTAGCTCCAGCCCCACTCGCATTCCCGTCCTCCCAACCTCCTTGTTTACTTCCTGAATCACGCCCCACCTGACTGGCCCTAAGGGCGGGTGGCGGGGCCCAGTGTTCAGGGCCAACAGAAAACAACTCTGCTTCCCAGAGCAGGGGGAAGGGCTTGCGGGACTGAGGCCTGGGCCAGGGGCCTGGACGTGGCGGGAGAGCCCCCGTCCGCCCAGTACTCCACGCCCCGCCCCCACGGGAGAGGCTTATAACCTTTTAGGGTGCAGGGCCCAGGTGAGAAGGTGAGAAACCCCTGGATAACTCCTAGTATAAGGGAGGACCCAGGACTCTGAGGCCCCGCCCACTCTCTCACTCAGGAAAAATACCCAATGGGAGAAGGCGGGGCAGCTCTTTTAAAGTTTAATTCGGGAAGAATGCTGGAGTGTCTGTGCAGTTAATCATTACAGGCTGCCCGCCTCCATGAGGTCCCCCCACCCCGCATACAGCAGGATATCAGGAAAGGGGAGAGCAGAGTCCAAGACCGGCGGACCAAAAGAGGGCATTCCTGGGGGGCAGTGCGGCTAGTTGGGGGGGCCGTTCCGCCTTGCCAGCAGGTGCATTCTGTCCTCAATCTGCCAGGGAGACCCAAACCGGGAACCTGGGTCTCTCCCTAGCCTCATCAAGCAGAATAAACCATCTGCTACCCCCTACCCCACTCTCCCCAGGCCCCACCGCACTGCAGAGCCCCTCATACACCCCTCCAGCCTTCCTGACCATTTCGTGCTGAAGCCAGGAGGGACCCCGGCTCACCCGGCCTCCACTTTCCCATCGGAGGGCCAGAGGCGGTGTTGCTGAGAAGGGCATACAATCTGGAGAGATGGAGCCTCAACAATTTAGAGGATCCCTCTCCTTCACTGCCCTCCAAAGTGGAGGGGGCCCTCCCCACATCTCCCCGCAGCCCGCGGAGACGTCTGTCTTAGAGACTTGGGGAAACCCAAACTGGGGTAAACTGGGCGAGCCAGGGAGTGAGGGCGGCTCTCCCCGGATGTGCGGGGAGGGGCTAGTTTCAGCGGGAAAGCTAAGCCGGAGGAGAGAATCAGGTCTTCCTTCCCATTCTCAGCTTCTGGCTGCAGGGAGGTGTACAGGGAGGGAACAAGGAGGGCTGGAAACCAGGATGGGGACGAAAAGAGGGTGGGTGGGGAGGAGGGGGTGGGGTGGGAGATGGGCAGAAAAGAGAAAAGTGGGAGGCCGAGCAACCCATCAGGAGACCCAGCCTTTCCCTACCGGCCTCCAGACCGGCCGTGCCTGCTCCCAAAGGATGAATGCTCGCTTGGGTTCTTACCTGAACCCCGACGTCAGGACACCCGGCTGGGACCACGTCTTCAGGGAGGGAGACGCCAGGCCCTTAACTACCTGTCCCCCTCCAGCCCCCGCCCCTGGCCTGACATCACCGAGCGGGGAGGGGGAGAGCCAGGTGGCTCCAATCCGCCCACCTGGGCCGCTGGCCAGTTCAGCAGGAGACGGGCACAGCCTTGGGCCCTGGTGCAGCTGGGGGTTGCCTGGCAGGCTGTCGTCTGAGACCGATCTCGGTCCCCTTACCTGGAGGAGCCCCAGCAGGAGTAGCAGGACACCCGTTCCGAAGTCTGGCTCCGTCTAGGAACCCCCGGATTCCTGGATTTTATTTCAGATCCACTCCCGCTTCTCTACAGGTGGTAGGAGGGTGTCCCGACTTCGGACAGAGAAGTCAGGGGCGGGGGGAGCCCTGTTTGTCCAGATTCCAGGCCCAAGGAAACTAAAATTATCTTGGGCAGATGGGGGCGGGTCTAGGGGAGGCGCCTGGGAGGAGGAAACCTGGGAGGAGGGCGGAGACTCCCTGACACTACGCCAACTGGGATTGTTTTTGCCCTTCCTAGCCTGGCAGCAGGTGCCAAGGGAGGAGGCAGGTGCCTGGGGAGAGGCGGGGAAGACAGCCAAACAGACAGTACCAAGAGCGAAGATCAAGAGTCCCGACCACCTGGGAGGGAGGGGGGAGGGTCTGGGGGTTGCAAGGTAAGGGAAACCACCCCGTCCACTCTTTCCCCCTTTCCCAACACCCTCCCTGAACCTGGTCTGTTCATTGGCCAAGCCTGGGGGCCTGTCTCAGCTCTGGATCCCACCCCATGGGGCAAAGAGCACCCTGCCAAGGAGGGATGCCAGCCAGGGGGGTGTCCAGCAACATGGCCTGCCCCTCGATCTGCAGTCAACCATACCGTGGTGGCTGCGCCCTGGCCCCTCAGAGGTACCCAGGGTAAGCCCCCACTCCCCCGCCCCCCACCTTCTGAGCAAAGTCCAGAGTCTTGGCTTCCCCTTTAAAATCGAGGGGGTTAGGTAGGGTGGCAAAGTGGGAGGAGCCATGGTGACCTGGAGAAAGCTCTGGCCTGGGCCCCTGGGGATTCCTCTTAGAGGGATCACTTTATTTTATTTTTTTTTTGAGCGAGAGTCCCGCTCTGTCACCCAGGCTGGAGTGTAGTGGTGCCATCTTGGCTCACTGCAAACTCCGCCTCCTGGGTTCAAGCGATTCTCCTGCCTCGGCCTCTGGAGAAGCTGGGATTACAGGCGCCTGCCACCACACCCAGCTAATTTTTGTATTTTTAGTAAAGACAGGGTTTCTCCATGTTAATTAACCAGGTTGGTCTCGAACTCCTGACCTCAGGTGATCTGCCCACCTCGACCTCCCAAAATGTTCGGATTACAGGCATAAGCCACCACGCCTGGCCTGAGAGATCACTTTAGTTCTCTCAGGGATCACTTTAGCTCTCTCGTTCATTGCTGGGCAAACACAGGGTACTTGGGAGAGGGGTTAGGAGGTGGAGATCAAAGGCTGTGGCCACCGCCCAGCTTGATGTGGGTGACAAGAAAACAAACAATCCTTAGGGTGATAAGAGGTCCACCCTGGAAGGGGCACAGACGAGTGGCTCCTGCCTCAATTTTCTCCAGAGTTTTCCTAGGAAAACCGGTATGAGTGGGCCCAGCAAAGAAGTGGGGGAGGAGGCAAGGTCTCTTGGGTGATGGAGCAGCTTGTGCAAAGGCAGAGTAGACAATTCACTCATTCATTTATTCAACTATCTGTTCAGTACCTACCATATGCCAGCCCCATGTTTGGTACTGGGGATACAGGCATAAACAACAAAAACAGACCCCGCCCCATCCTCACACAGCCAATCACGAAGATTGATGTTAATCAAAGAATCACACAAATAAGAAACGACAGGAGACAACTATGCTGAGAAAATGACTCACATAGGGAGTAAGGAAAGACTTCTCTGTGGAGGTGACAGCTGAGCAGAGAAGAAGCTGGCTGACATGGGAAGCGGGTTGGAATCGGTGGATGGGAATTGGGGAAGGAGGCCACTTTCCCCAGTGAGGAAACCAATGCCAGAGCTCTGGGCAGGAGGGGATGCAGCATGCGGAGACAGAGAGTGGGGTTGGAGGAGAAGGGAAGAAGCAGAGGCCACGTGGGTGAACCTGGACAGGTGTGGAAGGTGTGGAAGGTGTGGAGAGAGGAAGCTGTGCTTCTGCAAATGTGGCCTCTAGACCTCCCTAACCTTGTGTGGAAAATAGATTCTTGGGCTCTTCTCCAGCAACTGAATCTCAGTCTCTGGGGCTAAGACCCAGAAGGAAGGTGTGGTATTGACAAGCCCTCAGGTGGCTGTTCTGCAAGCCAGGTTTGAGAGCCATCCATCCTGTTTGTCCAGATGGGCAGGAGTAGCGGTCAAAGACCAGACCCTGCAAGTTGTATTTAGACTTAAGTAGAAGCACAGAGGAGAGGGCACATTTACATTTCGGAAAGATCATCCTGGATGTTGAAGGATGGGATGGAAACAAAGCAACAGTAGAGGGCGGAGTGCTGTAGGAATCAACTTATATGGCTTTCTGGAGGGGTTGGAACTGTGTGAACAAAAACCAGGTCTGGGGTTGGGGAGAAGGGAGAGGGGTCCACAGTAGGGGGCACAGGGATTTGTGGGAGGTGATGTGACCATACTGTATCTTGGTTGTGGGGTTGGATGCACAACTGTGTGTGTTTCTTAGGACTCACAGAAAGGTACACTCAAGGCTGGGCGCGGTGGTTCACCCCTGTAATCCCAGGACTTTGGGAGGCTGAGGCGGGCGGATCACGAGCTCAGGAGTTCAAGACCAGCCTGACCAACATGGCAAAACCCCGTTTCTACTAAAAATACAAAAATTAGCTGGGCATGGTGGCGTGTGCCTGTAATCTCAGCTACTCAGGAGGCTGAGGCAGGAGAATCTCTTGAACCCACGAGACGGAGGTTTCAGTGTGCTGAGTTCGAGCCATTGCACTCCACCCTGGGCGACAAGAGCGAGACTCCATCTCAAGAAAAGAAAAAAAAAAAGAAAGGTATACTCAAGAGGATGAATTTTACTGTGGGTAAGTTGTATCTGAATTTAAAAACAACAACAACAATAAGGCCAGGTACGGTGGCTCACACCTGTAATCCCAACACTTTGAGAGGCCGAGGCGGGTGGATCATGAGGTCAGGAGTTCGAGACCAGCCTGGCCAACATGGTGAAACCCCGCCTGTGCTAAAAATGCAAAAATTACCTGGACATGGTGGTGTGCACCTGTAATTCCAGCTACATGGGAGGCTGAGGCAGGAGAATTGCTTGAACCCAGGAGGCAGGGGTTGCAGTGAGCCAAGATCATGCCACTGCACTCCAGCCAGGGCGACAGAGCAAGACTCCATCTCGGGGGAAAAATAATAATAATAATAATAATAATAATAATAAATAAGAATGCGTTTATAGGTCAATGGAACAGAATCCAGAGTCCAAGCAGAAACCCGTACATTTCTGGTCAATTGATTTTACAAGGTACCAAGACAATTTGATGGAGGAAAGGATAGGCTTTTCAATAAATGGTGCTGTCATCAATTGAATAGCTACATGCCAAAAGGTGAATTTAGATCTTTTGCTCACAGGATGCATAAGAAAAAAAAACTCGAAATAGATCAGATACCTGAATGTAAGAGCTAAAACCATAAAACTTCTAGAAGAAACCATGAGAGATAGTTTTCATGACCTTGGGTTAGGCAGAGAACTTAAATATGACAGCAAAAAGATAACTGACAAGAGAAAAAAATTGATGTTAGACTTTGTCAAAATTTAAAATTTTTGCACTTCAAAAGCCACCATTAAGAAGAGGCCAGGAGGCCGGGCACAGTGGCTCACACCTGTAATCCCAGCACTTTGGGAGGCCGAGGCAGATGGGTCACCTGAGGTCGGGAGTTCAAGACCAGCCTGGCCAACATGGAGAAACCCCATCTCTACTAAAAAAAAAAAAAATACAAAATTAGCCAGACATGGTGGCGCATGCCTGTAATCCCAGCTACTCGGGAGTCTGAGGCAGGAGAATCGCTTAAACCCAGGAGGCGGAGGTTGCAGTGAGCCAAGATGGTGCCATTGCATTCCAGCCTGGGCAAGAAGAGCGAAACTCCATATCAAAAAAAAAAAAAAAAAAAAAGAAGAGGTCAGGCATGGTGGCTCACAGCTGTAATCCCAGCACTTTGGGAGACCGAGGCAGGGGAATCACTTGAGCCCAGGAGTTTGAGACCAGCCTAGCCAAACTGGCAAGACCTCATCTCTACAAAAATTATAAAATTTATCCAGGCATGGTGGTGCAGGCCTATAGTCCTGGCTACTTGGTGGGGCTGAGGTGTGACAATCACTTGAGCCTGAGAAGTTGAGGCTGCAGTGAGCTGTGATTGTGCTACTGCGCTCCAGTCTGGGTGACAGAGCAAGACACTGTCTCAAAGAAAAGAAAGAAAAAATGAAGCCAGGTGAAGTGGCTCATGCCTGTGATCCCAGCACTTTGGGAGGCTGAGGTAGCCAGATCACTTGAGGCCAGAGTTCCAGACCAGCCTAGCCAACATAGTGAAAACAGCCTGGCCATTGCTACTAAAAATACAAAAAATTATCTGGGCTATGGTGGTGCATGCCTGTAATCCCAGCTGCTTGGGAGGCTGAGGCACAAGAATCTCTTGAACCCAGGAAGTGGAGGTTGAAGTGAGCCAAGATTGTGCCACTGCACTCCAGCCTGGGTGACACAGTGAGACCTTGTCTCAAAAAAAGAAAGAAAAAAAAAAAGAAAAAAAAACTAGCCAAAGACTGGGAGAAAATAGTTGCAAATCATATACAACTATATATGGTTGTATATATTTTGGTTGGTATCCAAAATATATAAAGAACTTTTACACATCAATAATAAAGAGACAAATAAAAATGGGCAAAAGACTTGAATAGATGTTTCTTCAAATAATATGTATATGAATGGCTAATAACTACATGAAAAGATACACAACATAGTCATTAGATAAATGAGAATTATAATCACAATTATATACCATGTCATGTCCACTAGGATGGTTATAATCAAAGAGACACAACACAAGTATTGGTGAGGATATGGAGAGACAAATCCTCATATATTGCTGGTGGCAAAACTTTGAAAAACAGTCTGGCCATTTCTTAAAAAGTTAAACACTAGCCTGGGCAAAATGGTAAAACCTTGTCTCTACAAAAAATACAAAAAAAGTTAACTGGGCATGGTGGTGCGTGTCTGTTGTCCCAGCTATTCAGGAGGCTGAGGCAAGAGGATAGCTTGAGTTTAGCAGGTCGAGGCTGCAGTGAGCCGTGTTTGCACTGCTGCATTCCAGCGTGGGCAACAGAGCGAGACCCTGTCTCAAAAAAAAAGTTAATCATAAACTTAACACAGGACCCAGCAGTTCTACCCTTAGGGATCTACCCAAGAGAAATGAAAACACACACCTATACAAAGACACCTAAACATTTGTAGCAGCATTATTCAAAATAGACAAAAAAAACCTGGAACCCTAAATATCCATCAACTGGTGAATTAAGAAACAAAATGTGGTGAATACGACTCAGCAATGAAAAGGAACAAACTACTCTAGACGCTACAGCATGAACACATCTCAGAAAACATATTGAATGAAAGAACCAGAAGCAAAAGACCACATAGTGTATTATTCTGTTTATATGAAACATCCAGAAAAGGCAAAGTTAGAGACAGAAAGCAGATCAGTGGTTGCACAGGACTGGAATTGGGAGCTGGATTGACCAGAAACAGGTGGGAAGGACTTATCAGGTTGACGGAAACATTCTGTAACTGGATTGTAGCGATGGTTAGGCAACGGTACAAATCACTGCATTTTCTTTTTTTTCTTTTTTGAGACGGAGTCTCGCTCTGTCACCCAGGCTGGAGTGCAGTGGCGCGATCTCGGCTCACTGCAAGCTCCGCCTCCCGGGTTCATGCCGTTCTCCTGCCTCAGCCTCTCCGAGTAGCTGGGACTACAGGCGCCCGCCACCACGCCCGGCTAATTTTTTGTATTTTTAGTAGAGATGGGGTTTCACTGTGGTCTCGATCTTCTGACCTCGTGATCCGCCCGCCTCAGCTTCCCAAAGTGCTGGGATTATAAGCATGAGCCACCGCGCCCGGCCATATCACTGCATTTTCTTTTCTTTTCTCTTTTATTATTTATTTATTTATTTATTTTTTGGAACACAGTCTCACTCTGTCACCCAGGCTGGAGTGCAGTGGTGAGATCTCAGCTCATTGCAACCTCCACCTCCCAGGTTCAAGCGATTCTCCTGCCTCAGCCTCTGGAGTAGCTGGTGCGCCACCACGCCCAGCTAATTTTTGTATTTTTAGTAGAGACAGGGTTTTGCCGAGTTGGCCAGGCTGGTCTTGAACTCCTGGCCTCAAGTGATCTGCCCACCTTGGCCTCCCAAAACGCTGGGATTACAGGTGTGAGCCACCACGCCCTGCCTGGTTTAAAAAAAAAAAAAAAATGAGCCCGGGTGCAGTGGTTCATGCCTGTAATCCCAGCACTTTGGGAGGCCAAGATGGGCAGATCACAATGTCAGGAGTTCGAGACCAGCCTGGCCAACATGGCGAAACCCCATCTGTACTAAAAATAGAAAAATTAGCTGGCTTGGTGGTGGGCACCTGTAATCCCAGCTGCTCAGGAGGCTGAGACAGGAGACTCACTTGAGGCCGGAAGGCAGAGGTTGCAGTGAGCCGAGATCGCGCCATTGCACTCCAGCCTGGGCAACAGAGCAAGACTCTGTCTCAAAAAAATAATAGTAATACAAAAGTTAGCTGGGCGTGGTGGCTGGCACCTATCATCTCAGCTACTAGGGAGGCTGAGGCAGGAGAGTCACCTGAACCCAGGAGGCGGAGGTTGCAGTGAACCGAGATCGCGCCACTGCACTCAAGCTTGGGTGACAGAGTGAGACTCTATCTCAAAAAAATAATAATAAATAAATAAATAAATAGCCTAAAGGGACACTCGAGTGGGTGGCGTGTTAGGATACCATAGTGGTACTGTAGGCAGGGAAAAGGCAGTGAGGACTTGAGCAGACTCCATTTCCAGAGCTGCGAAATGGGAATAATGACGCCAGCCCCCAGTGAGAGGCTGAATGAGAAGGGATGTGCAGAAACTGTTGGGGGTACAGAGCCTGAAGAGCATCTACTGTTCTCCAGTGCAGGCAAGAAGCAGTTGCAAAAGACTGGAAAAAGCAGTTTAGAGCTTTGGGATCAGAAACATTTGTGTATGTAACTATAGGGCGGTTCCAAATGCCATCAGCGCCGGGCGTGGTGGCTCACGCCTGCAATCCCAGCACTTTGGGAGGCCAAGGCGGGCGGATCATTTGAGGTCAGGAGTTCGAGACCAGCCTGGCGAACATGGTGAAACCCTGTCTCTACTAAAACAAACAAACAAAAAACTGGGCCAGGCGTGGTGGCTAATGTCTGTAATTCCAGCACTTTAGGAGGCCGAGGCTGGTGGATCACCTGAGGTCAAGAGTTCGAGACCAGCCTGACCAACATGGTGAAATCCTGTCTCTACTAAGAATACAAAATTAGCCGGGTGCGGTGGCACGCGCCTGTAGTGCCAGCGACTCGGGAAGCTGAGGCAGAAGAATCGCTTGAACCCGGGAGGCGGAAGTTGCAGTGAACCGAGATCGCACCATTGCACTCCAGCCTGGGCAACAAGAGTGAAACTCCGTCTCAAAAAAAAAAAAAAAAAAAAAAAAAAATGCCATCGGCATGTTAGCGAGAAAATGTCAACTATTTCATACATCAGCCACACCCAACCCCATCCCCAGGATGCTTGCCCCACCACTTTCTCTTTCTTTTGTAAACTGAAAAGCACTTTGCAGTCTAAGATAGTCCATTAGAGTAAATGAAGCCATGAAGTCCAGCGGACACCGCGAGTGGGGAGTGGGGAAGCCCGGTACTCTGGGAGACCGGGCCAGGGAAGGAGGGTCTGGACCGGTCCTCCCAGCCCCTGCCCGGGGCGCGAGCTCCGGAGCTGCCCTACGACGTCAAAACGTAGCAGTGGCGGAGGCCTGCAGGGGGCGCCCGGACACCACCCTTGGCCCCGCCCCGCTCCAGAGCCCCCGCCCCGTCACGTGCCCGCGGCTCGCGTCACACCCGGAAGCAGGGGCCCCAGCGGAGCCGGCCGCGATGAGCGGGGAGCCAGGGCAGACGTCCGTAGCGCCCCCTCACGAGGAGGTCGAGCCGGGCAGTGGGGTCCGCATCGTGGTGGAGTACTGGTGAGCGGCCCCGGCTGGAGGACCCCCACCCTGGTCCCGCGGGCCGGACGGAGGTGGGTCCACGGGAGGCCCCACCCCCGAATCCCCAGCCCAGCCCCATATCTTGACTCCCCAGTGAACCCTGCGGCTTCGAGGCGACCTACCTGGAGCTGGCCAGTGCTGTGAAGGAGCAGTATCCGGGCATCGAGATCGAGTCGCGCCTGGGGGGCACAGGTGAGGCTCGCGGAACACCTGCTGAGTCAGTCTGTGCTCTAAATCCCAGCTCTCCCGCTTTCTAGTTCTGACATTGGCTGCTTTATGTAAAGTGCCCGCAGTGCTTGGCACATGGTAAAATGTCCGGCCAACATGAGTTCCCTTCCATAGGTCAGGGGGCGTCACAGAGGCCTGTGGGGAAAAACCTATTAGACTGCAATCGTGTAGGGTTGGAGGGGAGTCCTTTATTGAGTGTTGCGAGGGGCACACAGGCGAGGCCTCCCTCAGGTTCCCTGGAGTTTGACCCAGGGTTGGGGAATGGCTTAAGGAGCTACAAATGGGTCTCCAGTGGGACTGATGGGGGACTTGAAGGCGGAGGACCCCTTTGGAGGAACTCCTGACTTCTGCCTATGTTCTCAGTGTACAATTTATTTATCTGTTGATTTCTTACCAGGTGCCTTTGAGATAGAGATAAATGGACAGCTGGTGTTCTCCAAGCTGGAGAATGGGGGCTTTCCCTATGAGAAAGATGTGAGTACTTGCAGCGTTGGGAGGACCTCTTGGTCACCCTACCCCAACAGTGCATCATCCTATCATTCCACATCTCTGTCCTGTAGCTCATTGAGGCCATCCGAAGAGCCAGTAACGGAGAACCCCTAGAAAAGATCACCAACAGCCGTCCTCCCTGCGTCATCCTGTGACTGCACAGGACTCTGGGTTCCTGCTCTGTTCTGGGGTCCAAACCTTGGTCTCCCTTTAGTCCTGCTGGGAGCTCCCTCTGCCTCTTTCCCCTACTTAGCTCCTTAGCAAAGAGACCCTGGCCTCCACTTTGCCCCTTTGGGTGCAAGGAAGGAATAGAAGATTCCGTGGCCTTGGGGGCAGGAGAGAGACACTTTCCATGGACACTTCCCCAGCCACCTCATACCCCCTTCCCAGGATAAGTGCCCACGAAAGCCCAGTCCACTCTTCACCTCAGTAATACCTGTCTGATGCCACAGATTTTATTTATTCTCCCCTAACCCAGGGCAATGTCAGCTATTGGCAGTAAAGTGGCACTACAAACACTAATGGTAACTAGTGTGTGTTTTTATATGTCCGGTCTGGGAATGTGGGGGGGCACAGAGTCTGGCCAGCCCAGCCTTCGTGCCGCCAGGGTGGCTGTGCTGGCTGGGTGGGCTTTCTGGACAGCTACTCCTTAGGTCAGTGAGCTCCTCTGGCATAGCCAAGGCAAGGAAAATGAGTCCCACAGTAGACCCTGCCTCATGTTTCCCCCACCCTACCCGCCACTCTCCTCACTCACAAGGAGGAAATAACCCATTCTGGTGAGTGGCCTTAGGAATTAGTTCGTTCTAAATAAGAATGATCTGGCCGTCAAAGGGCTCTCAGATCTGAATCCAGCTTCCCGATCCCCCCAACCCTGAAGCTGGAGAACTGGATGTCTGGCTCCTCTTCCAGGCTTTCTGAAGATTCCCAGCCACTCCCTCCAGGAAAAGAGGAGTTAAGTGTAAGGTGACCAGACATAGGCTGGTGCCTAGCTGTTTTCCAAAATATATTTGCAAATGGACAAAGTGGGTGTGGAGAAGGACCCCCCACACCTACCTCCCCATACAACACCCATTCTCCCCCTGGGTCTTTATTTCATCTTTAAAAAAACAAAACAAAAAAAGTAAAAACTAAACAGAAAAGCACTCTGTACAAAAGCACTCTGTACTGACACCATTGCTGCTCTTTCCTCATGGGGGGCAGTACTAGGTCTCAGGGACAGTCTCTGAATGGGTCGCTCTTGTTCTTAGACACTCCCTTAGGGCCGCTTCCCCTCTCAGGCCAGCTTCCCTAAGGCTTTCAGTACCCAGGATCTGGAAGGAAAGGGCCAAGCTGGGCTGTGGCATCCACTGGACCCTACAGTCTCACTGGGCAGGGCCCCAGAATCCACCAAGACTCCCCAGTGCTGTTCCTCTTCCAACGAGGCTGGACCCCTTCCAGCCATCTGGGAACTCAAGCAGGAAGGAAGGTTCCTTAGGACAGGTTCCTGGCATGGCAGGTTCCCCTGGAAGTGGTCGGAGGGCCCTCCCACCTCTTGATGCCAGCAGAAGTCAGGCCTTCCCTGCTCCCTGAGGACACATCAGGGCTTCTGCGGACTTGGCCTTCTGGTTCACACTGGCACGTCCAGACCCAGGTACTCTGGGTTCTCTGCCGTAGGTGTCCCTTTGAAGGTGCTGGGTGGAGCCCCCCGCTCTGATGGGTCCTGGTCCCAGTAATAGAGGTTGTCGAAGGCTGGGCTGAAGGCCGGAGGAGGGTGGGGCTGAGGGGCAGCTCCTCCCCGGGGTGCCAAGTACTCGGGGTTCTCCACAGCACCCCCAAAGGCAAAAACGTCTTTGACGACCCCATTCTTCCCTGGGGAGAGAGTCTTGGGCCTTTCCAGAGTGGCACCAGCAGGTCGGGCAGGAGGCAGAGGGCCCTCTCGGGGCGAAGGGGGTTGTGGCCGAACATCTGGCTGGTTCACATATTCTGAAAGGCCAAGAGAAGATGACCTGTTAGGGGAAGGAACCCCGGTGTCTCTGCCACTCCCTCTGCCCCTACAGTGGACCCTAGGCTGAAGGTCCCCACCTCCCCTGCCCATCAGTCTCTCCGCTTAGACTGGACTCCATACCGGGCTGGAGGGTGCAGGTCAGGGGGGTAACGTAGCCGTCAGTCTCAGAGGGCAGGGGTACTGTGGGGTCCTCACTGTACCGCTGTAGAGGGCTGGGGTCATGTGCGGGGAGGCTTTGCAGCCCCTTGGCTGCCCCCATTCCCAGGTCACCATCAAATACATCGGAGCCAGCCCCTTCGGAGGGTGCCAGTGGAGACCTGGGGGCCTCCTCTTCTGAGGGCTCCAGCCCTAGCGTCAGGTCCCCACCGCCACTCTGGGGACAAGAAAGAAAGTCATGATGGAGGTCACTCATGGATCTGGGATGGGGACTCCATGGGAGGTGACAGGGTCACAGGAGAAAAACAGAGGTCACCTTTGGAGTATGACAGTCACCGTGGAGAGAATGGGGTCACAGGGGTTGGAAGGCAGTAAGAATTTTTTGTAGGGATAATGGGGTCTCCTTGAGAGGTGACAGTTGAGGGAACATCAGAGAAAGGGACCCTAGTCCACCGGGCTTGGGGGAGGTAAGCAGACGGCCACACAGTGTGACTGAGGGCACTGACCCTGGTAGATGAGCTGCGGTGCCTGTGGTGGACCATGCCCCCAGCACCCGGGGCAGGGTCTGGACAGAAGAAGCCCTGCTGGGGTACCAGATACTCCTCAGCATCCACCAGGTCCCCCATGTCATCATCCTCCAGCAGTGAGCGGTAGAAGGTGCTGTCCAAGGGACTGGCAGGGCCCAAGTCCTCATTCTGTGGAGGAAGGAGAGGCGGGATGGCGGCCCCTCCCCAGCCCAGCATGCAGCCTTCCGTGAGGAAGCCTTATCGCAGGTGAGGGGCCTGGCATGCTGTACTCATCTCCCCTTCCCACCCTCTGCAGGAGGGTGCTCTTAGCCACAGGCAGGGATGGGGCACAGAGGCCCAGTACCTGGATGACCACAAAGCGCTGGGGGTCCCTGGCCATGCGGGAGAATTCAGACACCAACTCCCGGAATCTCGGCCGACATTCAGAGTCAATCATCCAACCTGGGGCAGGAGGGAGGTCAGCATGCTAGTCCCGGGCCCTGTGTGCTTGCTGCCTCTCCCCTCCCACTCCCCCTCCAGTCTGGTCTAGACAGTCCCAAGGGACAGCCCAAAGCCCTCAGGTGGTAGAGAAGTAGTACCAGACTCTGGGGTCTTCAGCCAGAACCTTTGGGCATCTCTGCTAGTTTCCCTTTTCATTCTTTTTTCTTTTTGTTTGCTTTTTTATTTTTTTGAGATGAGGTTTCGCTCTGTCGCCCAGGCTGGATTTAAGTGGCGCAATCATAGCTTACTGCAACCTTAAACTAGGCTCAAGTGATCTTCCTGCCTCAGCCTCTCCCGAGTAGCTGGGACTACAGGCACACACCACCACACCCAGCGAATTTTTTTATTTTTTGTAGAGATAGGATCTCACTGTGTTGCCCAGGCTGGTCTTGAACTCCTGGCTTCAAGGGATCCTCCCACCTCAGCCTCCCAAAGTATTGGGATTACAGGCATGAGCCACTGTGCCCAGCTTAATTTTGTACAAGAGTGTTCCTCAAGAGTGGCTTTGGACTTTGACTGTAAAAGGGATACAAGAAGGTTTTGAGGCTCCTAATATACCAGGGCTCCTGGGTTTACATACATCCTGGTCCCCTTTCATGCCCCTTGGAGCTCCTCCACCCAGGACCTCCCACCCTCCTCCAGGCAGCCAGCACAGCTCAGCCACGCACATTTGACCATGATCATGTAGACATCAATGGTGCAGATGGGGGGCTGGGGCAGCCGCTCCCCCTTTTCCAGCAGGTCAGGGATCTCCCGGGCTGGGATCCCATCGTAAGGTTTGGCCCCAAAAGTCATCAGCTCCCACACAGTCACACCTAAGGCAAAGACAGGGTCAGGAGTGGGAGGGCCAGAGGGAGCTTTAGTGTACTGAGCCAGAGGTTCTGCTCAGGAGTCTAGCATCATGGCAGCGGCGGGGAGATGTGATGCCAGGAGATAGACTCTACCCGGTCTTTCCCTAACCCTGGGAAGTGCATAGACCCTGCAAGGTGGGGCACAGACAGCCCCTTCCCTCCCTCCACATGCCGAGGTGGCCCCATAATTCTCCCCATCCCAGCTCTCATCCTCCCTCCAGCCATGGCTCCTCACCCACCCCTCCCAACACCCTCCACCACGCACCATAACTCCACACATCACTCTGGTGGGTGAACCGCCGGCGGAGAATGGACTCCAGTGCCATCCACTTGATGGGCACCTGGGAGGGCAGAAGAGGAAGTCCTCCAACTGTGTGTTGTGGGGAGGTGGCCACTCAGAGTTCTCCCAGGGGCCAGACACCACTCCACCCAGCTTCCTCTGCTCCTTGCTCCTTCACCTAACCTTGCCCCCATCTGCATGGTACTCTGTCTCGTCAATGTCCAGCAGCCGAGCCAGCCCGAAGTCTGTAATTTTGACATGGTTGGGACTCTTGACCAGCACGTTCCGAGCAGCCAAGTCCCTGTGTACGAGCCGCACATCCTCCAGGTAGCTCATCCCCTGGAATGGGAAGCACCCATGTAGACCTTCTGGGAGGGCCTGGGCCTGGCCACATGCCCAGGAAGAGTCCCCATCCTAGCCCCTTGTGGACATAGGGGCTTGCTCCGAAGAGAACTGCAAAGAGCCCAGGTGCATACCTTGGCAATCTGCATACACCAGTTCAGCAGGTCCTGGGAGCCCAGGCGTCCGCGGTTTTCCCGGACATGGTCTAAGAGGCAGCCATAGGGCATAAGCTGTGTCACCAGCTGCACCGTGGATGTCAGGCAGATGCCCAGGAGGCGGGAGACATATGGGGAGCCCACACCAGCCATCACGTATGCTTCCTGGGGACAAGGGTACACTGAGAGGGTATGGAAGACCACACACCCCCAAACACCACACAGCCTCCCAACCATCACAAACCACAGCCATGGCCCACAGCCTGTGAAGGCTCAAAGTACCAGTCTGGACAACATGGTGAAACCCCGTCTCTACTAAAAATACAAAGATTAGGCCAGGCACGGTGGCTCACGCCTGTAATCCCAGCACTTTGGGAGGCTGAGGCGGGCAGATCATGAGGTCAGGAGTTTGACACCAGCCTGGCCAACATGGTGAAACCCCATCTCTACTAAAAGTACAAAAATCAGCCGGGCGTGGTGGCTCATGCCTGTAATCCCAGCTACTCAGGAGACTAAGGGAGGAGAATCACTTTAACCTGGGAGGCTGAGCTGAGACCGCGCCATTTCCACTCTAGCCTGGGTGACAGAGCAAGACTGTCTCAAAAAAAAAAAAAAAAAATTAGCGGGCGCTTGTAATCCCAGCTACTCAGGAGCCTGAGGCATGAAAATCGCTTGAGCCCAGGAGGTGGAGGTTGCAGTGAGCCGAGATCATGCCACTGCACTCCAGCCTGGGTGACAGAGCGAGACTCCAAAAAAATAGTCTAGGTTTGCGGGAGTCCTGTCTCCGCAAACCCCAATGAAGAGAGACCAGAGCCCAGACCTGCAGCCATGGGGTCCTTCCTGTCCTCCTAGCAGGAGAGGGTGGAGGGGCTTACGTCTAAGATTTCTTTGTTGGCTTTGGGGGATGTGTTTTCCCTCAACACTTTGATGGCCACTGGAATTTTCACATTCTCCCCATCAGGGATCCAGATGCCCTGGGCAGAAAGAGGAGGATATGAGTGAGAAGAGCGTGGGCTGGATCCTACCTGCCTTCCAAGAGATCATTACTTGTGCTCCAAACATCCTTCACCACCCTGGGGCTTGGCCCCGCTCCCTTCTTCTCACTGCCCTCCCCTAGACACTGCCTCCGGCTCTTGCCCCTCCCATCGGAACTGCTGACCACACCCCTCCAGGCACCGCCCCCATCCTCTGGGGCCGCCCACCCCAGGACCTGGCCCTGACCTTGTAGACTGTGCCAAAAGCGCCAGATCCAAGCACCTTCACCTTCCTCAGCTCCGTCTCTTTCAGGATCCGCATCTGCGCCTGGTTGGGCATCGCTCCGCTAGGTGTCAGCGGCTCCACCAGCTGGGGTGAGGGGGTGGTGGGTCAGTGCCGGGGGCCAGTGCAGACCCCACGCGGGCTGGGAGGCCTTCACCCCGCCTCACCTCCGTTTCCTGCAGCAGCCTCCGCATCGTGTACTTCCGGATCTTCTGCTGTCGTCGCTTGATGAGGATCCCAAAGACCACCCCCAAGACCACGACCAGCAGAATGCCCACCACCGCAGAGATGATGGACGTCAGAGGGCTGGGGGCGGGAGCCAGGGTCAGGGATTGAGGGCTAGTTTGGGGTGGGAGGGACAGAGGGGGCCCACGGGGGACATGAAGGTGTTTGGCAGTCGGAAAGGGAAGTCGGAAGGGTGACCCACAGGCTTGGACCCTCTCCTACTCTAAAACCTGCCTTGGTTCCCCACTGCCTCCACAATAAAGTCCAAACTCCTTGTAGGCAATCAGAACGCTCTCCGCATCTCCAGATTCTCTATACTCTTGCCCTTGGCTCTGTCTGGCTTAGGGCTCCAACAATTCATGGTGTAAAAATTACTAAGGACTCTGGGCGCGGTGGCTCACACCTGGAATCCCAGCAATTTGAGAGGCTGAGGTGGGCGGATCACAAGGTCAGGAGTTCGAGACCAGCCTGGCCAACATAGTGAAACCCCGTCTCTACTAAAAATACACACACACAAAAATTAGCCAGGCGTGGTGTGGGTGCCTGTAATCCCAGCTACTTGGGAGACTGAGGCAGGAGAATCGCTTGAACCCGGGAGGCGGAGGTTGCAGTGAGCTGAGACTGCGCCACTGCACTACAGCCAGTGCAAGACTCCGTCTCAAAAAAAAAAACAAGTCACTAAGGAGACTGTTAATACACATGCCCCTCAACACCACGGGGCTACATCCTGATAAACCAATTCTAAGTTGAAACTGAAAATGCATTTAAGACACCTAGCCTGGCTTACACGTGCTCAGAACATTTACACTGCCAGCAGCTTACAGTTGGGCAGAATCATCTGACACAAAGCCTATTTTATAATAAACTGTTAAATAAGTTTGTGTTATTTATTTATTTATTTTTGGGACAGGGCCTTGCTGTGTTGCCCAGGCTGAGTGCAGTGGTGAGATCATGGCCCACTGCAGCCCTGACCTCTGGGCTCACGCAGTCCTTCCACCTCAGCCGCCCAAGTAGCTGGAACTACAGACAGACGCCACCACACTCAGCTAATTTTTTTATTTTTTGTAGAAATCGGGTCTATGTTGCCCAGGCTGGTCTCGAGCTTCTGGCCTCAAAGGATCCTCCCACCTTGGCCTCCTAAAGTGCTGGGATTACAGGTGTGAGCCACGGTGCCTGGCTATGTAATTTATTGAATACTGAAAGTAGGGCTCGGCATGGTGGCTTGAGGCTGAGGTGGGCAGATCACCTGAGCTCGGGAGTCGGAGACCAGCCTGACTAACATGGTGAAACCCCGTCTTTACTAAAAATACAAAATTAGCCGGGCATAGTGGTGTATGCCTGTAATCCCAGCTACTCTGGAGGCTGAGGCAGGAGAATCATTTGAACCTGGGAGGTGGAGGTTGCAGTGAGGTGAGCCAAGATTGCGCCATTGCACTCCAGCCTAGGCAACAACAGCAAAACAACGTCTCAAAATAAATAATAAATAAATAAATAAAAATAAATAAAAGTGAAAAACAGAATGGCTGTATGGGTATTCAAGGTACGGTTTCTACTGAATGTATATTATTGCTTTTCCACCATTGTAAAGTCAAAAAATCCTAAGTAATATCATCGCAAATCAGGGGACCGTCTGTAGGCATACAGTTTTGGGGCCCCACCCCCAGAGATTCTGACTGCTGCATGGGTACAGGAATGTACACCCGATGATTTTGATGTTCTAGCCAAAATTTCCACCCACAGGTCATGATTTTCCACACCTCCCAGTGTTTGCATAAGCTGTCCCTTCAGCCTGTACCACCATTTCTCCACAGGGTCATCTTTTAAGACTCGGCTCGGCCAGGCGCGATGGCTCACGCCTGTAATCCCAGCACTTTGGGAGCCCGAGGCAGGTGGATCACCTGAGGTCAGCAGTTCAAGACCAGCCTGGCCAACATGGCGAAACTTCGTCTTTACTAAAAATACAAAAATTAGCCGGGCGTGGTGGCGCATGCCTATAATCCCAGCTACTGGGGGGGCTGAGACAGAAGGATTGCTTGAACCTGGGAGGCAGAGGTTGCAGTGAGCCGAGATCGTGCCATTGCACTCCAGCCTGGGCAACAGAGCGAGACTCCATCTCGAAAAAAAAAAAAAAAAAAAAGACTTGGCTCATCGCCAGGAGTGGTGGCTCACACCTGCAATCCCAACAATTTGGGAGGCCAAAACTGGAGAATCACTTGAGCCCACAAGTTTGAGACCAGCTTGGGCAACATAGTGAGACCCTGTCTATACAAAAAAATTTTTTTTTAATTGCCCACGCATGGTGGCACGCTCCCATAGTCCCAGCTACTGCAGAAGGATCACTTGAGTCCAGGAGGTCAAGGCTGCAGTGAGCCTGTGATTACACCACCACATTCAAGACTGGACAACAGAGCAAGACCCTGTCTCAATCACTCAATAAAAAGATAGCATATCTGGCTGGGCACGGTGGCTCATGTCTGTAATCCCAGCACTTTGGGAGGCTGAGGTGGGTGGATCTTGAGGTCAAGAGATTGAGACCCTCCTGGCCAACATAGTGAAACCCTGTCTCTACTAAGAATGCAAAAATTAGCTGGATATGGTGGCATGTGCCTGTAATCCCAACTACTCGGGAGGCTGAGGCATAAGAAGCGTTTGAACCCAGAAGGCAGAGGTTGTAGTGAACCGAGATGGCACCGCTGCACTCCAGCCTGCAGGCAGAGTGAGACTCTGTCTCAAAAAAATAAAAAAAAAGATAGTGCATCCGGGGATAGATGGAGCTCCTGGGTGTTGATCCAATATTCTTGTCACCCTGTCCTCTTCACACCCCCTTGCTTAGCACAGGGTCTGGTACATACCAAGCCTGTAACGCATGCTCATTTCATGGACAGATGATTGCCTAAGACAGACTCCAGTCTGTTTTTCTCCCCAAAGTCCTTCCCAAAGGTCCCCACTGCCCAGACGGTCAAGTCCCACCCTGTGGCTTGGGGATCAGGGCCCATGGCATCCAGGTCGGACCCCACCCTGACTCTAACTTGACCCCCTTACTCCTGTGCTTACTCAACAGCCCCCAACACCAGAACTTTGAAGACACCCTGGATTTCCTGATGCTTCCCCGTCCAGTGTCACCTTGCACCCCAATGCTTTCTACCTAAATGCAAGTGCAATACCTGCTCCTCTCTCAAAGCCTAGCTCAAATGCCACCTCCCACTCGAAGCCTCCCACCATCCCCAGTTAAGAATTCATCACTCCCTCAGTGCTGCAGCTGCACTCTTCTCAGTCTCCCTTGACTTCCAAGGAATTGAACTTTGCCTGTGTCCCTCACAAGGCATCAAGTTACTCCAGGGTATGGAGGGACTGGGTTTCCTAGCCATCTTTCCTTGCAGTCCCCTCCCCTCAGCATCTGAGCGGGTCCTCTGTCACTTGTTGAAGTGGAAAATGACAGCAGGTTCCACAGTGGAAGAGTGGGTGAGAAGGGACATATGTCAGGGGGTCCCCTCCCTACAGCAGTGACCACCCAGCATCCAGTAGGGGAGTGAAGGGCAATGAGGGGTACATCCTGGGGTCCAGGCCAACCTGGCTCTCTGCTCAGCGGGGCAGCCCTTGTCATCCAGGTCCACACAGCTGCAGGAGAAAGAGTCTCATCAATTCTGGGAACCACCCTCTTGGGAACCACCGTTCCAGCCTCACAACAACCCTGGGAGGGGTGTGGCTGGGTCATTATCCCCATTTGACAAAGGCAGAAACTGGGCTCAAGGCCATCAGTGCTCCTTCTACCACCCCACAAGGAGACTCCTTCTCTAGCCAAGGAACCGGCATGCCCCGCTCCCCTGCAGCTCCTTGTGGTGGGTAGGAAGCAGGGAGGGGCACCCAGAAGAGCAAGCCCAGGAGCTCAACTATTCCCTCCATAGAAGAATCCCAGGGTAAACCGATACCACTTCTCCAGAGAACGGTTTGGCAACACCTATGAAATATTATCTATGGCCCAGCAGTTCCTCCTCTGAATATAGACCATATATACTGTTTGCAAATGCTTTTTTCACTTAACAGAATCTTGCAGTGTTTTTCCATGTTCTAACACCGTGATCTGGATCTAGGATCCATATGGATCTGGACCCATATTCTTTTTTTTTTTTTCTTTTTTTTCCTGAGACGGAGTTTCGCCGTGTTGCCCAGGTTGGAGTGCACTGGTGCAATCTTGGCTCACCACAACCTCCACTGCCCAGGTTCAAGCAATTCTCTTGTATCAACCTCTCAAATAGCTGGGATTACAGGCACCCACCACCACGCCTGGCTAATTTTTGTATTTTTAGTAGAGACGGGGTTTTGCTATGTTGGCCAGGCTGGTCTTGAACTCCTGACCTCAGGTGATCTGCCTTCCTCGGCCTCCCAAAGTGCTGGGATTACAGGCGTGAGCCACCGTGCTCAGCCCGGATCCATATTCTTTTAATTTTTCTCATTTAGTTGTCTTTAAATTGAAATGCATGAATACATCCTTGTGATAAACATTGCCAGCACTGTATACTCTAAAAATGCTAACACGTGGACACTAGGGGGCATACAAAAGAGGGCTCACTTGTGTATGGAGCTCAATTGCAATAAACTGCAAAAACAGGGAAACAAGCTCAATATCCCTCAAAAACAAAGTGAAATTACGTTCATGTTACAGGTTGAGTAATTAAAAAAAAATAAAGATGGTAGATCTGTCTGTACTCACAAGAAAGGATACCTCAAGTCGGGGGGAAAGCAAAGTGCAGAACAGCATCACCACACCTGGCTAATTTTTGTATTTTTAATAGAGACAGGGTCTCGCTATGTTGGCCAGATTGGTCTCGAACTCCTGATCTCAAGTGATCCGCCTGCCTCAGCCTCCCAAAGTACTGAGATTACAGGTGTGAGTCACCACGCCCAGGCTCTTGACCATTTTTGGTTTACACAAGCAGCAATCTTATTTGACTCGACCTAATATAAATGTAGTATGTCTATACAAGTGTGCAGAAAAGAGCCCGGAAGGATGAACACACAAATCAATGCGGTGGTTCTCCCAGCAGACAGGAGAGACTGGGTGGACAGGGAGTTAAGTGAAAGGGCACATTGGCTTTGTAACATTTATACTTTTATGTTACTGAAAATGTTTATCACAAGGATGTATTCATGTGTTTCATGTGTAAAGACAACTAAATAAGAAAAATTAAAAGAATAAGGTAGATCACCATGTTAGAACATGGAAAAACATTTCAATAGGTTCTGGAAAGTGAGAAAAAGCCATTTGCAAACAATATGTATGATCTATGATTCTATTTGGTAAAAAGAAATATATGACTGGAAATGGTGGCTCACTGCTGTAATCCCAACACTTTGGGAGGCCGAGGCTGGCAGATCACCTGAAGTCAGGGGTTCGAGACCAGCCTGGCCAACATGGTGAAATCCCATCTACTAAAAATACAAAAATTAGCCAGGCAAGGTAGCACGTTCCTGTAATCCCAGCTACTCAGGAGGCGGAGGCAGGAGAATTGCTTAAACCCAGGAGGCAGAGGCTGCAGTGAGCCAAGATTGTACTACTGTACTCCAGCCTGGGCGACAGAGTGAGACTCCGTCTAAAAATATATACGTGTGTGTGTGTGTGTGTGTGTGTGTGTGTGTGTGTGTGTGTGTTAGAATGTGCACAGATAAAAATAACTGGAGAATATTAATATATGTTAACTTATATATACATATTAGAATGTGCACAGATAAAAATAACTAGAGGAAAAATATTTCAAATTATTAACAGTGGGGATAGAACTGCTAGGGCATTAATTTATATTTCATGTTTTAATTTTACAATTTTAACAATGTGTTATTTTTGTCATCAGAAACAAGATATGATAAAGGGAGAGTTGGTCCCCTTTTATAGTAAGAGCCCCAGAAAGACCCCTGAAAGGAAAGTCCTCCTTTCTGCAGAAAAGACCCTTGGACTCACGAGTGGGTGCAGTTGATGGGGCAAGGCTGGCATGTGCCCTCCTCATCTGGAAACTTCCAGATGGGCATGTAGGAGAGGTCAGGTTTCACACCGCTGGGGCAGCGGGCCACGCAGAAGGGAGGGTCCTTATAGTGGGCACAGGCCACACACTGGTCAGCCTCCTGGGGGGGGGCAGAAAAGGTTTGTGGGGGGCTGGCACTGACACCCCCAGGGCAGTAGGATCAGGCCCTTAGTTGGGTCCCCTTTGTGCTTCCCAAGGCCACCCAGCAGCAATTTTCACCATGCTCCTGGGACAAACACCCTTGCTCTTCACCCAGTCTCTGTGGACCCTCCCTCGGGGCCCTCCTCCAAGCTTAATCCTGGGAGGGGACTTGAGCCAGAGAATGGGAGGCACCCAGAGAGGAAAACGCATTACCTAAGGTGTAACAGCGAGTAACAACAGTCACTGCTCTGTAGAAAGCCTTTCCCGTGCTTCACTGTGCCAAGCCCTGTTTAATTTCATTCTTGCCACACCCCAGCAAGGTAGCTGTTATTACAATACCCATTTTAGGAATAAAAAACCAAGGCTGGAAGCAGGACCTGGGTCTGAATCCAGGTAGTCTGACGCCTGAGCCCACAGGGCTAACCACCCTAGCACAGCCACAGTCACAGCCACAAACACAGACCTCCTTAGAACCTTTTCATAGGGTTCCCGGGCCCCAGGGTCCCCGGGGCCCCTTTCCTGCCACTCTGCTGCTGTTCAGGTCTGAGTGCTGAGCCCTCTCCGGGGATATTTTACCAGACAGCAGCACACCCTACCGCATCTCGCCATCCTGCCAGGTCCCTGGCAATCCCCCTCGCTGACCCCTCCACCCAGCTCTGAGCCCGCCAGCAGCTCACCGGTCCAAAACAGGTCACTGAGCCATTCTGGGGCTGACACTCGGGGTGGCATGGCAAACAGTGCCTGGCATTCACATACTCCCTGGGAAGCCTGAGAGAAGGGACAGTGGTGAGGGGGTCTGAGAGGAGCCCCATGCACCCCTCCAGCCACCCCTCTCCTCCGCCCCTCATACCCCTGCAGTACTCGGCATTCCTCCACGCACTCCTGGCCCCGAAGGAACTGGCTGCAGTTGACACACTGGGTGGGCCCTGGACCCCAGCAGTGCCCTCGGGCGCACAGCTGGTGGCAGGCCAGGCCCTCGCCCACTGCAGTGAGGAGGAAGGGACCGCAGGGGACTTTTAGGGGAGGCCCCAGGTCCAAGTGAACCAGGGAACTGGCTGTGGGCATGGCTCTGGGCTGGAGGGGTGGGGACAGGTGGGGCTGATGTAGGGAGAGGAAGAGTTCTGAGATTTCAGAAACAGAGGGGGAGGGAAGGATGCCAAGGCAGGTAGGACCCAGCTACAGAAGCCATGCCAAGAGGCCAAGCCAGCCAGAGCTGTGCTGAGTCAAGAAGGGTGCACAGGGACGGGCAGTCTGCACAAGTCCAAGAACGCTGCTGCCAGGGCCCTGTGGGCACTGCTGTGTGCTGGCAGATGGGGAGCGCACACACTGGGCTCCCTGTCTTACCACACTCGTCCTCTGGCCGGTTGGCAGTGTGGAGCAGGGCTTGGTGCGGGTTCCGGAAGAGCTGGTCCCAGGGCACCGTGTGCACGAAGCAGAGGCGGGTGTTATGGTGGATGAGGGCCAGTCCACTGCCCAGTTCCCGCAGCGAGCGCAGCCCCAGCCAGCTGATGCCCAGCCCTTGCAGGGTCAGCGAGTAGGCGCCACTATGGGAGAAAGGTGGGCACCTTACCACGGACCCCTTCCCGGTCAGCAAAGGCTAGTCTCATCTTCCTCCATCCCCAGCACACTCTGCAGACTTTCATGGAAAGGTTACTGCTGTGTCCCAGGGGAACAGGAGTACTCCCTCAGGCCCAAAGCTTCCCACAGGGACTCCTCTCTGGGACTCCTCCCCATCAAGCCCCCTCTTAGTGCTCACTTGTGCAGAATTCGTCCCCGGATTACTTGCAGGTTCTGGAAGACGCTGAGGTCAGACAGGCTGTCTGGCCATGCTGAGATGTATAAGTAACCTGCAGGCAGAGGGTGAGATTCAGGGAGTGGGGACAGGACAAGGACTCCCAGCCCCTGCAGAGCAGGATGCAGAGACAGAGCCCACCTGTGATCTCTTCCAGAGTCTCAAACACTTGGAGCTGCTCTGGCTGGAGCGGGGCGGTGTTGGAGGCTGGGTCCCTGGAGGGATCAGGAGAGGAGTCAGCAGAGCCAGGAACACGGTGGACATCACTCCCAGCACTGGCCATGCCAGCCACTCCCCACCACGAATGCCTTCACTCAAACCCTTTGCCCATCGAGCCCAGCTGTTCCCATCCTGGGCTTCAAAGCCCAGGCCTTAGTTTGGCAACATCTATCAAAACAGTATTTATATCCTTTGATCTAGAAATCTTATTTCTGCCCGGGCGCAGTGGCTCACGCCTGTAATCCCAGCACTTTGGGAAGCCGAGGCGGACGGATCACGAGGTCAGGAGATGGAGACCATCCTGGCCAACATGGTGAAACCCCATCTCTACTACAAATACAAAAATTAGCTGGGTGTGGTGCCGCGCACCTATAGTCCCAGTTACTCGAGAGGCTGAGGCAGGAGAATCACTTGAACCCGGAAGGCAGAGGTTGCAGTGAGCCGAGATCACACTACTGCACACCAGCCTGGTGACAGAGTGAGACTCCGTCTCAAAAAAAAGAGGAACGCTTATTTCTAGGCATGTGGCCTAGGGAGACACTGGCCCATGTTCCCAGAGCCACATACAAGGTGGAACTCTTTGTAAGATTGAAAATGGAACATGATCTAAATGTCTATTAATAAATAGGGGAGCTGTTAAATAAAACCCTGAGCCACCCAGCCACATAATAAAAACCAACATTTAGGAGCACTTAGTATCTGCCAGGCACTGTTCTAAGAGCTTCACAAATATTAACTCATTCAAACTTTATATCATCTGGCCAGGCATGGTGGTACAACCATCTTATGAGGTTGGGACTGTTCTTGCCCCCACTTTACAGGTGAAGAAACTAAGGCACAGCACAAGGGTCACATGCCTAGTAAGTGGTAGAGCCGGGTTTCAAACCCAGGCAGTCTGGCTCCCAAGTCCGGGCTCTTAGCTGCCTCTCCTTGCCACCACCTGCTCTGCAGCTATTGAAAGAATGAGGCAGTTCGACAGGAACTGTCATGACCAGCTCTCAAAGCTAGGTGCAGACAGTGCTCCCCATATGTTCCCATTTACAGAAACCAACCTCCCCACCAAAACGATGAAAATCACACTTCACTGTGTGTGTGTGGACAGATGCATAAACGGTCTAGGTGAACACACACACTGTTAACCATGGTCCCCTCTGGAAAGGGGAGTGGAGGTAAAGGAAGTGTGAAAGGGAATTCTTTTTTTTTTTTCTGAGACAGGGTCTCATTCTGTCACCCAGGCTGGAGTACAGTGGCATGATCTCAACCCACTGCAACCTCCACCTCCCAGGCTCAGGTGATTCTCCCACCTCAGTCTCCCTAGTAGCTGAGACTACAGGTGCGTACCACCATGCCCGGCTAATTTTTTGTGTTTTTTGTAGAGATGGGATCTCACTATATTGCCTACGCTGGTCTTGAACTCCTGGGCTCAAGCAATCTTCCTGCTTCAGCCTCCCAAAGTGCTGGGATTATAGGAGCACCACCGCACCTGACCCTTTTTTTTTTTTGAGACAGGGTCTCACTCTGTCACCCCAGGCTGGAGTGCTGTGGCGAATCTCAGCTCACTGCAACCTCCACCTCCCGAGTTTATGCGATTCTCCTGTCTCAGCCTCCCAAGTAGCTGGGACTACAGGTGCATGCCACCAAGCCTGGCTAATTTTTTATATTTTTAGTAGAGATGGGGTTTCACCATGTTGGCCAGGCTGGTCTTGAACTCCTGACCTCAAGTGATCTGCCTGCCTCGGCCTCCCAAAGTGCTGGGATTACAGGATGAGCCATCTTGCCTGGCCCCATTTCATTTTTTATTGAAGTATAACTTATATACAATAAAATGCACCGGGCGTGGTGGCTCACGCCTGTAATCCCAGCACTTTGGGAGGCTGAGGCAGGCGGATCACGACGTCAAGAGATCGAGACCATCCTTGCCAACATGGTGAAACCCTGTCTCTATTAAAAATACAAAAATTAGCTGGGCGGCCAGGTGCGATGGCTCACGCCTGTAATCCCAGCACTTTGGGAGGCCGAGGCGGGCGGATCACGAGGTCAGGAGATCCAGACCATCCTGGCTAACATGGAGAAACCCTGTCTCTACTAAAAATACAAAAAAAATTAGCTGGCCATGGTAGCGGGTGCCTGTAGTCCCAGCTACTCAGGAGGCTGAGGCAGGAGAATGGCATGAACATGGGAGGCGGAGTTTGCAGTGAGCCAAGATCGCGCCACTGCACTCCAGCCTGGGTGACAGAGCAAGACTCCATCTCAAAAAAAAAAAAAAAAAAATCAGCTGGGCATGGTGGCACACACCTGTAGTCCCAGCTACTCAGGAGACTGAGGCAGGAGAATTGCTTGAACCCAGGAGGCGGAGGTTGCAGTGAGCCGAGATTGTACCACTGCACTCCAGCCTGCTGACAGAGCGAGACTCCATCTCAAAAAATAAAATGAAATAAAACAAAAATAAAATAAATAAAATGTACAGACTCTTAGCATACAGTTTAATGAGTTTTGACAAATGGATTCACTCATGTATCCACTACCCCAATCAATATACAGAACATTTCTATTACCCCAGAAATGTCCTTGTGTCCCTCCCTTTTGAGGCCCCCCACCCTAGGGCAACCACCGTTCTGATCTCTCCCACTACAGAGTGTTTTTTTCTGTTCACAGCCTCACATAAAGGGGATCAGACAGTATGGAATCTTGTCTCTGGCTTCTTTTGCTCAATGTAATGTTTCTGAGATTCATTCATGATGTATCGGTAGTTCGTTTCCTTTGGTTGCTAAGTAGAACTTCACCAAATGGATACACTGCCACTTGGTTATTCCTTCACCTAGTGATGCACATTTGAGTTATTTCCAATTTGGGGATATTTTGAATAAAGCTGCTATGAACTCAAGGGGAATTTTACTTTATCTATATGGTCTGACCTCCATACAAGTCCTTGTTCATGGATAGCATGTCATTTACAAAAATAACCACCCCCACCCCAAAGGCCCTGTTCCCTCTGGTCTCCCATCTGCTTTCTTTGCATTCTTGGCCCCCCCACTTCTGTCTCCTGCCATCCCCAAGAGATGCTGCCACATCTGGATCCTCAGGACTCTGCCTGCCCTGACACTGTCTCAGGCCATCGTGCCCACTCTTACCCATCAAAGCTCTCCGGCAGAAATGCCAGGCTCCCAAAGATCTTCTTGCAGCCAGCAAACTCCTGGATATTGGCACTGGTGACTGCCCTCACCTCTCGCAAGTGCTCCATGCCCAGACCATAGCACACTGAGGGGGTGGGGGTGGGTGGGCAAGGGGCCGTCTCAGCCTTCACACTGGGACAGGTCAACAGCCGCATGGGCATCAAGGTCCAGGCCCCTCCCCACACTGACAGGGGATATAGGGACACTTGTAGGGCTGAGGGGGGCCAGGGGTAGACAGTAGAAGGCAGAGACTGGGTCCCAAGAGGGTCTGAGGAAGGATGGGACAGGGTGGGCTGGGCCAGGCTGCATGAGCAGAGGGACAGGAACGGCAGCTGGCCTCAGGGGCAGTGAGTGGGTACCTCGGGCACAGGGCTTGCTGCACTTCTCACACCGCTGTGTTCCGTCCTCTGCTGTCACCTCTTGGTTGTGCAGGGGGCAAACGAGGGTGCAGGATCCCACGTCCGTAGAAAGGTAGTTGTCTAAGGAGATCAGGAACATGTAGCCACATACTCTGGCCCTTCGTGCACCACCATGAGCAGCATTACCGTGGCCAGGCACAAGAAGAATAATATCAACCAATACTTAAATGCCCTACCACACATCAGCACCTGACATCCATTTACTCCTCACAACAACCAGATGGGATCAGCACTGTGAGATTCCCATTTTGCAAAAAGGGAGACCAAAGCAGAGAGTTCTGTAAATTATTCAAGGTCATTGTGCTAGTGAGTGGAGGAGCGAGGATTTGAACCCAAATGGTCTGGCTCTACATTTTGTCCTCTCCCTAACACAGTCAGCCAGGATCTGAAGGCCCACTCCTGTTCCTGTGAGAGGAGGAAAGAGGTTCCCCAGGTGTGAGCCCAGTCCATAAATGCCCATCAGTAAATAGGTGATCTGTTAAATAAAACTGAGCTAGGCTGGGCACGATGGCTCACACCTGTAATCCCAGCACTTTGGGAGACCAAGGCGGGTGGATCACTTGAGGTCAGGAGTTGGAGACCAGCTTGGCCAACATAGTGAAACTCCATCTCTACTAAAAATACAAAAATTACCCAGCCATGGTGGTGCAAGCCTGTAGTCCCAGCTACTCAAGAGTCTGAGGCACAAGAATTGCTTGAATGCGGAAGGCAGAGGTTGCAGTGAGCCAAGATTGCACCACTGCACTCCAGCCTGGGCAACAGAGTGAGACTCTGCCAAAAAAAAAAAAAAAAAAAAAAAAAAAGTCCGTGTGCAGTGGCTCACGCCTGTAATCCCAGCACTTTCGGAGGCAGAGGCAGGTGGATCGCCTGAAGTCAGGAGTTTGAGACCAGCCTGGCCAATGTGGTGAAACGCTGTCTCTACTAAAAATACAAAATTTAGCCAGGCATGGTGGTGGGCGCCTGTAATCCCAGCTACTCAGGAGGCTGAGACACAAGAATAGCATGAACCTGGGAGGCAGAGGTTGCAGTGAGCTGAGATCTCGCCACTGCGATAGAGCTAAACTCAGTCTTAAAAACAAAACGAAAGGTAAAACTGACCTCGCCAGACTATAGAATAAAAGCTAACATTTAGGAGCACTTAGTACATACCAGGCACTGTTCTAAGAGCTTTATAAATATTAACTCTTTCAAATGTTATAACCATCTTATGAGGTTGGGACTATTCTTGCCCCCATTTGACTGATAAGGAAACTGAGGCACAGCAAGAGGGTCACGTGCCTACTAACTGATAGAGCTGGGTTTCAAACCCAGGCAATCTGGCTCCCAAGTCTGGGCTCTTAGCTGCCTCTCCTTACTGCCACCTGCTCCACAGCTGTTCAAAGAACAAGGCAGTTGGGCAGGAACTGTCATGACCAGCTCTCAAAGCAAGATGCAGACAGTGCTCCCCATATGCTCCCATTTACAGAAAAAAACCTCCCCGCCAAAACGATGAAAACTGTGTTTCTCCCTGGCACTCACAGGGACAGGCAGTCACACAGCTGGCGCCGAATGTATACCGGCCCTCGGGATTGGGCATGGACTCAAAGGTGTCTGTGTTGTAGGTGACCAGGGCTGGGCAGTGCAGCTCACAGATGCCACTGTGGTTGAAGTGGAGGCAGGCCTAGGGGGACAGGTGGCTGGTTTCCACTGCGCTGTTTTGCCCTGGTGTGCCAGGGGCAATAGGGCAGTACTGGGCAGGGTGCCCACCCCTTGCATCCTGGGGGATAGGGCACATTGGGCACAAAGCAGAGGCACATACCAGGCAATCAGAGTGCTTGGGGCCCGTGCAGCCGGCAGCACACTGCTCATGGCAGCAGTCAGTGGGCAGTGGCCCCTTGCAGCGGGCACAGCCACCGGCACAGACAGTGCGCGTCACTGTTGGGCAAAGGGCAGGATGAGGGCTGAGTGGTGCCCTGGGCACCAGACCCTCATCAGCATCACCTTCTAGGGAGACTACCTGCCCCAGGGAAGACATCCCAAGCCTGTTATCCCACCCCTCCCATGTCACCTGTATGACACCTGCATTCCACCAGGCCCCAGCCCTCCCCTTCCCTGACTCCAGGCCTCCCTGAGACTCACGGCTCTGACAATCCTCAGAACTCTCCCCCCAGCAGCGGGAGCCCTTACACACCGGAGAACAGGGGTGACCTGAGGACAGAATCAGAGACAGGCAGTGAGAGAGATGTCTAACAGCGAGAGGACGGGTTAATAACGGAGAGAGGCACAAACAGCAGCAGAGGCCACGAGGCCAACTGCACAGCAAGGGAGGGACCCAGACAGGCTGAGAGGCCCCCAAACCAGAGGCACAACCTATAAGCAGAGGGAGACAGGACAGAGAACCCCAGAGATGAAGAGGCACAGAGAGATGGCAGGAGGGATGGAGAGGGAGGAAATGGGTGGTGTAGGCAGCTGGGGCTGTGGCGGGCAGGCACTGGGTTGTAAGTCGGGAGTTTGGGGCTGGGGTCAGGCTGTCTGAGAGAAGAGGCAGCAGGGAGGGGCATGGCTTACAGGCCCGAGAGCGGTTGGTGTCTATCAGTGTGAGAGCCAGCTGGTTGTTCTTGTGGAAGATGTCCTTCCACAAAATCGTGTCCTGGTAGCAGAGCTGGGGGTTCCGCTGGATCAAGACCCCTCCTTTCAAGATCTCTGTGGGGTGAGCAATGATCAGAGGACCGTTTCCCCTTCTGTCACTTTCTGCTTCCCTTGGGGCCCTCCTGCCTTCTAAAAGAAGAGCAGGCCTTTTAAACAACCCCCAGATTCCCCAGGGAGGAGAGAAAGATATCTTCACCGTCTTTGAGCCCCACCACCACCACACCCGCAACAAGAACAAAACGAGAGCCAGGGAGGAGTGAGTTGTCCATGCTAGGTCCAGATGCTCACGTGGACCGCAGCTTTCTCCTTCCCTCTCACCTCTACTCTGGGCATGCTGCTTGGTGGTTAAGGGACTGTGGAGTCTGAAACTCAGCCCCATCACTCACTAGCTGTGTAACTTTTGGCCCTTATATCTGCAAGCCTCAGTTTTCTCATATGTAGAATGAGAATAACACTGATTCTTTCCTGACAGGACTGCAGCGTGACTGAAATGGGCCATGCGGGCAAAGCACCTGGCACCCAGACTCTGGGGCAGAGTCAGCTCCAGGGCCAGCAAATAGTTACACAGGTTGTTCACTGTGCACTTCACTCAGCCAAGTGGGGGCAAAAACCCAGCCTGCATTCTCATGATTGAATTATGTGTGCTGACGCAAGCTGCAACTTCCTAGGAAGAAGGGGAATCTTTTTCCAGTCTTCTGAGGGCGTCTTCCTGGGCTCTGCCTGCGTCTGCCCAGAAGGACACCATTTCTAATGCACACAAAGCCTCCCCCTGGTTAGCAGTGGCCCTGGTCAGCTCTGAATAACCAAGAGAAGGTTTCAATGACGGTGAAGGCCACCTGTGAGGCTTCGAAGCTGCAGCTCCCGCAGGCCTCCTGGGGAGGCCACTGTGACAAGGGTGGTATTGTTCAGCGGGTCTCCATTGTCTAGCACAGCCAGGGCATAGTTGTCCTCAAAGAGCTGGGTGCCTCGCACAATCCGCAGCCTCTGCAGTGGGACCTGCCTCACTTGGTTGTGAGCGATGAGCACGTAGCCCTGTACCTCCTGGATATCCTGGGAGGGAGAAGCAGGGTGGGGCTGAAACAGGAACACTGCCACCCCCCGGGCCTCCCTGGGGTTCCCCCAGTACTTGGAGATCTTGGGCAAGGCCCCCAGCCACTGAGCAGTCCTGTTCCTGCTTAAATAAAACGATAAAATGGAGATAAAGATCACGCCCCACCTTGCCTCACCAGATTCTTATATGATCAAGAAAGATAATGGTGGGGGGGCACTTTATAAACTCTGAACAGGTGCCCTGCCCTCTCTGTATCTCAGTTTCTTCATCAGTGAAAGCAAAGGCCTGGATGGGATGGCGTCTGCAATTTTTTTTTTTTTTTTTTGAGACGGAGTTTCACTCGTGTTGCCCAGGCTGGAGTACAATGGCACAATCTAGGCTCACCGCGACCTCCATCTCCCAGGTTCAAGCGATTCTCCTGCCTCGGCCTTCCCAAGTAGCTGGGATTATAGGCATGTGCCACCATGCCCAGCTAATTTTGTATTTTTAGTAGAAACAGGGTTTCTCCATGTTGGTCAGGCTGGTCTCAAACTCCCAACGTCAGGTGATCTGTCCGCCTCGGCCTCCCAAAGTGCTGGGATTATATGCATGAGCCATCGCGCCCAGCCGGCGTCTGCAATTTGACAAACCAAGCATGTGGCCCCACTCCAGGGTCCGTGGACATGATCTAGCAGCTTGGTTTCCATTCTCTCTCCTGTTCATAACCTTTTCACAGACATTTCTCTTTTGAGCTTCACAATTGCTCCCAACATACAGATAGGGAAACTGAGACCCAGTGAAGCCAAGGGGGTATAGGCCACATTCATAGGGCTCGTCAGTGGCAGAACTGGGCCTGTAATCCACCTTTCTCACCAGCCCTTTCTGCTGCTGTAGGTGGGACAGGGATAGTGGCTGGGGCAGGTGGACAGGGGACATGATCATGCTGGCAAGAGAGCACAAGATTTAGCGGAAACACAGATGCATCCCATCCAGAGATGACCTTGGCCAGCCACGTTATAGAGAGAGTCAACTGATTCTGCAGTAAAATGAATGGGGGTTAGACGTTAGAAAGGACTTCCTGGTTGAGAAACCACAACAAGAGAGGAAACAGAAGGGCAGGGCACCTTCTTCTGCCACCCACCTGTAAACAGAGGGCTCAGCCCAGCTAGAGGCAGGGCCTGGCTGGGTTGCCCACGGGCCTCACCTGCAGGAAGGAGAGGCTGGCATTGGTGGGCAGGTAGGTGAGTTCCAGGTTTCCCTGCACCACCTGGCAGCCCTGGTAGAGGTGGCGGAGCATGTCCAGGTGGGTCTCGGGACTGGCAGGGAGCCGCAGCTTCATGTCTGTGCCGGTGCACACTGGCAGGAGGGAGCAGATGGGTCAGAGGACACTGGCGGGGGACCTTCTCGGACCTGGCCACCCCATCCAAATTCACTCCGAGTCATGCCACCTCAGATAGGCAGAAGCCTGACTGAAGGACCCCTCCACCCATATCCCTTGCACACTGCAGGTGTAACAGCAGGAGAAAGCTTGTGTGCTTGGGAAGTAGAGGGATTTCAGGGGAAAGGCTTCTTCTGACTAGGCCCACCCTGTGCATTCAGAGGCTGCCCCAGCGTGCCAGCCCTGGGGAGCTCGCCCGCCAGTACAGGGTGTTGGCTGGCAAAGAAAGGCTTCCTTTGTCCCAAAGGCACAACTCAGGGCAAAGGGGTAAAAATCCCCCAAGAGCGGCGATGACGAATCATGAATCTTCTGGATACCCCCTGCCCCTCTCCCAAGCAAACAAACTCGGTGCATTCTCCCTATGCCATTCCAGCACACCCACGTGCTAACCTCCTGGCAAGGGATCCACACCCCCGTAATGCCACCCAGAGAGTGGGGAAGGAGGGTCAGCTGGAGTTGCATCTGGGGCATGGGGCAACCAGGGCCCTGGTCATTGCAGAGACCTCTGGGAGTCCCCCATGAAGAGAAAAGGAGTGTCAGACTCCAGTTGTGGGCATCTGGACCCAGACTGCAGATCCCAGGCCAGGGTGAAGCATGCGCCAAAGGTTCCTGCGCTGGCACCTTCACCCTGGCCACCTCCTCAGGGCAAGACTCCAGAACCAGCTGGCAGAATCTGTGCCACGAAACTGCTGCCACAAAGGCACTACGTCAGCCCTGCATACCTGCCCAGCGCCAGCCATCAGCCATGGGGCATGGGGCTGAACTGCCACACCTGGCCCACCTGGACCCCAGCCTGGTATCCCTGAGACCAGAAATGCCCACTAAGGCCACGAATACTAGAGGGGGTAAAGCACCCTTGGTGAGGGGCTCCGGGGTAGCAGCTCACACCGGGCCTGCTGGCAGGGGGAGATGAAAGTGCCCAGTTGAACTTGTTTTTCTGCACTGGTGAGATGAATCACCTGGCGTGTCTTGCCCTGGAGATCAGAAGGGTGGGGGCAGAGGGCACCCTCAGGCCCACAGGTGCCTGAGCTGCCCAGAATTCCTGCCGGTCACTGCTCCGCCTCCCACAGGCTACATGCAGATTCAGGGACAGCACAAGGGCCAGCTTGGGCTCTGACACCAGGGGCACTTCTCTCCCAGCAACTTGGAGCCTAAGGTCAAATCCTAGGGGGTAATACGAGGTACCCCCTGCGTTCAGAGAGCTGGGAGAGGCTGGTAGGGCGAGCCCCCAGGTTCCCTGCCCGGGCCAGTGGCCAGTGGCCACAAACTGGTGGTCTCCTAGTGATACCCAGAGTGGCCTCTATTCCCACCTCTCTAGGCAGATACGGACAAAGAGGGAGGAACAGGAGGGAGGAACAGAAATAGAACTCAAGGGTCCATGTCCCTGAGGGAGGCCTCCCCACTCCATGCCTCACCCACTTGCACCCCCTCCTCTTCCCCACGCTTCCTCCCCCCAACAGACTCCCAAGAGCAACAGGAGCTGGGGGTGGCAGGCCAGGCCCAAAATAACGCCCTGCTGCCAGGACCTCCCCCGGCCTCAGCCCTTCAGCTGCTTTATAGACACAGCTGTCTGCAGGCTCAGACCCCAGGCCCTGGCCCAAGCCCAGGGTCCCCACAGGGCTGGGGCAGGGGCTGACTCCACCCCCTGTAGCCCTTTTCAAGGGATACCAGCTGTGGCCGCCAGGCAATAGGAAAACAACAACAATGGGGAGTGGGGGCTGCCATAGTAACTGAGCTGAGCACCTACTGTGTGCCTGGCAGGCACTCTGGGTGGATCTGCATAACACGCTCCAGAGACTGGGGCTGCAACCTCCATCTTGCAAAGAAGACAACTGAGGCTGGCAGGGGTTAGCTCTCGCATCATAAAGCTTGTGAGCAACAGGCAGGACTGGAACTCAGGCCGGCCTGCCCTCAGATCCCACCTTCCTTCCACTAGGCCTAACTGCACACACACAAATCCACTCCACACCCCACGCCAACATAAATACACACTAATTCTCCCGATGCCACCGATAAACACCACAGGCTCTAGGGAGGGCAGGGTGGCTGGGCTGGGTTGGGCTGGAGGGTCAGAACGGGTGGTAGCCCCACCCCACTAGCGAGTTTGTTTACCTGATTTGTGGCCAATTTGAGTCTGATTAAGAATCTTGAAGTGTTTGCAGACAGGTGGTAAAATTGGTACCCTGAGAACGGTTCCCAGGGAACTGGAGGCTTGCTGGCTAACACCCCCACCAGCCTACATGAAGTCAAGAAGGCCTTCCTGACACCTCCCTCCCACTCTCCCATCTCCTTACCATTGTCCCCATATCTGCCCTGTCCCACTGATTTTCTTTTTTTGAGACGGAGTCTCGCCCTGTCGCCAGGCTGGAGTGCAGTGGCTCAATCTCGGCTCACTGCAACCTCTGCCTCCCAGGTTCAAGCAATTCTCCTGCCTCAGCCTCCTCAGTAGCTGGGATTACAGGCGCCTGACACCACACCTGGCTAATTTTTGTATTTTTAGTTGAGACGGGTTTCACCATGTTGGCCAGGCTGGTCTTGAACTGCTGACCTTGTGATCCATCTGTCTTGGCCTCCCAAAGTGCTGGGATTACAGGCGTGAGCCACGGCACCCGGTCCCCGTTAATTTCCTGGGGGGTAGGTCCTAATTCTACCCAGGAGTGTCCTTGTCTCCAGGACCCTGCCCCTCAGGAACCCCAACCTCCAATTCTCCAGAGCAAAGACAGTATGAGGCAGGACCAGCCACAGGGAGCGCTGGAAAAGCATCTGCTGAGTGAATGAATGAATGAGTGGATGAATGAAGTCCAATCAAGAGTCTCCGAATGGCCGGGCGCGGTGGCTCACGCTTGTAATCCCAGCACTTTGGGAGGCCGAGGCGGGCGGATCACGAGGTCAGGAGATCGAGACCACGGTGAAACCCCGTCTCTACTAAAAATACAAAAAAATTAGCCGGGCGTAGTGGCGGGCGCCTGTAGTCCCAGCTACTCGGAGAGGCTGAGGCAGGAGAATGGCGTGAACCCGGGAGGCGGAGCTTGCAGTGAGCCGAGACTGCGCCACTGCACTCCAGCCTGGGCGACAGAGCAAGACTCCGTCTCAAAAAAAAAAAAAAAAAAAGAGTCTCCGAAAAAAAGGGACCAGCTGAGGTCATGGTATCCATCTCTCTGCTCAGAGCTGGTCACAGTCCTTCATGTCTCTCTGGACTCTGGCGGTCAGGACTTGACCCCAGTCCTGAGGTTTCTCTCAGGTGGGTTCTCTCCTCCCCACCAGCTTGCAGCCCCAGCTGCTCCTCTTGCTCACGGAAGAAAAGCCAACACTTCCCTTGGTTTCCATGAATACTACGGTAAAATGACCTGTGTCCCCAAAGTTCAGCTCTTCTAGACCCATAATGTCACAGCCCATTCCAGTGACACTTGGATTCCCCGACCACAAACACCTGGTGTATCAGGCCTGACATCAGACCAGGGCCTGGGCCCAGGGTCTTCAGATGAGAACCCTAGCTCGGCTACTCACTGAGTGATCTTGAGCAAGTTCCCAGACCTCCAGGGCAGAAGCTAAATCGAATTCATCTCTATGCCCCGCAGTACCTGCAACTCGGTGAATATTTACTGACCTAAACTTGGCTGTAACAGCTCTTACTCCCTCAGAAGTGGTATATGAGAGTTAAATGAGGTAATGAATTGCGCAGCCACCTGTAAACATCACGAGGCTCTGTAAACATCATGAGGCTTTGTAAACAGAACTTGGACAACACAAACATTCGCTAGAATAATTCTCCCACTCCTTGAAAGAGTACACATCCCTTACCCCACCTCGGCTCTCTTCCCAGGGGGAGGATGGGTGGCCAAACATAAGATGGAGGTGCCACTCTACAGGGGCTTCTCACAGGTGGAGGGCAGGGAAGGGAATCTCTTTCCAGATCATTCCATCGCCCAAGGACAGGGACAACTACCCCGGGCCCCATCCCAGCCCTCCCAGCCGCAACCCCATACTGGCCCCTCACGCTGACACTTCAGCTGTCTCTCTCTCTCGCCCACAGCCCTGTGTCAACGTGGCCTCTGTCCCCTCTTGCCCGCAGCCCCCTGTCATGCTGGCAGGGCCCAAAAGGAAGACAGGAATTGGCTGGACAGGAAGGGAGAGGACTCTGAAGTCAGGAGGGGACCTCAGGGCCCCCCAGCTCAGCCCCACTTTCTACAGCCTAGAGAAGTGGATGGAAAGGTCATTCGCCTGAACAAGAGGAGAGCTTCTCCTCCCATCTGGCCACCTGCCTGCCCCTAAGGCTTTGTTCAACCCATTATTGTTGGCTGGAGTAAGACTCTAACCACCTCTTAATGCCTCCTCATTAGAGTCCAAAAATGCCCTGGACATTACTGGGTAGCTGGGAGCCTTGGATAAGTTGCTTCATTTCTCTGAACTTCCATTTTCTCATCTGTGCAGGATGAGACTGTCGCAGAGATTAAATGAAACCCTGGATAAAAACCTAGCATACAGGAAGTACACCATACATTTCTTAAAAGTTAAGACAAGACAGGTTCATACAGCAGGAATATGGGTAATCCCAAACCACGAGAAAATTAAACATGCTTTGTGTTTGACTTTGGAATGCCACGTATTTTTTCTTTTTACATTTGATCCCTATCTTTTCAATTGTTTTTTCTTGACAAATAAAATGAGTACTTTCCCCAAGTATAGTAAAGAGAGGAGGCTGTTGGAAGAATCATACTGGAATTAAAATATGAAGGAGTTCTGCAAGATTAAAAGGATGCATTTGCTGCAATTTGTAAAACTCATACCTCTAAGAAAGGATCTCAGCAAAATCCTGACCCCTCTGGGGCTCCTCCTAGGCCTCCCCTTCCCCCACATTCCTGCCCCAGCCCTCAGCCCTTGAGTAAAATCTGGGTGCTGGAGGCAGCTGGGTGGTACACTTTTTTTCTGAAACGGGGTCTCACGCTGTCACCCAGGCTGGAGAGCATTTGCGATCACAGCTCACTGCAGCCTCAACTTCCTGGGCTCAGGTGATCCTCCTGCCTCAGCTTCCAGAGTAGCTGGGACTACAGGCACGTGTCACCACATCCAACTAATTTTTGTATTTGTTGTACAGACAGAGTTTTGCCTTGTTGCCCAGGCTGTGCAACGACTTTTTAACCAACTCCTGCACAACACAATCAATAGTGCAGGTTGAGGGGTGAGGACATGAGGAGGCCCCATCCAGAGAACCCAGCCCTCAAATCCAGCTCTGCAGCAACTGCCATTCGCTGATCAACTCCCAGCCCAAGGTGAGGAAGGGCAGCAGCTCAGCCTGACAGCTCAGTATGGCTCACCCTTCTCATCAGAAGATGAGAGGTGAAGATGCCCGCCTGGGAAACAGGGAGGGCAAGGATGTACTCCCTGGAAGAGAGGAACTTTCTTCCTCAGCAAGAAGGCGTGGCCATAGAAGGCTACCTCCCTCTGTTTATGGCAGATCTGGCCCAGCACCTTGAGGGAGTTCCTGCAGAGGACAGAGTTCAGCCTGTGTCCCCAAGTCAGCAGAGAGACTGCTGTTTGGCAACACAAAGCCCAGACACACAAACACAAAGACCATACAACTGAGGAACACCCTGGCATAGACATGCAGAGATAACATGGCCACGCACTCACTCACCGAGGGCCCCACCCCCTCCCCAGACCCCCTGACCTATGGAGACCACCCACGACTCCCAGAACACTTTCATTTTGTCTCCCCTGCAGCCCAGTGACTCAGGGAGCGGCGTCCTTCATTGCTCCAGGTGCACTCATTCATATAGCGATTTCGAATGCATGGTTGGGGGTAGCACTGCCTGGGGTCCCATCTTGACCCCACCACTTACTAGCTGCTACTCAACGTCTTTGAGTCCAGAATGCTGGCAGAACTTCCACTATAGGGGTGTTCTAGGATTAAAGGAGAATGCGTGCAAAACACCACAAACAGTTCCTGGCAGAGTATACCTGGCCCAGGCTGTATGTTAGCTTTTATGATTAATGCACACAGGTGGACAGATGGGTCAGGATACACACTGCCCCTACTCACCCTTCCCCACGCACGCACCAAGGAAAAGGCAGCAGAACAACGCAGCCCTCCTTAGGCCCCCATTTGGCCTATTTCTTAGCTTCCTTCCCTGGGAATTCTCCCACTTTACACCCTAAGAAACTCACCCCCACCCCTCCATGGTCCACGCGCTCCAAAAGTCACAAAACACAGTCCCTAAGCTGGCCCCAATAATCTGCTCAAAGCAAACGTCTCCCCGCCCCCAATCCAGACCCCAGCAAGAGGCCACCCTCCGGGCCACCCTTTCCTCCCCGGCTCTGGTTGGGACAGGTTGCTATGCCACCCTCCACCCCACCACACATACACACACCCGATCCCGCCAGAAGGAGCAACCAAACCAAAATCGTCTGAAGGGGAGCGGGGAGGGGCTGGAGGAGGGGCAGGGCAGAGGACCCCCCCAAGGAATCCAGCCCAGGCCAGTCCGGAGGCGGAGGCTGCCAACTGGAAAGGCTTTGAGAAAGCTTGAGGGGGCTCAAGAAGGGGGGAAAGGCGCGCGCGCGCTCTACGCAATACACCCTTTGCGGGAAAACTTTCTGAACAATTTCAGAGAACTTGTTTGACAAGTTCCCGGAGCCCCTCGGAGCCTGGAAAGCGCCAGTCTCTTGGATGAGCCATCTCGAGCCGCTGCCGTGTAACTGCCCTCTCCGGCCCGAGGGCCCGGCTGCCCTGAGCGTCTGGACTGTCCACAACTTCGGGATGGGAGAGCTCGTCCGGGCCCCTCCGGCCCCGCCGGCCGCGGGACCTCGGCGGGGCATCCAGAGGACAGGGTCCCTCCGCTGCTCCGTCCCCTCCCCACACCAGACCCACCTTGGGTGCTCGCGGCTCCGGGGGGCAAGAGGGCGAGGAGGAGCCCCCAGCCGCACAAGGCCGCCAGCTCCATGGTGCTCACTGCGGCTCCGGCCCCATGGCTCCGGCTGGACCCGGCTGGGAGGGCGCGGGGCGCGGGGCGCGGGGTGCGGCGAGGGGTGGGGGCCGGGCGCGCGGCGCCGGAAAGGGCCCCGTGGGAAGGGGCGAGCGGCTGCCCGGGGGTCTCCCCTGGTTTCTCCGGTCCCAATGGAGGGGAATCTCAGCTCCACAACTTCATTCTTATACTTCCTCAAGCAGCCCTCCTCCTCCACCTCCTCCTCCTCCTGTGATTGGGAGCAAGCGCGCTCCCAGCTCGCCCCCTCCAACTGCATTCCAACAAGTCTGGGAGTGGCAACTCCCAGCTTCACTTTCTCCCTCTCTTCGCGCAGGCCTGGGTGCGTCCCTCCCAGCGCCGGGACGCCTGGGTTGCCTGCAGCCGTTCTCACACTTTTCCTCGGAGAATCCCTAAACGCAGAGGCTAGTGATTCTGCCCTCTCCCTCGGAGTCCGGGATAAATTCCCTAGGCTGCCACTCTTAACACCCTTTTAAGTCTCAGATTTTATCTTAAACTTTCCTGGAGAGCTTGCATCCTATTCCATCCCAAGCCTACTTGTTTTAATATCAAATCATGGTTTTCCCACCACATCCTCTAGTAAAATTGATAGTCAAGGAAGGGGATGTGCTGTGTTTGCCTTGTGGCTTCCAGCACCCCCGGGCATATCTTCTGGAATCTTTGAAGTATCTGAAAAGCATGATCTTAAGAGGTTCTACAAATTTGGGAGGAGACAGTCACATCGAAAGGATTTTTTTTGTTTGTTTTTGAGACGAACTTTTGCTCTTGTTGCCCAGGCTGGAGAGCAATGGAGCGATCTCTGCTCACCACAACCTCTGCCTCCCTGGTTCAAGTGATTCTCCTGCCTCAGCCTCCCGAGCAGCTGGGAGTACAGGCATGTGCCACCACGACCAGCTAATTTTTTGTATTTTTAGTAGAGACAGGGTTTCTCCACGTTGGTCAGGCTGCTCTTGAACTCCCAACCTCAGGTGATCCTCCCACCTCAGCCTCCCAAAGTGCTGGAATTACAACCATGAGCAACTGCACCCAGCCCGAAAGGACTTCTATCTCAATCCTTCAAAGTGCGTCCATCCTTCTTGCTTATTTAAGGAGGCACCCAGCACCCAATGCATTCAAGGTTTCTTCTTTGTCCCTTGCCTTCTATTAGCCTGCTTAATTCCACTTCCCAACCACATTCTATTTGGAGCCCCTGACCCTATTCCTTAGGCCTAGTGGTAGGGGTGGGGATGGAAGGAAGACTTTTTTTTTTTTTTTTTTTTAACAAGATATTGCATGGGACATATTTATACTAACAAATTATTCATTGTTTATCTGAAATTCAAATTTAACTGGGCCTTCTTATTTTTGTGTGCTAAATCTGGCAGTTCTAGTTGGAATGCCCCAGCCAAGAACGCAGCTATACTGGTCAAGAAGGGATCAAAGGCACCTATCAGGGACTGGAGAATGAAGGACACTAGCATCTCTTTCTCTCTTCCCTCCCCCCCATCCCCCACACCTCTTTACAGGTATATACTCGCATTTCTAAACTTGCTTCCATGTGCTGAGCACACTTAAAGCAGGCACCTCTTGTGGGACAGGTTGCTATGCCATCCTAGGGGGTTGAGAAACAGGGGCCGCTGGGACCAAGAGGACCTGGGTTCAAATCTTGAATCTGGCCAGGTGCGGTGGCTCAACGCCTGTAATCCCAGGACTTTGGGAGGCTGAGGCAGGCGGATCACAAGGTCAGGAGATTGAGACCATCCTGGCTAACACGGTGAAACCCTGTCTCTACTAAAAATACAAAAAATTAGCCAGGCATGGTGGCGGGTGCCTGTAGTCCCGGCTACTCAGGAGGCTGAGGCAGAAGAATGGCGTGAACCTGGGAGGCAGAGCTTGCAGTGAGCCGAGATCGCGCCTCTGCACTCCAGCCTGGGCGACAGAGTGAGACTCCGTGTCAAAAAAAAAAAAAAAAAATCTTGAATCTATTCCATATCAGTCATGTGACCTTGGGCAAGTGACTGAGCATCTCTGGTCTCAGTTGGCTCATCTGTAAAACAGCATCTGACATACTATGCCGGGGTTAAAGGAGATAATGCTCTGGAAGCACTCAGGGCAATTCTTGGCACATAATAATTGCTCAATAAATGGTCCCAGATTTAGTTATACTGGGGCAGATCCAGGTTTTGTGGGGCCTGAAGCTTATATAATTTGGGAAACTCTCTTTAAGAAAGTCATACAAAGTTGGCCGAGTATGGTGGCTCATGCCTGTAATTACAGTACCTTGGGAGGCAGAGGCGGGCAGATCACGAGGTCAGGAGTTCGAGACCAGCCTGGCCAATGTGGCAAAACCCCATCTCTACTAAAAATACAAAAATTAGCCAGGTGTGGTGGCAGACACCTGTAATCCCAGCTACTCAGGAGGCTGAGGCAGGAGAATCGCTTGAACTCAGAGGGCGGAGGTTGCAGTGAGCCGAGATCTTGCCACTGCACTCCAGCCTGGGCGACAGAGTGAGACTCCACTGAAAGAAAGAAAGACAGCGAGAGAGAGAAAAGAATGGAATAGAAAAAGACCCTAGCACGGCTGGGTGCGGTGGCTCATGCCTGTAATCCCAGCACTTTGGGAGGCCAAGGCAGGTGGGTCACCTGAGGTCGGGAGTTCGGGACCAGCTTGACCAACATAGAGAAACCCTGTCTCTACTAAAAACACAAAATTAGCTGGGCATGGTGGCACATGCCTGTAATCCCAGCTACTCGGGAAGGCTGAAGCAGGCGAATTGCTTGAACCTGGGAAGTGGAGGTTGCGGTGAGCCAAGATCACGCCATTGTACTCCAGCCTGGGCAACAAGAGTGAAACTCTGTCTCAAAAAAACAAAAACAAAAACAAAAACAAAAAAACCCCTAGCACATTCATATAGTAAGGATAAGGTGGAGTTTTGTACAGGTGTCCGGAGTGATGATGTAAAATTGACTTATTCCTTGGACCGTTGTCACAAACATTCGAGAAAGATTGCTGTGTATGGAACACAGCAGCCCTTCTGGATGGCCATCAATATCCCTCTTTTCTCTTGGGCTGGTGTTAGGGTTAAGGTGAGGATCAGGGGAACTGAGGTAAGCAATTTGCCCAGGATGTCTTAGGGCTAGAGAGAAAAGTTGAGCATGTATCAAAACTGACCCCTTACTCTCACCCCATCATCCAGCCTAGGACCTGGTCAACGTGCCTCTCAGTCCTGCAGCTTACAGCCCTGCGGGAAGAGGTTGGGCTGACCTGGCTCCAGGAGTCACTGGTTTGTCACACCTTGGAGGGCTTGCACCTGGACGAGTGCGCAGGCGGCCTTAGAGGCCATCGGGATGTTAGGATCAGGGTTAGAGGTGTCCTTTCTCCCCAGGCCCCACCCCTGCCCTCCTGTTGTGTCCCGAAAAGTTAGTCCAGTCAGAAAAGCTACTGTGGACCCCATGCTTCATTGGACCCTATTCTGTGCCACTGACCTAGAGCCACATTCCTCAGAACACTGAGTCCCCAAGGCTCCAGAGGAGGCAGGTGTTATCGTTCCCCATTTTGCAGAAGAGGAACCTTGAGCCTTGAGATTCCACGAGCTAAAGGAACTTTCCCAAGGTCACAGAGCAGAGCTGGGAACTGAGCCATGGCGGCTTTGGCTTCACCCATTACCCTCAAGAGCCCCAGTCAAGGGCACCAAGAGGGGAGACAGAGGAAAGAAGTCTGGGTAACTGCAGGTCCCTCCCTCTACAAAGATCCTGCCTTCCCCCCTTCACTCTCCACCCCCGGCCCAGGCAAACCCATCCTCTCTGCATCCCAGATCCCAGGAAGAAACCCGGACTGGCAGACAATGCCCAGTCCCAGTGGGCGGTAGAGAGGGTGGAGCCAGCTGGAGTGGGGGCTGGAGTGGGGATGGGGGGAGGAGCTGGGGTCAGAACTCACGCCCTGGGGAGGAGGCTCAAGCGGGCCGAGCCTCTGAAAGAGAATGAGCCCATTCAGAGCTGGGAAGCCAGAGGAAAAAACCTTGTCTGGTGTCTGATGAGAGGAGAGGAAGGGGGGCAGGGGTGGGAGCTGCTGATTCGATTTCCTCCTTAACTGTCCCTCCAGCAGGGCCTGGCAGGAGAGCCCAGGAAAGAGGATGTCTAAGGGACAAAGACAGTGAGGGGGACCCTCAGGGAAGGGAAGGGGGTGCTGGTGAGAGGGGTCTAGCTAGGGGGCTGGGGAGAGGGAGTGGGAACAGAGTGGGGCTGACTGCGGGACAGAGGGCAGCAAACTCAGATCAGGGCAGATGCATGTGTTTTGCCCAAGACCCCGGCCTGTGGGCAGTGGAGTGACCACTGACACTGAAGAAGCAGGACAGGGCTCTAGCTTCCGAGGGTGACCTCTAAGTCAACAGATTGGGGCTGCAGCCAGCGGCCTGTGAAATGCCAGTCAATCATTGACCAGCCATGGAGACTGGGGGGCACAGGAGACTCGTGTGTGTGTGTGTGTGTGTGTGTGTGTGTGTGTGTGTGTGTGTACGCGTGCACCAAAGTCTCCTCCCTCTACCTACTTCACCAGCCAGCTTGGGGTCAGAGGACTGAAAACAAACAGAAATCGGGAGGAGCCGTCCGGTCCACAGTCCGAGGTCCAGGCCACAAACTGAGGCCTACCCCACAGTGCCTTGAGGCTGAAGCACAGGTTGCTGGGGAAGTGACTGTAGGAATTAGTTCATTGGAAAGAGTTCCTCAGAGTAGGCTTGAGGTGTCCCTTTGGGCCAAAGGAGGATAACTTAGAAGCTTCTGATAGTAAAATTGGTCCTTCCTAGGGGTGGCCTTTGATGAGCACTTTACTTGTATCCTAACCACTGGGAGGCCACTCCCTGAGCCTAGGGTTAGCCCTAGTCTCCAGGACAGCAAAGAGGCAGAGCCAAGCTTGCCAGACACTCTGACCCTGGGCCCCTCTCACCCGCATCTCAGGAATGCAGGCCCGGGCCCCAGGAGTAGCTTTTATCTCTCCCCAGGCTGCTCTGATGAAACAAAAAGCACTCTTCTGTCCTGGGACTCACCTCGCTTTTGTGCATGTCCACAACAGTACATGTCACTCTCATCACTGCCTGCGCAAGCATGGCTGTCAGGGTCTGAGTCTCTGTGCTGCACTGCGTTTGTCCTGGCCATTCTACTGGTGCCCCCATTTTATCTGTGACTCTTTGCTCAGGGAGTAGCTTTGCATGTGGCCTTGAATATAGCTTTGCTTTGCCATCTGCAATAGAAGAGTTGGACAGAATGGTTCCTGGTCACAATATTTTTGGATTTGGTATAGGGACAGTGACCCCTTCAACCCCCACACTTGTCCCTTGAAAGCCCCACTGAGCCATCCTTCTCCCAGATTCTGGATTCCTTGTTTCAGGAGCACTAAGTCTTCCTGCCTGCTCCATTCCACTGATCCACGGGGCCTTTCAGGACATCACTTGCTCACTTGACTTGCTGCTGGAGGTATAGACCACTGGGGTGTGAATGAGGGCATTCTTGCCTCTGACTTTTGGTCCGAGGAAGAGGAGACGAGGAACCTTTGAGAAGCATACAACTAAGGCAATCACAAAGTCTTGATTTCAGGGGACAATTCGTTTCTGATGGTTTCATTCACTGAACCCACCTGGCTGATTCTTCTCTTCCTTTGCCCTTCAAATCCAATCATTCTTTAAGATCTATCAACTCCTCTTTTTAATACATTTATGCTTATTCTACCTCCATCACCAGCTAGTCTGAGTCTCTGTCATTTCTCCTTTGAGCTAAAGCACCAGACTTTGATCACTCCCCCTCCACCAGTGCTACTTTTGACGCCCTGCAATGCCCCCCCCAGCAACAGCAGCCAAAGTAAATGTTTTATTATTATTTATTTTATTTTATATATATATATATATTTTTTTTTTTTTGCCCAGGCTGGAGTGCAGTGGCATGATGTCGGCTCACTGCAACCTCCATTTCCCGGATTCGAGTGATTCTCCTGCCTCAGCCTCCCGAGTAGCTGGGATTACAGGCATGCACCACCACATCCAGCTAATTTTTATATTTTTGATAGAGGCAGAGTTTCTCCATGTTGGCCAGGCTGGTCTCAAACTCCTGACCTCAGGTGATCTGCCCACCTCGGCCTCCCAAAGTGCTGGGATTATGGGCATGAGCCACTGCGCCCAGCCTATTTATTTTTTAATTGAGACTCCTGACCTCAGGTGATCCGCCCATCTTGGCCTCCCAAAGTGCTGGGATTACAGGCGTGAGCCACCACGCCCAGCCCTATTATTATTATTTTTTATTTTTATTTTTATTTTTTTATTTTCGAGATGAAGTCTCGCTCTGTTGCCCAGGCTGGAATGCAATGGTGCAATCTCAGCTCACTGCAACCTCCGCCTCCTGGGTTCAAGCAATTCTCCTGCCTCAGCCTCCTGAGTAGCTGGGATTACAGGCGCGCACCACCATGCCCGGCTAATTTTTATATTTTTAGTAGAGATGGGGTTTCACCATGTTGGTCAGGCTGGTCTCGAACTCCTGACCTCGTGATCCACCCACCTCGGCCTCCCAAAGGGCTGGGATTACAGGCGTGAGCCATCGCGCCCAGCCCCTATTATTATTTAGAGACGGGGTCTCACTCTGTCACCCAGGCTGCAGAGCAGTGGCCTGATCATAGCTCAGCTTTGAACTTTGAACTTTGAGTGATCCTCCCACTTTGGCCTCCCAAAGTGTTGGGATTACAGGTGTGAGCAACCGTGCCTAGACCAAAGTAAATGTTTTAAACATAAATCAAGTCATGCCATTTGCTCCAGGACCAAAACACTCCTCATTGGCTTCCCGTTGCCTCAGCTCTCCACCATGACCTGAGACCTGTCTCTGGCTGCTGCTTCAGTCTCACAGCAGTCCAGCCAGTAGCTTCTTTTCTGTTTTTCAATGATGCCAAGCATGTTCCTACCTTAGGGCCTTTGCACTGGCAGTTCCCTCAGCCTAGAACAATCTGTCCCCAGGTGTTATTTGTGTGTGTGGTTTTTTGTTTTGTTTTGCTTTTTGAGACAGGGTCTCACTCTGTTGCCCAGGCTGGAGTGCAATGGCATGATCTTGGCTCACAGCAACCTCCACCTCCCAGGTTCAAGAGATTCTCCTGCCTCAGCCTCCTGGGTAGCTGGGATTATAGGCACATACCACCATGCCTGGCAAATTTTTTTTTTTTTTTTTTTTGAGATGGAGTCTACCTCCCATGCTGGAGTGCAGTAGCATGATCTCAGCTCACTGCAACCTCCGCCTCTCGGGTTGAAGCAATTCTCCTGCCTCACCCTCCTGAGTAGCTGGGACTACAGGCGTGCACCACCACACTCAGCTAATTTTTTTTTTTTGTATTTTTAGTAGAAACGGGGTTTCACCATGTTGGCCAGGCTGGTCTCGAACTCCTGACCTCAAGTGATCCACCCACCTCGGCCTCCCAAAGAGCCATGATTACAGGCAGGAGCTGCTGTGCCCAGCCCCAGGTGTTAATATGGCTGTTTCCTTCTGGTCATGCTGGTTTCAGCTCAAAAAAGCCTTTCCTAGCCACCCAATCCAACGTAGGCTTCCCATCCCTCCCCATTCCCCTGCCTCCTGCTGTCACTATCACATTATCCAGTCATACAGTTCACTTGAAAACAACACGGAGGATAGGGGTGCTGACCCTTATGCAGTCAAACATCTGTGCATAACCTTTTTTTTTTTTCCCGAGACAACGTCTTGCTCTATCATCCAGGCTGGAGTGCAGTGGCACAATCATAGCTCAATCCTCCCACCTCAGTCTCCCAAGTATCTGAGAATACAGGTGCAGACCACTATGCCTGGCTAATTTTTAGAAAAATATTTGTTTTGTAGAGATAGGGTTTTGCTGTGTTGTCAGAGTGACCTGGAACTCCTGGCCTCAAGCAATCCTCCCTCCTGCCTCCCACAGTGCTAGGTGCTGGGATTACAGGCATGAGCCACCAGCATACCAGCATGCCCAGCGCTTTTTTTTTTTTTTAAGCGACAGGGTCTTGCTCTGTACCGAGGTTGGAGTGCAGTGGTGTGATCATAGTTCACTGTAACCACAGACTCCTGTGCTCAAGCGATCTGTGTATGTATAACTTTTGACTCCCCCAAAACTTAACTACTGGCCCGGGTACCATGGCTCATGCCTGTAATCCCAGCACTTAGGTAGGCTGAGGTAGCAGGACTGCTTGAGCTCAGGATTCAAAACCAGCCTAGGCAATAGGGAAACACTGTCTTTACAAAAACTTTAAAAAATTAGCTGGGCATGGTGGCAAGCACCTTTATTCCCAGCTACTGGAGAAGCTGAGACAAGAGGATTGCTTTAGCCCAGAAGTTTTTGGCTGCAGTGAGCCATGATCACACCACGGCACTCCAGGCTGGGTGATAGAGCGAGACCTTGTCACAAAACAAAAAAAACTAATAGTCTACTGTTTACCAGAATCCTTATCAATAGCAAACAGTCCATTCACACACATTTTGTATGTGATATGTGTTATATACTGTATGTTTACAATAAAGGAAGCTAGAGAAAAGAAAATGCTACTAAGAAAATCATAAGTAAGAAAAAACATATTTACCATTCATTAAGTGTAAGTGGATCATCACAGAGGTTTTCATTCTCATCATCTTCACATTGAGTAGGCTGAGGAGGGGGAAGAGAAAGGAAAAGAGATGGGGTTGGTCTTGCTATTTTGGGGGTGGCAGAGGTGGAAGAAATGTGAGTATAAATGGACCCGTGCAATTCAAACCTGTGTTGTTCAAGGGTCAACTGTATTTAACTCGATGCTTGCTACTGCATGAAATTGTTTTTACATTTTTTGTGTGTGTTTTTGTTTTTGTCTTGAGACAGAGACTTGCTCTGTTGCCCAGGCTGGAGTGCAGTGGTACAATCTTGGCTCACTGCAATCTCTGCCTCCCAGGTTCAAGCGATTCTCCCACCTCAGCCTCCCAAGTAGCTGGGATTACAGGCACCTGCCATCATGCCCGGCTAATTTTTGTATTCTTGTAGAGATGAGTTTTCACCATTTTGGTCAGGCTGGTCTTGAACTCCTGACCTCAGGTGATCTGCCACCGGCCTCGGCCTCCTCAAGGGCTGGGATTACAGGCATCAGCCACCGCACCGGGCTTTTCTTTGTTTTTAATTGATTATATACACAGATGGTACACAATTTTAAAAGTACAAAAATAAAAAGCGTTCCTGGCCAGGCGCGGTGGCTCAGGCCTGTAATTCTAGCACTTTGGGAGGCTGAGGCGGGCAGATCACCTGAGGTCGAGAGTTCAAGACTAGCCTGACCAACATAGAGAAACCCCATCTTTACTAAAAATACAAAATTAGCCGGGCGTGGAGGCACATGCCTATAATCCCAGCTACTCGGGAGGCTGAGGCAGGAGAATCGCTTGAACCTAGGAGGCAGAGGTTGCGGTGAGCTAAGATCGTGCCATTGCACTCCAACCTCGGCAACAAGAGCAAAAACTCCCATCTCAAAAAAAAAAAAAAAAAAGTGTTCCTTACTTCCCTATTGATCAGGCACATAGTCCCACTTCCCATCAGAGGCAAGAACTATTTCCGTTTTCTTTTTTATCTTTCTAGATATATTCTCTAAAATAACAACCATAATACTACGCGTGTAACACGTGCCCTTATTTTTCTTCACATGGGGTACTGTATATAAGTGTATAGGTGTACATACACATGCACACACACACACATTTTGTTCTGCACTGTGCACTTGATACTTATCAAAAATATTTGGCCAGGTGTGGTGGCTCATGCCTATAATCCCAGCACTTTGGGAGGCTGAGACGGGTAGATCACCTGAGGTCGGGAGTTCAAAATCAGCCTTACCAACATGGTGAAGCCCCGTCTCTACTAAAAAATACAAAAATTAGCCAGGTGTGGTGGTGCACACCTGTAATACCAGCTACTCGGCAGGCTGAGGCACAAGATATATATATATATATATATATATATATATATATAAAATGAAGGTTTTACCATGCTAGTACATTACAAATCTACCCCATTCCTATTAATTTCTGTTCAGCCTTCCATTGTATGGCTCTCCCTCCATTAATATAATTCATTTCCTATGGATGGACATTTAGTTGTTTCCTTTTTTCTTCTTGCTATTGAAAACAATTACTAATGCTACCACAAACAACTGTACTTACACAAATTTGCACTTGTTTAGGTATACTGGAGCTTATGTAGGTATACCTAGGAGTGAAATTGCTGGGTTAGAGGGTACGTATATGTGTAAATATATATATATATATATATATTTTTTTTTTTTTTTTTTTTTAATGTAGATGGAGTCTCGCTCTGTCACCAGGCTGGAGTGCAGTGGCACAATCCAGGCTCACTGCAACCTCCAACTCCCTGGTTCAAGCAATTCTCCTGCCTCAGCTTCCTGAGTAGCTGGAATTACAGCCACGTGCCACCATGCCCAGCTAATTTTTTTGTATTTTTAGTAGAGATGGGGTTTCACCATGTTGGCTAGGATGGTCTCAATCTCCTGATCTCATGATCCACCTGCCTTGGCCTCCCAAAGTGCTGGGATTACAGATGCGAGCCACCGCGCCTGGCTTCAGTCTTTTGTTTGACACTTGTTTATGGCCTGTCTCCCTCCTCTGACCATGAAAAGGACAGTGCCTTGTTCATCACTCTTTTCCCAGACACTTGCACATGGTAAACTTCAATAAACATTTGATGAATAAGGAACCCTCATTGTAGACTCTCTACCAATTTTGATCTAAGAATATGGTCAGCTTGCTGCCGTTGAGCCTTTAGCATACTATACTTTTTTTTTTTTTTTTGAAATGGAGTTTTGCTCTTGTTGCCCAGACTGGAGTGCAATGGCACGATCTTAGCTCACCGCAACCTCTGCCTCCTAGGTTCAAGCGATTCTCCTGCCTCAGCCTCCCGAGTAGCTGGGATTACTGGCAAATGCCACCACGCCCGGCTAATTTTGTATTTTTAGTAGAGATGGAGTTTCTCCATGTTGGGTCAGGCTGGTCTCGAACTCCTGACCTCAGATGATCCACCTGCCTCGCCCTCCCAAAGTGCTGGGATTATAGGCATGAGCCACCGTGCCTGGCCAGCACACTCTACTATTAACATATGCTTTGTCTTTCTCTTTTTTTCCCCCATGAGTACAATGACTGATACACAGTAGGACTCAATAAGCCTGAGTTGAAGGAATGAATTAGTGACTTTTCAGACTGTGGCTCACATCTGAAGCCAAATACAAGTTAGGAAGAAGGACAAGCTAAGGAGTCTCAGGGGAGAACTAGGGGCTCCAGGCTAGAAAGTTGGAAAGAGAGGCCAGGTAATCGCCATCTAGAGATTATTATCTGGGGCTGTGCTGGCAGGGAAATTCTCAAGAGCTGTCCCAGAGAGACAAATACCCCATCTTCCAAGAAGTCAACAGAACAGAAGTCTCTACTCCTCCTTCCACCATTAACCTAGGATTGCTTTTTCCATCAGGTATGTAGGCATGGGTTTTCAAGGACCTCCGAAATACTTTAGACCTGAACAAATTTCCACTGTTAGTTCTAAAATATAAGAAAGCTGCGAAAATTAATATTTTATGGCCGTGTGGCATGGCTCATGCCTGTAATCTCAGCACTTTGGGAGGTTGAGGCGGGAGGATCACTTGAGCCCAGGAATTGGAGACCAGCCTAGGCAACGTAGCAAGACCCTGTCTCTACAAAAAATTAAAAAAATTAGCCAGGCATAGTAGTGCATGCTGCAGTTCCAGCTACTCAGGAGGCTGAAGTGGAAGGATCACTTGAGTCTGGGAGGTCGAGGTTGCAGTGAGTCGTGATCATGCCACTGCACTTCAGTCTAGGTGAAAGAGTGAGAGGCTGTCTCGGAAAAAAAATTTTTTAAACTAAATGTATATAAATGTAGCAATATATCAACTATTAACAGCAATTAGATTGAATTATATACATGTACAGTTATTTATAAATCTTATTTATTGTGGGGCGTTACTATATTTCAGTGTGTTTGACTAATATAGGATGAGGCCTTCAAAATTGGAACCTTCAAAATTTTGAAGGAATTTTCTTTTTCTTTCTTTCTTTTTTTTTTTTTTTGAGTTTCACTCTTGTTGCCCAGGCTGGAGTGCAATAGCGTAATCTCGGCTCACCACAACGTCTGCCTCCCAGGGTTCAAGCGATTCTCCTGCCTCAGCCTCCCAAGTAGCTGCAGGCTACTTACAGGCATGCACCACCACACCCAACTAATTTTGTATTTTTAGTAGAGACGGGGTTTCTCCATGTTGGTCAGGCTGGTCTCAAACTCCTAACCTCAGGTGATCCGTCCGCCTCGGCCTCCCAAAGTGCTGGGATTACAGGAGTGAGCCACCGCCCCCAGCCTTACTTAGGAATTTTCTAAAGGGAAGAATCCCTACTTTGTCAGAATTTCATCCTCTTTAATCCTAAATGAGGATCCTCATAAAAAGACTCATCCCAGAGTCACAGTAAGGACAAAATGAAATGAAAAAAAAAAAAAAAGTATTGTAAAAGAACTAATCTGTAAGATGCAAAGTAGTATTAGCACTGGATTTCCGGTCAGCTCCTGGAGGGCTAAGGGGTTGTTTTATTCATTTCAACTTCTCAGTCAGTATCAGTTGGGTGGTCAACTCCAGGGGACACTATTCATGTTTCATTTAACTGGAAGAATTTGCCATTCACAGAAAATGCAATGTGAATGCTGCTCCCCAGAGCACCATTCACAGAAAATGCAATGCGAATGGTGCCTCCTGGAGATTTTGCCTTGCTCAGCAAGGTGCTAGAGCTGAGGACTCAGAAATGTTTGTTAAGTGAGTGAATGGAATCCCAGGCTACTTCTTACTCATTCCAACTTCCAGGACAAAAAAAGAAAAGTTGACAAGGGGTGAGGAGAATGGGGGAGGAGAAAGGGTGATCCTTAGCTACAAGGCTTCTATGAGATTGGGTGTGGGTCGGTGCTGGTGGGAGTGCAGGGGAGGTGAGCGGGGAGAGGATACTAAAGCAAGCGTCCTGTTCCCAGGGTTCCTCCTAATTTTCCTAGAAATATTACATCTCTCCGATCTCATTGTAGAACCATACTGATGATTTTACAGCCCTAGATTTGTCAAGTTCTTATGTTGATGTATGCTGTTCATTCATTAAACAGGCGAACAAACAAACGCACTTAGCGCCTACCATAAGCCAAATTCTGTGCTAGCATTGGAGGTAGAGTGGTGAACAGGACAGCAAAGGTTCTACCCTGCATGGGGAAGCAATCACCCTCGGGAGGTGGTACTTCAATTGCGACTAGAAGAAAAAAGAAGAGTGAGTGATTCAGACCAGGTCAGGCAGTCAGGAAGCTTGAGGGACATAGCACTATGAAGCGGGTCTGGAGCAAGGGAGTGAGGGAGACCAGTGGGCAGGGGCCAAATCATGCAGGGCTTGTGGAGACTGTATTTTACCCAAGGTAATTGGGAGCCAGTAAATAATTTTAAGAAAAAAAAGTGATATGGGCAAATTTTAATTTTTCAAAATGGAGCGCAGGTTGGAAGGGGCAAAAGTAGAGGCAGGGAGAGCCATTAAGAGGCTACTGCGGCTGTCTTGGCGACACATGATGATGTCTTTAACCAGGGTGGTGCCAGAAGAGATGGAGAGAAGTGGATAGTTACAAGTACGTTTAGGAAGAAAATCCGACAGGGCTGGTGACGGTAAGCAGTCCTACCTCAAAAAAGATCATAGAAAACACTTCAGTTTGCTCATTAACCCATCAGGCGTCCCCCTTCCCTCAACCCTATCGCCTCGATATATGGCCCCAGCAGGTGGGCGAGAGGCGGGTCAGGCGCCCACAAAAATCCGGGAACTTTAATTTAAACTGGGTGGACGTCAGCGGAGAGTAGAATAAAGAACACAGGAACTTCCGGTTACTCCGGAAGTGGAAGCTTCATACTCCTAAGCTCCTCCCCCGGCGGCGAGCCAGGGAGAAAGGATGGCCGGCCGGGCGGCGCGGTTGGTTCTGCTAGCTGGGGCCGCGGCGCTGGCGAGCTGCTCCCAAGGCGACCGTGAGCCGGTGTACCGCGACTGCGTACTGCAGTGCGAAGAGCAGAACTGTTCTGGGGGCGCTCTGAATCACTTCCGCTCCCGCCAGCCAATCTACATGAGTCTAGCAGGTAAGCCCCACCCCCCACGGTAAGCCCCGCCCATTTGTCTTGCTCCCGCCCCCTGCGCCCCCAATACGCCTCTGCAATCCCTGAACCTTAGTTTCCCCACGAGGTCTCTTATGAATGTAAGTGAGTGAAGCCCCTAAGGTGATGAGAGCCTTACGAGCCTCTCTTACTTTCCCAGAAGCTTTCATTTACTTATTTATTCAGTCAAAAGGGTGTTTATTAAATACATTCGGGCTACAATGTCTAGGAATGGCACAGAAATCAGACCAGGGTCCCGCCCATTGGGACTGACAGTCCCCACGGGGACATGAGCCTTCTCAAGTGCAAGGCAGAGAATGATTTGAGCCCCTGAAAGACTCTTTGATTAGGAAGCATTTGGGATAGGAAGGTGTCAGTTCCGGCTTTGAAGACGTGGGGGCAGGGATCATCTTGGAAGGTTTTGTGTGAAGGAGGGACTTTGGACTGGTACATTCAATTTGGACCATAGTGGGCAAAGAACCAACGTATTGAGCACTCACTGTGTGACAGGTGTCACAATATGTCAGGTAATTTTTATCACACCCTTTGAGATAGTTTCTCTAATCCCAGTTTTACAGATGGGGATTAGAGAGATTAAATGCCCTGCCCAAGGTCACAGAGCCAGTATGTAGTAAAGTGGAGTTTCCAGTTCTGGCCTGTTTGACCACAAGCTTGTCCTCTTTACTATTATACCACTTTGCATTCTAGACAGAGAGAACAGAGAGAATGGATGCCCTGGGCAGATGTGGGCACATCCAGGAGCTTTATTTACTCAGGGAGCAGGGTACATGAACAGGAGTAGTGACCAATACGGTTGGAAAGGCAATTTGGAGCCTCAAAAGTCAGGTTGAAGAATTTGGGCTTCATTTTCGTAGGAAGGGGGTAAGACAGCAAGAACTCCTTCCAGGAGAGTAAAAGCAAATCCTATATTCAGGAAGGACAAACATAAACCCAGGTTTCCATAGATGAGTTCATCAGATGCCAACACCTTGATGGACTTGAGCAAAAGGAGAGGAAATGTCTGCCAAGGTAGAAAGATCATTTGAGCCCTGGAGTTCAAGACTAGCCTAGGCAACATGACAAGATGCCTTCTCTACAAAAAATAAAAGAATTAGCCAGACATTGTGGTCTCAGCTACTTGGGAGGCTGAGGTGGGAGGATCGTTTGAGCCCAGGAGGTCAAGGCTGTGGTGAGCCATGATCTCCCCACTGCACTCCAGCCTGGATGAAAGAGCGAGACCCTGTCTCAAAAAAAAAAAAAAAAAAAAGCCAGGTGCAGTGGCTCGTGCCTGTAATCCCAGCACTTTGGGAGGCAGAGGCAGGCAGATAACCTGAGGTTGAGAGTTCAAGACCAGCCTGACCAACATGGAGAAACCCCATCTCTACTAAAAATACAAAATTAGTTGAGTGTGATGGTGCATGCCTGTAATCCCAACTACTCAGGAGGCTGAGGCAGGAGAATCGCTTGAACCCAGGAGGCAGAGGTTGCAGTGAACCGAGATCGCACCATTGCACTCGGTGATCTTGTTGCACCAGCCTGGGCAACAAGAGCAAAACTTCGTCTCAAAAAAAAAAAAAAAAAAGACAAATATCTCTAATTGCTCACCAAAATATGCATACATACATACACCTTCCCCTATGTGTACGTCTCACCATCTCTCATTCATTCAAATTGGAAGCTGGAATTTTGAGATTTCTCCTGGTTCTCTCCAACTTACAGGCCCTCTTGGCCTGCATTTCAGCTTGGACCCCATTCATGCTCTCTCTTTCCTCTCTGTGCTGGGGAGTTCACCAGGCCACATTTGTCTGTTTCAGGATGGACCTGTCGGGACGACTGTAAGTATGAGTGTATGTGGGTCACCGTTGGGCTCTACCTCCAGGAAGGTCACAAAGTGCCTCAATTCCATGGCAAGGTGAGTTGGAGGGTCAGGGTAGGCATATGATAGTAGTGTGGTAGGAGTAAGATACCCCCTGGTTGGACCACACTGTCCAAGCAATCTGAGGCATGTGGTGATGGTTGTGTGTTTGGGGCAGCTACCTGTTCTCCCCAAAATCTGCTGGTTTCCATAAAATTGGATAGGACCCATGTGTCCTGCCTCTGGATTTGGAGTAGCAATATCTGGAAGGTTTTGGAGTCTCCCAAGAGAGTGGTGCTGGGCCTCTTAGAGTGGTTGAGATTCCCACCTTACTGCGGGGACAAATTCCCTTACCTACCGTGGCTTGTTTCCTGTTGCTTCTCCAGTAGGGGTCTGGATTCACAGTAATACGCTTCAGCTTGTCTAGCGAGGCACAGTTTGCTGGTACCTTTCTGTCTGTCTGTCTTTCTTTCTTTCTTTCTTTCTTTCTTTCTTTCTTTCTTTCCTTCCTTCCTTCCTTCCTTCCTTCCTTCCTTCCTTTTTTTTTTCTTTTTTGAGACGGAGTCTCCCTCTGTCGCCTGGGCTGGAGTGCAGTGGCATGATCTTGGCTCACTGCAACCTCTACCTCCCAGGTTCAAGCAATTTTCATGCCTGAGCCTCCCGAGTAGCTGGGACTACAGGTGCGTGCCACTACACCCGGCTAATTTTTTGTATTTTTTTTTTTTTTAGTAGACACGGGGTTTCACCGTGTTAGCCAGGATGGTCTCAATCTCCTGACCTTGTGTTCCTCCCGCCTCAGCTTCCCAAAGTGCTGAGATTACAGGCATGAGCCACCACGCCCGGCCTGCTGGTACCTTTCAATCCAGTATTATCTCATTCTGGCCTGTTGAGGTTGGCAGGAAGTATTCGCCCCTGTTTTTCACTGAGTAAGCTGAGGCTCAGAGGACTGTGGTCAGTGGTAGAGGAGGGGTTGGGACCTGTGTCTTCTGGATGGCAACTCTGTGCTGTTTCCACCAGGCAATACTGAGTCATCTACCCTGACCCATCTGGTCTTCCCAGAGATCAGGACTTACAGTGTTGTGCCTGCTGGCCAGGATGGGGGTATAACTCTTAACCAGGCACTGGAGGGTGGCTCATTGGTCTGAAGAGGTCCTGAACCTGAGGCTTTGGCCGAACTCCAGAGCTGAGGACCCAGCTGAGGACCTGTTGCTGCAGCATGTCAAGAATAGGTGGACTGGGCCAGTTGAGGGTTGCCTGCCCCTCAAACCTCCTTCATCTGCTTCTTTTTCAGTGGCCCTTCTCCCGGTTCCTGTTCTTTCAAGAGCCGGCATCTGCCGTGGCCTCTTTTCTCAATGGCCTGGCCAGCCTGGTGATGCTCTGCCGCTACCGCACCTTCGTGCCAGCCTCCTCCCCCATGTACCACACCTGTGTGGCCTTCGCCTGGGTAGGTAACCTAGCAGGACTCCTGCTGTCTCCCCTTATCTAGGAAGGAGGAGCTCTAGATCCCTATTAACACCCAACAGGGCTTCTACTTACCAGCTTCCCCTCTGTTTTCCAGGGCTAAAGTTGCAGCTACAGGGTGGTAAAGCCTGGGGAGAAAACAGGGAGTGTGCTGAATCGGGCCTTACCTTTCCAGCAGAGCCCTAGGTCAGGCTGTTTGGGAAGAAAAGAGGAAAGAAGGGCATTTTTCTTGTCCCGAAGAAGGAAACCACTAAAAGACCCAGTAGGACAGTTTACAAACACAGAAGGGAGATGGGGGGCTGGAGAGGATGCTGGGACCACAGGTCTTTCCTAGGGCCCTTCTGGAGGACTTGGAGCAATCTCAATTCCAGCCCAGGCCTGGTGGGGAGTCACAGCCATAGTCTCTGTCTGGAGCTCAGCCTAGTCTTTTTTTTTTTTTTGAGACAGAGTCTCGCCGTGTCACCCAGGCTGGAGTGCAAATGGTGCAATCTTGGCTCACTGCAATCTCCACCTCCTGGGTTCAAGCGATTCTCCTGCCTCAGCCTCCCAAGTAGCTGGGATTATAGGCGCGTGCCACCACACCTGGCTAATTTTGTATTTTTAGTAGAGACGGGGTTTCTCCATGTTGGTCAGGCTGGTCTCGAACTCCCGACCTCAGGTGATCCACCCACCTTGGCCTCCCAAAGTGCAGGGATTACAGTTGTGAGTCACTGCACCTGGCGAGCTCAGCCTAGGCTTAGACCATCCCTGGAGAAGCCCAGGTATGGTTACATCTGCAGGTGCAGAAAGGGCTGTCAGCTTCACAGTATGGCTGGTCTGAAGAGCTGTATTCAGGGCCTGGTATTGTGTGATAAGCACAGACTAGGGTGCAGATATGAACCGTGATAGCCTTGGGAAGGGTATGAGAATAAAAGGTTGCAATGGATGTCTCTAGGTCAGAGCTACCCCTGTAAGCCTTAAGGAAAAAATTTCCATTCACTCACCTTCCTGCTCTCACAGAAGCCATTCACTCAGGTGTTGAGCACCTACTATATGCCACGCACTTTACTGGAGATCCGGAAGTCTGCCCTCTGGTGCTAATCATACAATTGAATGTAAGAGTACAACTATGAAAAAGTGCAGTCGGGGAGAAGTGCTTCAGGGATGTGTGTAAAGGCAGACCGAGACCAGCATGGGGCCGTCAGGGAAGGCTTCCCTGGGGAAGGGGCATTAAAGGTAAGGTGGGAAGGATGCATGAATGTTAACTAGGTAAATTTGAGAAGAGTAAGGGAAGGCTTCTAAAGAGAAGTCTCAGAAAGTGTCCAGGTGGGAGAGAGTGAGGGTCATTCCAGGCAGCCTGACATGCAGGAAATCAGAGAGTGGGTGTGAGCTGGGCGGACTGATGGGTGATGGATGGGGCCAGCCATGGAGAGCCTCACATTGGAGATCTTGACTCTGAAAGCATCAGGAAGTACGGAGGGATTTTATTTTATTTTATTTTATCTTATTTTATTTTATTTATT